>NW_028255630.1:0-333000 GCF_964263255.1 Lissotriton vulgaris
CTTACAACCACACACACCTCAGAGTAACATCACCTGAAATGCGATTTGACACCGCTTATCGGGGTATGAATTGCGATGCAAAGGCTCCAATAAAAATGGTATCCGGGCAAGCGGGTACCCTATGAATGCCTGCCTAAATCACTTAATCCATTCAGGGTTGCTTCATGTGTTCAATTCTTTTACCCTGGGTTCGGAGAACCTGAACACTATCCGTTGTTTAGTATTGGAACACGTCTCATATTTGTGTGCTCAAACATGAAGGGAAAACTCGTTCAAAAGAAAATACTGTGTATAAAACAACGCCACACCACCACCAGCCCATGACAACAAATCATTAACTAGCGTCAGTACACATTCCTGTAGTGATTTGTGTACGTGTTTTGAAATTGTCGTGTTTTCAGTTACCTCCCAATTGCCTCTAGCAAGGACATCGCCCTTGTGAGGCTTGTGTCTGAGCCTGCCTGTGTGCTGTAAACTTAGTAAGGAGGTGCCACTTTTAAACGTGATATCTCACTCCGTTAAATCTACTAATGTGTGAATCATACTATTTTCTCCCGTGCCTTTGAGAGCGTGGTGCTCAAACCTTTTAAGTGGGTGTTGGACAAGACGGGCCACAAATAACTAGGGTTCTTTTTTCTTGTTTTTTTCCTTCTAAATGATCCTCCATGGCTTTTGGTCTACGTATCTGGCGTTCTACTTGAAGGCACTCCAAGACGACACCTTTGACCCCGCGTCTCCGTCCTCTCGCTCGCGTACGTGCCCTGCGCGCGCCGACGCATCATTTGCCAAGGGTGCTGTTTGGTTTGAGGCGACATCAGCATCTACACGGTGTACCCAGGAGACCTTCCGTCCCCGGCTCCTAGACCAGTATTTACAATTCAGTTTACGTCTCTTGAAGGTTCCTCTCTTGAACCTGGACTGCCCTTCTGTTCTCAGCCATTGAACGCAGACTCTGCCTCCCTCCCCAGCCCAGCTTCTTTTGATGTGGAAGGAACTCCTCCTGCTGGGAGTGTCAAGGCGGCCTTTTGTGTTTACGGATATCTTGGCAGCGACTGGCAGTATAATACAAAGATGGCCTTTGGGCGGTGTGGTTGTGTATGAATATTTAAAGATTGTCGTTCTTGTTCCAATAAAGTGTTCAAGCCGAAGTACAATAGCGTTCCAGTCTCAAGTTTCACCTGTACTGTGTTTGCAAAATCTCTTGAATTAAATAAACATTTTTAAAAGTAGCTTAAAAGCTCGCCCATTATTTACCTTTACTTACGACAGACTTGCTCCCACGTGGCTCCTTGCTGGTCAGTGCAGCCTCCATCGTCTTGCCGTGGAGCCTGGACCAAGTACTGCTTCCGGTGCCCAATTTCCTTTCACTCGCTACAGCTGCATGCTTCTAGATACTTAAAAAAAAAATACTCTTACCCTTTCACGCACATGGATTCATGGTGTAGCCCTGCAGCATCACCTATACATGTGCTCTAAGCAATAATCTAGCTCAATAACCTTAGCACTAGGCAACAATCACACATTCATTTATTTATTTATTTGTGCATTAATTTGAAAAACACCATGAGCCGTTTAAATTGCATTTTAACCATTACTATCCCTGATGAGGTGTACTGAGATGGTCTCCGTAATCTCTCATGCACAGAAATCTGTAACTTTGTTCATTATCATAATCTATTTCTATGAACATATCAACATAATGCTTCACCGAGACAGTGTTAATGTGCACCCAGTGCTCTGTTTGGTGTACTGGTATAGACCAAAATGAAGGCCGAGCTGCAGTGTGCAAAGGGTACTGTCCCAAACAACATTGACGTTAACATCAAAAGATTAATGTTGCAGGTACTCTGGAACGATGAATGCATGTTTTTCTTTGTATTGCAGTATTGTGTATACTCATGCAGTGCATGCCGTTACTCCTCAGACAATGATGCAAAGGACTAATGAACAAAAAAACACTGCCCGAAAATAGGATACGCCAGTTCAGCACCACAATGCCCTTGAGGGTAATGGTGTGCTTTCACAAACATGGCATAAATAGTCAGACGTTTGAGCCTATGATCAGTTTATTTTTATTGTTCTTGCTAAGGTAAAAAAAAAGGTTGTTTTGTCTGTGTAAAACAACATACTCTTGTATTTTCAGCAGATGTCTGCCTCATCTGGCTCTTTCCTTTGCGTCATTGGGCAGTGACGTCATAAACCAGGTCTACAGGGCAAGTGTGGGGGGGGAAGCTTGGCTGGGGCTGTGGCACCCGGTGTGCGGTGGACTTTGTTTGGGTCTGCAGGACGAAGTGTGTGGGAAGCTTGGCTGGGGCACCCGGTGTGAGGTGAAGCTTGTTGGGGGCTGTGGGAACAAGTGTGGGGGAAGGTTGGCTTGGGCTGCAGAACCTGATTTATTGGAAAACTGTCAACCGGGTAATTACAATGTGGTGGGGAAGCTCATCTGGATCTGTAGAACTTTATTGGGTACATCCATGTGGGACTTGATAAGGTAGCTTTCCCCTGGGCAGCAGAACCTGATTGCCGCTGTCAAACCAGATTGCTGAAGTTTGACTGGGACTTCACACTTGGAAGTACTACGTTGAGCTTTGCATTGTCTGTGGAGTTTTAGCAGCGGCGCTGACAAGATTCCAAATTTTCTTTTTTCAAACATGGTATTTGTATTTGTATGTGTATAGTCCAATAACATCAACGCACTACTCAATCACTTGAATAGTTCTCTTGTTTAAATACAAACCTGCAACCTTTACTATATGTAAAGGTTTCACCTATTTGAATCTTATTTTGTCCGAGACTTGTGGAAAGCTCTTGGCAAGTATTTTTTTTTTTTTATGGAAATATTCCATGAAATAACTAGAAATGTATACTCTCGGTCTCCACTAATAGTGTTACATTAATAAATATTACTGCCACCCATAAAGTGCAACATTACTTCTCCTGAAATTGCGACAGAACCTTTTGGATAAAATCCTCAAATGAAGACTTTGGGAATTAACCATCGATGCAGCACTCGTTGGTAAATGTCTGCACAACTTCTATGCCCTTGCGAGGGCACACAAACTCCATTTGCAATGAGGGAACTCATTGGGCTGCCCAGACCTGTTTAAATCGTATGTTGCTAGAAGCTGTTGAGACGGAGTCTTGTGCCCAGACAATCCTTCGCCACTTATGTCCCTTTTGAACATTTTAGTTATTGATGTATGTGGTTTCTGCACCATCATTTTGAGTGGCTAACATTTTGCCATGAACACTACCAAGTTTACTTCTCTTTGTTTATGCGTTGCTATATTCTTCGAAATATACCCAGTGCTTATATTGTGTTGGCATGTCTAATTCCCATTGAAAATTAGTTGTATGTTAGCTTAAGTTTATTTATAAAGTTTTTTTTATAGCTACCTGTAAATATAAATATATATCGTATGTGTTAATGTTTCCTTCTAGTTGACACCTTTATGTTTAAGTTACAATGACTTCAGAGGAATACATGTTTTTTTGCTATAGTCTTCAAACTTATTAGATATCAGGGATGCCTGACATCAGTTTACGTTGGATCCCCTTTGAGGTGGGCAGGTCTGCCCTCGTTTTTCTGGGGGTCTGACACAACCATTTCCTCTTTCTAATCTGCATTTCTACCAGTTATTAGATTTAATTATTATTTACACCAGAAGGGTCCATTCAACGCACAGAGGTTGCTTTCTTCGTTTTAAAGTCTTTTGTTAAATATAGTGTTTACAAATCCTTGAGGGTTGAATATATTTCAGATCATTTTTTTTTGTCTAAACCTCGGAGATTAATGTAATTCAGTCTCTTTGGTTCTATATGGAAGACTATCTGAATAGATGAAAATGTCATTTAAGCTTCTATTTTCTTTATCCGTGCGCTCTAATACATGATCCGAAGTTTCGGATCTAGGTGTAACGGCTTAATCCAGGTTTCTAGATGTGTGGCGAGCTTCTGGTTGGATGACTCTTCAGGATTCTGCGGCCTTAGCACTGAGGCCGTGTTTGGATGACATCAAGATTCCTTTAGAACAGAGTGATAATCATGAACGGATCTAATCCAGGTTCCTGGTTTACATAAAAGTGGGACCCTGTAGGGGTGATGGTGATCAAAATCTCTTGGAAGTGGATGATGCTAATGCAGAATCCCGACTACCCAACACCCCGGGGTGGATTAAGGTGATCTTGGTTTAGGTTTAAAGTATTTTATTAAGGCACAAAGACAAGGGGAGGGGAGCAGGAGGTCAAGCAAACATACAGTACAAGGAGCGGAACGTTGCAGCGAGTCAGAAGAGAAGTAGGGAGGCAGGAAGCCCCAGGGGGTAACAAGGCAAGGACATAAGGCAATAAGGCATCGTGAACGACCCCCCTGTAGACCCCCACTCCCTAGGCAAGGCCGAGCAGAATAGCACCCCGCTACACAGCAAAAGAAAAGCATACCGTTTCACCAACCCCCCGACCCCAGAAAAGGAGAAGAAAGAAAGGCAAAGGAGGAAAAGAAAGAAAACAATACCCCAACATCCCCGTCCGAAAGTCAGCATTAGAAGCATATAACCCCTCTTCCCACCCCAACCCCCGGCCCCCACTCCGCACTTTCACTCCGCCGCAGCCGCCGGCAGCGTCAGCCTAAGGAGGCGCAAGTACCGTGGACACGTGAGCTCGTGAAATTCCGTGGACAGCAGTGCCAAAAAGGGGTGCCAGAGCTCCTCAAACTGGTCAATATTCCCAGCCACCGTTAGCGACATCTTCTCCATGCCCAGTACCTGCCAGAGCCTATGCAGCCAACCAGTGATAGAGGGGGCAGTGGGGGTGCGCCAGAGTACAAGTATGTTCTGAATGGCAGAGCCTAGCGCAATCGCAATCTGCCTGCCCCTGCGGGATTTCAGCGGGTACATCAAGTCATTGGGGAGGCCTAGCAAAACATACGCGGGGAAGCGCGGAAGCTCGATCTCAAAAGTCCTATCCACCTCATCTAAGACCTCCTTCCAATAGGCCGACAGCACCGGGCACTCCCATAGAATGTGCGTGAGGGTACCCTCCTGTCCGCAGCCGCGCCAGCAACCTTTATCGCCGATTTTGCGCATCTCATAGAGCCGCTCCGGGGTGTAATACCAGTAGGTGGACACTTTAGTGAAGGTTTCGGTCAGCCCAGTGTGGTACGCAGAGTGCCTCGCCCGATACGCAATCCTATCCCACTCCTTGTGGCTCAGGGTCCTGCCCAGTTCCCTATGCCATCGCTCCCTCCCTGGGTTATGGTAATGAAACGGCGGGGGTTGGAGAAACCTATACAAGTCAGTGATCAGCTTGGCGTCCGAGGTCCGAGTTACCAACCATCGCTCATAGGGCGTAATCGAACGGGCAGCGACGTCACGCACTGGGGGTTGAAGAGCCCAGTGGCGGACTTGCATGTAACGCAGTCTGTCCCCTTCCGTCAGGCCAAACTCCTGTCGGAGCTGCTGGAAGGGGAGCACGCCCTCTGGCCAGTAGATCTGGAAAAGCGCCCTGCAACCCGCGCTCACCCAGTGGGAAAAGGCTCCCGGCTCCAGACCCGGAGTGAAGTCGGGATTGCCAGCAATGGGAGTGAACGGTGACGGAAAGGTGGTGAGCTCACGAAGCTCACACACCGCGTCCCACACTCTTAGCGGGACCCGGGTGATAAAAGAGGCGTAGAGATTAGGCGGGCGGTGAGTGCGCCGCAGGAACGGGACCTCCTGGAGGGTACGGCCCGCAACTGCCTGGTCTTGAAAGAGCCAGTGTTTGTCCGATTCCCACCGGCTCCACTCCACCAAATACTGGAGCTGCGCCGCCTGAAAGTACTTCCGGAGGTCCGGGACTCCGAGACCCCCCGCCTCCGGGGCAAGCATGGAGAGGACCCGCCTCATTCGAGGCTTACGGCCCTGCCAAACAAAGCGGGAGATGTCTGCCTGCGTCTGCCGTATCCAACCCACAGGGGGCTGGAGGGGTAGAGCGCGAAAAAGATACAGGATCTGAGGCAATATCGTCCTCTTCACCGCCGCGATACGGCCCAGCCACGAGAGCAGGCCCTTGTTCCATCGGCCGAGTTCCTCTTTGATCTTTTTGCCCAGAGAGGAATAGTTAGCTGCGACCATGGCAGGCAGGGAGGGAGCAAGCAAAATTCCCAGGTAAGGCACCGTGGAGGAGGACCACTGCAGAGGGAAGAGACTCTGAAGGTCCCGCCTGGTGTCGGCAGAGAGCGACACATCCAGTGCAGCCGACTTAGTCATGTTCATTTTGAAGCCCGCCACGCGGCCAAAAGCGTTCAGTTCCCGGACGCAGGCAGGGAGCGACCGCCTGGGGATCATCCAGGGTCAGCAAGACATCGTCCGCGTATAAGCTGACAGCATGCGTGTATTGCCCCATCTTCACCCCAATAGCGTCCGGGTTATCGCGAATCCTCTGTGCAAACGGCTCCATATAAAGGGCAAAGAGGAGCGGCGAGAGGGGGCAGCCCTGCCTCGTGCCGCGCTCAATGGCAAAGCTGTTGGAGCTATGTCCATTGACACGTACTGACGCTGACGGTCTCCTATAGCAGTTAAAGACCATAGTGCGGAACATCTCGCCGATCCCCAGTTTCCCAAGAACCAGCTCGAGATATGGCCAATGAACCCTATCAAAGGCCTCCTCCGCGTCGACCGATAGCAGCATCCGCTCCCCCGGGACGCGTGAGGCCTTTTCCAGCACGTGCGTCACCCTCTTTGTGTTGTCGACCGTCTGCCTACCGGGTACAAAACCGGCCTGGTCCGCCTCCACCAAACCTGGTAGGTGGAGACCCAGTCTGGCCGCCAAGATTCCCGTGTAAAGCTTGAGGTCCACATTTAGGAGCGAGATGGGCCGGTACGAGCCGCACAGGGTCCGGTCCTTCCCCGGCTTGGGGATAACCGACACAGTCGCTGAGAGGAGGTCCGGTGGTATGGCCCCCGGTTCGGAGAAGGAATTGAACAAGCGAGTCAGGAGAGGCGCGACAGTGGAACAGAAGGTCTTGTAAAACAAGGCCGTATAGCCATCCGGGCCCGGGGCTTTACCGTGCTTTAGCCGTGCAATCGCGGTGATGACCTCCTCCACGTGAATGTCCCTCTCTAGGTGGTCCGCCTGGAAGTGGTCCAGGGCCGGGAGGGTCACGGATTCCAAGTAGGCCTCAGCCTCTCCCGGTGGGGAAGGCTCTGCAGCGTACAGCGCCTCGTAAAAGGAGCGAAAGGAATCTGCCACCTCCGCGCCACCGGAAACCGGGGTCCCATCCACTCCCACCAGCTCCCTCACCACATTGCGTTGCTGCGCAGCCCTGAGCCTGTGGGCCAGAAGCTTACCGCACCTGTCTCCGCCAGTGTAAAAGGCATGCTTCAGGCGCAGCGCTGCATACTCCGCCCGGTCTAGGTCTAACGCAGAGAGGAGTTTCCGTGCCGCCTTCAGCTGCTTCCAAACCCGAGGGGCCCCTGTTCGGCGGTGAACCTGCTCAAGCTCCCTAACCTGTGCCGTCAGTTCCTCCCTCTTGCGTTGGCGTTCCCTGTTTTCCGCCGAGGAAATGGAGATAAACTCCCCCCTGACGACCGTTTTCAAAGCCGCCCACTGCGTTGCCAGGGACGTGTCAGAGTTGCTATTGTGGGTCAGGTAGTCCTGGATGACCTCCTCCACTCGCTTCACAACCGATTTCTTATGGAGAAGCGTGTCCCGAAGCCGCCACATCCCTCTAGAGGGGGGGGCCGCCGGCCAAGCAAAGATTCCGGAAACCGGTGCGTGGTCGGACAGGGACAAGACCCCGATGTCTGCCGCCGTGGCGGCCGAGCAAAGCGGTCCGCTTACCAAGAGGTAGTCCAGTCTTGAATAAGTGCGGTGCGCGTGGGAAAAATATGAATAGTCCCTATCGGTGGGGTGCATGGTGCGCCAGAGGTCATGCAAGTCCATCTCCGTAATCTGGTCCTGTACCGCCCTAGAAAGCTCCCCTGTCTGCGGGAAGCGCTGGGCAGACCTATCCAGGGTGGAGTTGAAGACCATATTCAGGTCTCCCCCCCCCAAGATGATATGGCGATCGGGCGAGGCAGTAACGTCCACCAACACAGATTCCAGGAAGCGATCCTGGTGGTCATTTGGGCTGTATACCGAACCAACCGTAAAGGCAACACCTCCCAAACGCATGCGATACACTAGAAGCCTCCCCTTCTGCTCAGCATGTTTATGCAACACCTCCCCCCTGAAGGAGCTGGCTAGAATTATGGCCACCCCGGCAGTCTTAGTCGCAGCCGAGGAAAAGAGTTGCGTAGGGAACTTGGCAGAGCGCAGCCTATGGCAATCTTTGGAAAGTAAATGGGTTTCCTGCAGGAGGCAGATATCCGCCTGCGACCCCTCCAACAGGGAAAGGATCGCCCTACGCTTCACGGGGTTATTCAGACCCTTAACATTAAGGGTCACTACTTTCAGGGGCGGCATCGCCTCCAGGGAAACAACGCGCTATGCAGCGAGCGAGGGATCAGTGGAGGGGGCGCGCGGGGCAGGGGAGCAGGGAAGGCCAGAGGCAGCATCGCACATGTTCGGACAACTTTGGACGGGACCCCCCCACACCAAACCAACAGTTAAACCCCCCCCAGAACCAGCCCATGGCAACCAGCCAAAACAAAATAAAACAGGGAACAACACCCCATAGTCTCAGTCTAGCCCAAGTGGGCGAGTCTGCAGAAAACAGTCAAGTGGACGTCCAGCCACACACCTCCACCCTCGCCCCCCCAGCCCCAGCCCAGCATCGTTAAAGTTAAGAGCCTCTCCCCCCGGAGAAAAGTTAGGCCGTTAGGGCCACACCAGTAGATTCGGGCAAGTTCCTGGCCGCAGTCCTCAGGGCCTCCTCCATGTCTGCTCTGATGGTGGGCGAGTCTGGACGACTCGCCGTCGCTGACGGTTGGCGTCTCCTCGATCTCCGTCGGCCCCGCCGCTCGGGGCGCCGCCATGCGGGTGTAGCCCCTTCCTCCTCCGCAGCAGTAAGGCCCAGTACTCCGCAGACATCTTGTAGAGAGCGCAGCTGATGCAGCACCCCATTCCACCGAAAGATAAGACGGAAGGGGTGACCCCAGGAATAGGCGGTCTCATGCTCTCGCAGAAAGTCTGTAGCGATGCGGAAGGACCTGCGCTTCTGCAGAGTGATGGCGGACAGGTCCTGGTAGAGCGCCATAGGATTTTCTCGGAAGGTCAGCGGCTGCTTCCTGCGGGCCTCCGTCATGATGCGCTCTTTCAGGGGTAAATCCGGAAGGAATGCCAGGATATCAGGCGGGGGTGCCGATGACTGGCGCTGGCGGCCCACCCTGTGTGCTCTGTCAATGCGGATCGGGAAATCCGCTTCTTCCTCCAAGATGTCACGGAACAGGTCCTGCAAATAGGCCACCAGGTCCGTACCTTCATCCGCGGATGGAACACCTCGCACCCGGATGTTCCGCCTGGACCTGTTCTCAAGGTCCTCCGAGTGGGCCTGGAGTTCGACACATTGCTCCCGGAGGCGGAGGACGTCCTGCTGGAGATGAGTTATCTCTTCATCGCGACGTTGGGCCGCCGTCTCCACAGTATCGACCCGCTCGCCCAGGCCTTCGACCTCCCTGCGCACCTCCCGGACCTCTCCAGCCACCTCGGTCTTGAGAGTTTGAAATTCCTCCTTGAGGGAGCTGAATAAGTCCTCCATGAAGGACCTCGTGACTGGTGGCTCGGCCACGGTCGCGTCCGTTGATGCCCGGGAGGCCCCCGGGGACGGCTGTGTCCTGTCGCGTAGTTGCTGGGACCTGCCGAGCATTTCCGGCAAAGTGCGATCTCCTCGTGCCGCGCCACGTCTCCCAGTCATCTTGGCCCCCGGTGAAGCCCAGGGTCAGTTGCTGTAGGCGAGCGCCACCGCTCGCGGGCTCCAGATGTGAGACCCCCCTCGGGGACAAGGGTAGTGCGTCACAGGCGACAAAATGGCGGCCCGGGCCTGGGCAAGACGACCCCCGGGCCAGCAGGGCAAGCAGCAACGTCCAATGCGGAGGCCTCCAGCCCCGTATTCCCAGGGAGGGCAGCAGATGAGTCGGTGCCAGGCCGAACCGAGGCCCCCGTGTGAGAAGGGCGCAAGCTGGGGTCACTGGGCTCAGCCACACAAAGACAAGATGGCGGGAGGGTGGAACCCAAGAAGGCAGTCCGGGCCAGCAAGTCCATGGGCGACCCTCAAACAGCAACGGGTCCGGAAAGTGCGAAACCGATGTCTCCCCTCACCACCAGTTGATTTGCCCGGCTCGGGCACTGCTCGAACTCCGCCATCCAGTGCCTCCCGGCGCGGAGTTCGCAAGGCGTTACCCCTCGAGACCCAGGGTAGGGGGAAGATCGCCGGCGCAGGGCCGGGGTTCGTCGCCCAGCAGTGGCGCTTGCCACCAGGGCACCGGCTAGGAAGCCGCCACTCTCCGCGGAGTCCGTCTATTCCGCTCCCTCGGGATCCCCAGCTTTCGGCTTTTCAGCACTCGGCCCGGCCGAAGCGCGCGGACAGCGCCGCCGTATGCTCCGCCTCCAGGCTCTTCTCCTCGGGGCGACCCGGGCTCCACTCCTCGGAGCGATCTCCGAAGAAACTTTTCGGGGACTTCCCCCGGGGCCACCGAAGTCGGAGTGGCATCAAAATGTGCCCCACGAACTCCGGCACAGTACCCTCACCCGCAGTGCAGCCGCGGGGGGAGAGAAGCGCAGGAATCGGGGTTCGGGCTGAGCTGGGCCGGAGGAGCTACGGGAGGAAGCGTCCGCTCACCCCGCCATCTTGGCCACGCCCCGTGATCTTGGTTTAAACCACTAGGGCGGCTCTTGCATCCTCTCTTCTTCATTCTAGTTGTCTGTACTCTTGGAGTGTCACTGTATGGCCACGACTCTAGAACATGATCTTGTTGCCTTGCAAGCCTCAAGACTGCGGTTCGTTGATCTCCAAGATATGGTGTAGATCTTGTGCATGAGCTGTCTGTGCTCCCTCTGAGCAGCCACAGCTTCACTCCTGCCGCGTTGGCATGCTTCTTAATTTAAGTAGGAGGGTGATCTGCAACTGCTTGCCTCCTTTTTTTTGTTTTTAGGTCGAGGCTACTATCCGGTTCGTCAGAACCGGAGGTAGCGAGATCTTATGTCTACTAGAGGGGCTCTTCATCCCGCCTCTAATTGTGGCTCTCTCCCATTGGCTGGCTTCCTAAATGGAGGCCAGCCATTGCAGGAGAGAGCCGTCACTCCAAATAGGCTCCGTCCTTTTTGGATTTGGAGGTGTGTTCGGTGTGCTTCTTTCCACTTTTTAGCCACGCCCACCGAACACGCCCCCAAATCCGAAAAGACGGAGCTTGCCGGCCGCCATTCAATGAAGGTGAGCCTCGCTGTCCTCTTGTGTTTTGTGGGTCAAGGCGCTACTTGTGCAGTGGCTCCGTGAACCGGCTTTTCAGCCGTCTTTTTCCTGCCCCCCCCCTGCTGGGAGTGGAGTCCGGGGAGCAAGCACTGTTCAAATATACAATTCTGAAAAATTGGTAATTTTTTAACTCTCTGTAACTATCCATGTAAGGAAATAGCTCGACTGTAAAGCGTTTTGGCAACATCGGGTATTGTTCGCGCTATTTACAAATATAAAAAAGAATTCATGTCGCCTAAGTATCGGTCTGTGCTATCATTAGTAATGTTAGCACTCTAGCTCTTTGTTAGTCCATGCGTGTCCTTTCTCTATTTCCTTTTACTTTGCTGTTTTTGGCTTTTTTTTCATTTCGATTGTGTCGCTGTTCTGTTTGGCGGACGTGAGGAGGCGTGGCTTCCAGATCCCGAGATGCTACGCGTGGCTAGTCTCACGCAGACCAAGGATCGGTAAAATGGCTGCTACGGTGGCGGGGCTAAGTCTGCGACAAGGCGATTTGGTGTGGTGAGTACAGCTATCTGGTGCAAAGAAGTAACGGGGGAGGACCGTTAGCTATTCTTCTGCATAGTCGGGAATGGTCCCTGAGAAGGGAGCAGGCCACAGAGGATCCCAGTGGAGAGTGGTGCAAGCGTGCAGTATTACTGACATAGGATGCGAGTGAATCACAAATGGTCCTTGTAGGAGGCTAGAGCAGATCTGAGAATACCCTTGGATGAGAATAGGTTCGGGCTTAAGAGGGTCCTTGGAGGGGTCAGCGGGATGTTTAGGATACGGAGTATTGCATGAGTTCTATTGTATAGCGCTGTGACACTTTCGGGTAAAGTCCGCGCTTTATAAAAATGCATGCATAAATAAATAAATACCACGAAGGATACAGGGCAACTCGGGGGTGGGGGGGGGGGGGGGGGGGGCTTAAACTATAAGATCGCCGAAGGTTGGGCAGCAGATCACTAAGGAAGGAGTTCAGGAGAAGGCACAGGTCCTGTTTGCAGGGGGTCGAATCCTAGTAGGCCATATTGGTTTACACAGGTAAGGGGCCCCGGTCTTTGCTGATTTCTTACGTATTGGAAATAAGGCTGACTATACATAAGGAGGAGATAGTTTAACCTGGGGAGAATCTTCGGAACAGGACGTGAGGGTTTTTTTTTTTTTGGAATAGGAACTAGCCAGTCAGTAATTGAGGATGTAGGTCAGGTCTTCCATGGATGAGAGAAGTGAACAGGCGACGTTCGAAGGTAACTTGCTTTTTTGGGTGCGGGACATATCGGAGATGATCCCCAATGGTCACGGGTGTCACAGAGAATCTGTGATTGTGTGAAAGTGAATATGCAGGATCCTTAATGGGTGGTCTCCTCCATCCGATGGCAGACAAGAAGCTGGGGAAGCGGGGGCTGTGCAAGCTGCACTCCTCCCCGTGCAGGGGTAACCAGTCCCCGGGGGGCCACGGGGGCATCCAGAAGTGCCAAGCCAGAGTGGTGGTTAAATATGACCGCAAGGAGCTGCAGAAGAGGCTGGACGTTGAGAAGTGGATCGACGACCGCTGGACGAGCTGTACCTGGGCAGGGTGAGTGCCGGGCAATACCTCCGCCCCCCCCCCTCCCCACCCCCTCCTTTCACGGGGTTGTTCATGTGGCATATCAATGCGTCCAAATGTCGGGGGTAGCGCAAGTTGGGGTGTTAGACGGACCGGGAGGGTCGGCCGAGAATAAGGGGAGAGGTCTCCGGGGAGAGCCGTCTCCAGCGATCGTGTAACTTCCCCCCCCCCCCCACAGATGTACACCACACCAGGATAAGGTTTAACGTTCTTTATAAGCAATTCTTTAAGTACGGTGAAATGGTACAAGGAGGTCTGGACTCAGGGGTCCCCTCGGTTTTAGTCTCTCGATTGGGGAAAGGGTAGCGGGAAAGTCTTGTTACCAATCTGGTAGATGGAATAGCTCACAATCCTCGAGCTCGGCGGTCTGGATGATCGGGCCGCGGCGGAGCCAGCAGGTCCCGGGATGGTTGAAGATAGCGACGGTCCGCGGCGGAGCCAGCGGGTCCCGGTGAAGGTGGTGGTAACAAACGGTCCGCGGCCACGCCAGCAGGTCCCGACGACGAAGGTTTCAGAAGGTTGCGGCAGCGCCAGCAGGCAGGACAAAAGTTCGCAAGGTAGGACTATGGCAGCGCCAGTAGTCCGTCAAGGATGAGTTCTTCACTGCGTCTCTAGACTCCAGGATACAACTGCCTTCCTGCTCTGGAGCTGCCCCAGTTATAGGTCTGGTGCCCTTTGATGTCCGGACCCTCGCACTTGGAGGTCGGGAGGTCCGGGATGAGGGAGTCCAGACACCCAGCAGGGGGGTGGAGCCAGCGCCCGGGGGAACTGGGTGCGATCGGCACCTGGCGGGGGAGAGCCATCGATACTTCTTTCTCCCATCAACCTGCCAAGTGGGCCGTTCACCTCCTGGGTGGATGGTGGTGCCGGGATGTCGGGGCCTGGCCAGGCCCAGGGTTAGGGTCGATCTGAGGCCACGCGGCCTCGTGGTGCAGTGTCCAAGATGGCGGCCGGGCCGGCCGAGGGAGCGGGAAGGAATTCGGCCCCATGATACAGAGATGTCCGCGGCAGGAGTCCCGCATGGGACGGGGTGCGGGTTGCCTTTGTGGGTAACGTCTGGAGGACCGGTGCCCTGGCCCTGTCATGTGGGGAGGAGGCAAGCCCCTCACGTGGCCTGTCCAACATGGGGGTAACACAAATTTACATCCGGGACCATCAGACAGCCAATGGCGTCATCTGCTTGACCCTTTGTCCCACCTCTATCCCTTGAATAGACTCGTGTTTACGGTCGAGGGGCCAGGTTACCGGATGGGCAAGGACAGGAAGCCATAGCATCTACAGAGGGATCCGAGAACCGCATTTACTTCCTAATTGCGCTGCCTTCGTCACCCCTGACACCTGAGATAGCAAGGTCCATTCCAGGGGATCCGAAGGACAAATCCGGGGTAGCTGATTGATCAAACGAAATTAAAAAGTGACGGGTGGGAGTGGACTGCCTGAAATGATCTCAGCCGCTAATAATTAGTCGGGGCTGCATTACATTCCATTGTTTTGTGCCTGCCATTGCCGTCTGAGACATGGAACCAAATGAGTGGCATCTGTGCCTAGCACACGTGTTGACTTACCTCGGTATGGCTCTGCCTACCTTGGTCCATGTGAGCTAGTGTGGGTAGCCTGGAGGAAGTGGCTGTGTTGGGGGCGTGGGGGGTTCCAGTAAAGGCGGTGGGTGTGAGTGTGGGAGTAAAGTATGTCTAGGGGACTGGAAAAGACATGTCTCTGTGGGTGTCTCTGGGTAGTTGCGCTCTCATAGAGAGTCGGGGATATGGCTGTTAGGTGAGTGGGAACAGGATATGTTGTGTGTGTGTGTGTGTGTTCATCTGCAACAATGGTGCAGAATTCGGAAGAGACAAACTGGTGGTGAAGTAAAATGTGACTATGTCTGACGCCTGGTAAGGGCGCATCCCCTCAGCCTGAGTCGGTGTGGGTGCGTCAGACGTAGTCACATTTTACTTCACCACCAGTTATCATATCTGCAGTGTTTGCTGTCGAGTCCTCCCAAAGGGCATTCACACAGTGCTTTTTATTACCTCTGCTTTCCGCCCACAGGTCGAGCCTGAGGGGACCTGGGTGTCACTTTTTCTCTGAACAAGAAACTGCTCACAATTTCACCTTTTGTTGCGGTCGGCGTTCAGAGGAAATAATGACGCGAATGGTTGGCCTTTGTGCTTTGAGAAAAAAACTGTCAAATAAAAGCATTCTGCTTTCTCAGCTAATGGTTGAGGCAGGGAATTTTAAAATTCGTTCTGTGGCGATTTATTTGTAGCCCTTTACTTGGAACTTTATTTGTGTGAAAATAGTACTGTTTAATGTTTGGCATTCATCGAGTTAGTAAGAAAGGCTGACTTGACCTGGCCGGGATCTGAAACTCTGCTGACCTGCAGGTCACATCTTAGTGGTGGGCCAAGAACCCTCCTAGTTGGTTTGAAATAAGCATGCTGTCTTCCGTGGCAAGATCATATGTGCACGTGGCAACCAGCACGAGATTAATACACCTGTTCAATTCTAGCAGCCCAGTCCTAAAGATTCCTAGGTGAATACACTGCACACCAGACAGTGATGGACTGGAAATAAGCTATGTCACACCTATATGCTAATTAGCACGCTTACTTTTTTTATTTTTAGGTGTTGGTGGAAATCTTTTGGGACAAGTTAAATAAGTGACACTTGGCTGGATGAGGGTGTGCGCGCAGGGACACAGCTTTGTGTTTGTCTTGGTAGATAAGGGGGGGGGGGGGGGAGTGTGAGCTCAAGAACTGTAACTAATCTTGTCGTGGGTGTGTGTGTGTGTCTGGCTCTGGGTGGGTGTGTGTGTCTGGCTTTGGGTGTGTGTGTGGCTCTGTGTGTGGCTCTGGGTGGGTGTGTGTCTGGCTCTGGGTGGGTGTGTGTGTCTGGCTTTGGGTGTGTGTGTGGCTCTGTGTGTGGCTCTGGGTGGGTGTGTGTCTGGCTCTGGGTGGGTGGGTGTGTCTGGCTCTGGGTGGGTGGGTGTGTCTGGCTCTGGGTGGGTGGGTGTCTGGCTCTGGGTGGGTGGGTGTGTGTCTGGCTCTGGGTGGGTGGGTGTGTGTCTGGCTCTGGGTGGGTGTGTGTGTGTCTGGCTGTGGGTGGGTGTGTGCTTGGCTCTGGGTGGGTGGGTGTGTGCCTGGCTCTGGGTGGGTGGGTTTGTGCCTGGCTCTGGGTGTGTGTGTGCGTGTGGCTCTCTGTTGTGTGTGTGTGTGGCGCTCTGTGGTGTGTGTGTGTGTGGCGCTCTGTGGTGTGTGTGTGTGTGGCGCTCTGTTGTGTGTGTGTGGCGCTCTGTTGTGTGTGTGTGGCGCTCTGTTGTGTGTGTGTGTGTGGCGCTCTGTTGTGTGTGTGTGTGAGTGCAGAGCAGTGAGTGCAGAGCAGTGAGTGCAGTGTGCAGAGCAGTGAGTGCAGTGTGCAGAGCAGCGAGTGCAGTGTGCAGAGCAGCGAGTGCAGTGTGCAGAGCAGCGAGTGCAGTGTGCAGAGCAGCAAGTGCTCTGTTGAGTGCTGTGTGCTGTGTGCTGTTGAGTGCAGAGTGCTGTGTGCTGTTGAGTGCAGAGTGCTGTGTGCTGGCAATGTAAATGACAATGCCATTTATTTATGATTTAAAGAAAAAAAAGAAATGTCATGAGCAATGCCAATAGCTCTACCTTTAATGATGCCGAGACCATTGCATTGTAAATGCTTGTTTGTATTGCTTCTGAGATTATTTTTTTTAAGTCTGCACTATTGTAAATCTATTTTCCAAGGGCGACAGCTGTTTAAAGAGCACTTGTTAATTGAGGGCTTCGTTGCAGGACTCGTCTCTCTGCGCCCGCGCTCTCTGCCAGTCAGTGGGCAGACATGCCTCTCACGCTCGGCATCATTAGTCATGTTTTTTTTCCATTCTTTCTAAGGTTTTGCTGCAGACACTGAGAAACGATGGCTAAAAAGGAAAAAACAGATAAAGCCGTGAGTGGGACTGTTCTTCTCTTCCGTTGATTAGAGTTTGGCAAGACCTGGCCCCCTAAGGTCCCTGGTCATCGACTGCCGTCTGTTCAGAGATGTGAACTGGCTCACGCAATGGGCTGGCTGGCTCTCAGGTCGCACAGTGAGATAGTACTACTGTTTTAAGCCTGCTAGATGCCATCTCTTATGCAGGATGCATGCTATGTAAAGCCGGAATGAGCTCAGCTCCCTCAACCTTGAATTTTGAGGTTTGTAAACGAGTTATCAATTTATTGCTTCTTTATGAACAATGATATACTGGTAGGAAGCTTTTTATTGTTCAGCATCTGTGAAACGAAAGTGATTTTTTTTTTTTTTTTTGCATTTAGCAGCCCGAGGGCCAGTTTTGCCCGGATATCTTTATATCCCAAAGGGTAGTTCTGTTCTATAGAGAAGTTTCACTATAGAGGTAGTTAATGCTACGTAACTGATATCTGTGGCCATAAGGGCATTTCTGCTTCCTAATCGAAGATCTTTAGTAAACTGATGGGCAGCTCTGCCGTTGTAGTGCAAAATATTGGTAACTAGAGGTTTAGTTCCCCTGTCGTGCTGTAAGAACTCCTTAAACCGAAGGATAGTTCTGCTATTCAATGTTAAAATCCGTTTTATATAAAGGTCGAAACTTGATGACCCGAAGAGCAGTGCTGCTGTTTTAGAGTCAAGTCCATGACCCTAGCAATCATTTTGTTGAAATTCAATAAGACCTCCAACTCAAAGGGTAGTTCTGCCTTTTTAGAGTGAACCACAACCTAAAGGGTAGTTCTGCTTTTCTCCAGAAGGAGCTCTGTCTCACAAGGAGCAGTTCTGTTATTGTGCAGTTAGTCTTCTTTAACTAGAGGCCTAGTGTTGCTTCCTGGGGATGATTCTCATGTGAGATGACCATCCTCGATTGTCTGTTCAGCTCATGTACTACATTCTGGTTTTCAGAACGCATTCTTGTTAAGTCTACCGGTCTTGCATGCTAGCACGAGTTGTACATACTACAGAACAGGGATCCCTAGTACTACCAGGGCCTAAGGTGACTACTTGCTCTGGTGTGAGTTTTGGCCCCTGTCCAAGCCCCTGGTGAGACTGTAGTCTTGTGGTTGTCTCCTCACCTGTCCTGCGGCAGGGCTGTGAAGCAAAGTGCAGGCTCTGCCCCAACCTAGGCTTGGGTGCTCAAAGGTAGTGATGGTGCCTGCATACCAAAGTGATGTGCAAAGTTGGAGACACCAATGGACTCTTCCAGCTTGGCACCAAGGGCTTCTACCCATGGTGGAATCAAAGTAGGTCACTTCCCAGTGTGGGCAATTTTTCTGCCTTGCGCTGCCCCACCCCATCCTTCACTTCCCATTGAAAGACCAGCATCAACAGCCACCACTTGGATTTTAAACCAAATTTAACAGTTAGCCCGATTGAAAATTTATTAACCCCATGAGTTCTGCCCTCCATAGACATGTCGGGCATTTAAATTTTGAATCTAAAATATATTTTATTGCTCTACGCATGAAATGTTGCTTAATTTTTTTATGTGGGGCTGGTAGGAAGAGAAAATGTCTCCCCATAGACCGTTGTTGATCAACACCCTCTTTAGAAGTAAGGTGAGATCTGATCAATTCAGATGAAAAGCTGCAAAGTGAATATCATTTAATTTCCACATTTTTGGCGCAATTTTACAAAATACAACTTTGCCACTGAGCCACGGCAAGCAAGGCCAATTTTAAAATGTGCTGCAGAACAAAACTGACCCAGACTGATGCTGCATCGTCCTTACAACCATGTCCTGTTATCATTCGAAACCTCTTCCTTCCAAGATGGGCTGATCTCTCTGCCTACCTTGAGTGCAATGCTAGCAAGGAATTGTGGGTGATGGCTACCAGGAGTACATAAAAATAAAACCAAGCGCTCTGTTTCCATAAAATCTTTATTTCCTCGCATTTTCTCTCGTCCACCATTACCTGCAATGGATTATTGCTCTTGGGCACAGCCTCCGTTAACCATGAGCTTTTAGTATAATCTGCTCCTTGCTTACACTTGGACTTGATTGTTGGGAAACATCTTGTATGCAATGTTGTCTCGTCATTGCTGGTTCTCTAGTCTTAATTATATGTAGGATAACTACTAGTAGTTTCTAAAGGTGATCAGAAGTTATGATTTTCGTTCTTCAGTGTTTCACAGCTGCATTCACCCGTGTACTTTGTCCTGTAAATTGCATCATCATTTCCATTCAAATCAAACCCTTTCAAAATGTACAAAAAATGCAAGTTTGCTGATATAATTCTCTGCGGGTATCGATCGCATAATAAATTGTTCAGACTTCACGATTTTCGTGGAAGTGTGGTACACGACAAAACGGGGCCAATTTGAGTCAGTCTAAAAAAAAATGTTTCAAATGCTCCTAAAATTGAAGTTTCCTTTCCTTTGACCTTTACACGCTGACCTTGAGAGCACCCTTGTAGGTATCAAATGGCTTGTCCTTCAGAAAGCTCCTCTTCTAACATCCATGAAACTCGCTCTTCAATCCAAGGTAAAGTGAGGGGCTGCGGATCTGGCTGAGAAGCTGGCCTTTCTGGTCTCCCTCTGAAGACCAGATGGCTTCCTGCTGGTGCCCCAGGCAGAACTTGTTCACAGCGTTTGCCTCGTTAGTCTTTAGTGTAGTGTGAGCTCCTTTGCAATGTAATCTTTAATTCTTGCTACCAGTAGCCCAGAAATAGCAAGTTTTTTCCTTTTATACGGTTTGGGAAAATATTTGTTTGTGTGTCTTCCTTCTAGTCAAAGAAGTTTTTTTTTTTTTAAAGGAAGTTGTTTCTGTTTTATTAAAATGTACTGAGGTGATCATCTCTTTCGAGAAGTAAAACTTTACAATGAAACAAGCACTGACAAAGCCAAAAGGTCTAGCCTACGTTAGCCTTTGGCTTTTAGTCCTGCTGTAAAGCAGTTTGGCCTAAAATAATTTTAAACAAGTGGTATGACGCGGCCAGTGGTAATGCACTTTTTTAAAATTAAAAAATAGGGTAGTGGGCTGGGGGCGAGGCAACACGGAGGGAGGCAGGAGGGGTTGAGGAAGCAAGAACAGCAAGGAAAGGATTGGTATCAATGGGAATGCTCTAAGCTGATTGATAGATAACAATCCGCCCATGCGCTGTTGTAGGCAAGACCTAAAAGCACAGCCTGACACAAAATGTACTTGCTCAAAACGCATCCTGGCCAATGTCTTGCACATTTAACCACTGCTAATATGGGAGATGTTTACCTGACAAATCTGCCTGCAAGTCAAAAAAAATATTTGTCATCATGTAAAGAGTATCTGCAGTAAACTTTAATTGTCTTCGTAGGTTGGCTTATTTACAGTGTAAACATTTGCAGTCTGGAGTAGGCTCCTTCCAGAAATCCTCCTCTGACACCATTAACAAGGATCTGTTCAAATTCAGCAGTGGCAGGTAAAAGGCTTTGCTTGCCGTGAAAACAATGACTCATAAATGTCATGTTGTTTGTCAACAAAAGGAAGATCCTTCTTGAATAAAAAAATGAAGGCGGCTATTGTAAAACTGTTTTTAAATGGATTGTGCCCTAGCAATGTAAAAGGAACTAAGGATGGACGGAATGCTGAACAAATCAAATTTCCCCCTCGGTCACAAAGATCTGGGTTTAATCCATCGTTGTTTTGATCACCACACCACCTCAGTTTGGACCAAGCCATATGCAAATGAGTCTTGACCCTCTTCCTCATGGGAACAGTCCACACTGAACTGCCAAGCCAGGTCCTCCCTGGACAGAAACCAGCATCCTGGGACCGGTTTCGGGGCATCACCCCTCGCCAGGCTAGCTTAAATCCAGTGGCACAGTGAGCATGGGACCCACGTCTAGGCATACCCTTCCCAATTAGGGAAAAAAATGCAAAAGGAACAAATGATGGAGGAAATGCAGAACAATGCAAACATTCACCCCCCAGTCACAAACATCTGGGCTTAATCCATCGTTCTTTTGCTCACCATGCCACCCTAGTCATTCTGGGGTGAAGGTATGACATTGTTAAGCAGTCTGTCCAACTGTTCTTTTTGCATTTGTCACACTGTGTTGGACGGGTATGCCCAGATGTGGGACCCGTGCTGTCCATGCTACTAGAGTCAAGCTATCCTGGCTGATGAGGGGTGAAACCCTGAAACCTTTCCTAGGATGCTGGTTTACAGTCCAAGGAGGACAGGACTTGGCAGTTTAGGCTGGACTGTTCCTATGGAGAACAGGATCAAGACTGATTTACATATGGCTGGTTCTAAAATGGAATGGGGAGCAAAAAAATGGATTCAGGCACATCTCTGTTCTAGGGTGAATGTATGACTTTGTTTAGCTTTCTGTCCATCAATTGATATTTTAGCATCCAGCAAAGTAGGCAAAATCTAGAAGTGAGAGAATGGTTGAAATCTGTGGGTTAATTTTCTTTCCGCAGCAACCTACTATGTTAGCATGAAACCCTCACAGACTTGCATAATTTGCACCACACCCGTGGGTTTGTTTAAGCTGGGACACTTCTCGTCACAGCTTTCTTGAGCTACAGTGTGTTGGAATGACAATGGTTCTCCATGAAACTAACCAAGCTACTATTAATGTTTTTGAAGGCAGGCCTTTTCAAATGCCATCTGCTGTAGTGGAGAGTGGGAAGGGGTAGAGTGCGTCAACGTTGGCCATGGAAGAGGTTGGCATTAAACCTATGACCAGTACTTACCCATAGCATATGATGTGTGCTACTGCCAAACTTTGTGTATGTTGAATGCTTTGTTGGACAAGCAGCTGCATAAGAAATAGGGTGTTTTAGCGCTTGTATTGTTTACTTTCTACAGTAGTTGGAAATTTGGTTGCAAGAGCTCAGCATTATTATCGCCATGAGCCATGCCTTGAAAAATAGCTATTCTACACCAGGCGCTCAGCCTTCACAAAAAATCTTTTTGGGTCTCAATCAAATTAACAAAGCCTGAACACAGGAAGGCAATGTTTTTTGTGTGTGTGTGTTTTTTTTTTCTTTTTCCCCCCCACAGTCGTTTTTCTCCAGTAATCGGGAGTTCATGGAGCGATCTTTCAACACACTGCAAGGCATGATATGTTATTTTGTCACGCACCATACTCGACCCATCCTTTGTTAATTAAATGTTATGTATGCTACTTGGTCCCAGGTATCTATCACAAGGTGCCTGAATGTTGATAATCCGTGTGTGCATATTTGACACCTTAGTGAAGGCTTAGTCATCACTGTATCTTCTTGTGTATGGATATTTTGGACGAGCTGTGACTTCATATATGTTAACAGTACAGAGCTGTACTAAACCGATCACACTACTACAGGTTAAAATGAGGTTATCCACAGGGCCACAGTAGCAATCCGTGATTCCTTGCAGTTAGTGATCCTAGATCAGGGAGCCAAATATCCTGTACCCAATATGAGTCCTGTATAGATGAGATTACGTGAATCCATACCTCTCCGCTTCCAGGTGGTAAAGTCAGATGGGTACTAGTAAAGTGGCTAAAACGGTCTTGAAATTGAGTGCTAATCCTACGCTGCAGCTTTAAAAATTGATAGAATAGCAGGCTTTTAAAGGGGAGATTGATGTGCAGTCAGTTGTCTGGCTTTAATATTTGTTTGAATTTCTGTGTTCATCCTGCTTATATGTTCTGTTTTTTGTTTATTTTTCTAACCATGTACCCCATCTGGAATGGACTTTATTTTTCTTCTAACATTTTTCAGCCTAGCTCTCTGTTTCATGAGATCATTAACTCAACCTTTGCACCCCGATCATTAGCCCTTCTGTTAGTGAAGTTCTTTGTTAGTCTGTCCTGGTTCCCTTCTTTTCTCCTGTCCTTCACATTCAACCAGGCAATGAAGCTGAAAAAAAGACAGACTTGCCATTGGACGGTCTAAACCAATCCTTAATGTTTTCCTCTGTCGACATAATTCTTTGTCCACAACGCAGTCCATCCCTGCAGGCCAGTTTAAGCCCAAAGAAGATCTGAAACAAAGTCTACCTTTGCTCCATACCTTCTGCTCTTCTATCAGGCATGGTGGCCACCCTTCTAGAAAATACTTGCTACAGCAGGGCAGATGTCACTAAAACTCTAAGCCCCAAATTAAGAGTCTGGTGGTCTGAGGACCGCCAGATTCGCTGTGGGCACAGCAGTAGCTGTCCAGCCACCATCGTACCGGCAGTCCTACCGCTCTGGGACCGCCGACACTGCCTGGGAACCACCATTCCTTGGAGGTTACGTGGCGGTCAGGAGGCTGCAATATGCTTGACAGGACTTCTGCTATCCCTCAAAGCATATTACATGTTTCCTCTCCGCCAGGTTTCACATGGAGGACCTTACTCCATGTAAACACAGGAGGAGAGGAAACGAAAGGGGTCCCTACAGGCCCCTGTGTGCTTGTGGATGCACACTGTGGGGCATAAAATGTGCCTCCCCTCTGTGCATGCACAACAGATCCTGCATGGCATGGACTTTAGAGTTTATCCTGTGTAGGAACCTTGTGAGGCGTTCCCATTGCACTACCTTTTTCAAAGGGACTACCACACTGACCTCACTCTAGACCACTTTAAACTTGTAATCGGGTGCTACATGCGCAGTTACTTAGGTCTGTGCTCAATTTCTATTGAAAATGTAATGCTCTATGTAAAATTCAGTAGTAATCATGTTGATGTGGTTGTGCTCTACTTTAACCATCTCCTGCGCAAGGCTATGTTTGGATTTAAGATATAAGGACACCATTAACCTACTGCAGCTCTGGATATCTGAAACATTCTGACCTGGTGCATGTCTGTTAACGAGAGGCTGCAAGGATTATACTGCCTAACTGGTAGCAGTGGTGTAACGAAACTTGAGGGGGCCCCCCTGCAAAGCACATGGAGGGAGCCACCTGTGTCCCAGCCCACCACCTACCACTTTGCCCTACCACGGGTCAAAATTCAGGACGTAACTTCGGGACAAAATGTATGTTTTACAGACACATCAGAGGAGGTTGTGCAATAGTATATAAGTAAGTAAATCCATATCCAAACATATTCAACCATTTGCAAACCTGTTCATCATGTATCCTTCCATCTATCATTTTACTCATCCATCCCTCTATCCACCCTTTCACTCATCCATTCATTATCCATCCACCCTATCCATCTTTACACTCCATCTACTCTTCCACTCACCCACCTATCCAGTCATTTACCCTTTCACCCATCCAGCCACCCTGTCACTTACTCATATATCCTCCCAGTCCCTCATCCTTTCACCAATTCACCCGTTCAGTCATCCATCCATCCTCTTCTCTCTCCATCGACCCTTTCACTTAGCCATTCTTCCTTCCACCCACCCACCCACCCATTCATCTACTCATGAATCCATCCATTGACTCTGCAGGCAACAAAGCCACTGCCCACCTCCCCTTGGGCTCTGCACCCAGCACCTACAATGCCCACCTCCCCTGAGGCTCTTCGCCCAGCACAGACACTGCCCCCCTCCCCTGAGGCTCTTCGCCCAGCACAAACACTGCCCACCTCCCCTGAAGCTCTTCAACCAGCACACAGCTATGGCCCGTGGAGGGAGTTTCAGTGGGGCAGAAAGGCGGGGCGGTGGAGGGGCAGGGTGGGAGGGTGCTAAAAACCGGAATATGGATAATTGGAGGTAAGTAAACAATGTAATTAATAAGACTAATTTCGTAGCGTGCCCTGCATCGCAAAATGCAATGCAGGGTGTACTACGAAATTCGTTTTATTAATTAAATTGTTTACTTTATTTACTTATTTTATTTATTTTTAAAGTTTTCTATAGCGCTGGCTAGACCCAAGGGGTATCGGAGCGCTTTACATGGCAAGATAATGAGGCAAGATAATGAGGCAAACCAGGCATACACGCAGATAAAAAAAATAGTGAATCATGAAAAATATACAAATCAAGAATAGATATATATGGTGCAAAGCAAAACAGTAGGGTAGTCCAGAAGGTGGGGTAGAGAAGTAGGTATGCACAGGAGCGTAGAGCAGAAGGCGGTACGTGGGACAGTACAGAAGGCATGTCCAGTTGTGTAGAACAGAAGACGTGTCCAGGTGTTGAAGAACAGAAGGTGGGATAGAACATAAGACTTATACAGGTGGGTAGAGCAGAAGGCGTGTACAGGTGCGTAGAGCAGAAGGTGGGTAGAAAAGAAGGCATGTACAGGTGGGATAGAACAGAAGGCGTGTCCAGGTGGGTAGAGCACAATGTGTGTACAGGTGAATACAACAGAAGGTGTGTACAGGTAGGATAGAACAGAAGGCTTATGAAGGTGTGTAGAGCAGAAGACGTGTACAGGTTGGATAAAACATAAGTTGTGTACAGATGGGTAGACTAGAAGGGTTGTAGAGGTGGGTAGAGAAAGGTGTGTACAGTTGAGTGGTAGAAAAGAAGGTGGGTACAGGTGGGTAGAACAGCAGAACACACCCATTTCCCCAAGTAAAGTGCATGGGCAAGCAGTTCATGCACTGTTCTCGGGGGTGCAGCAGCAGACAGTCTTACACTGCCATCATATGAGGGGTACACACTGCCATCATGTGAAGGGTACAGCAGAGGCACTGCCATCATATGAAGGGTACACACTGCCATCATATGAAGGGTACACATTGCCATCATATGAACAGTGCAACAGAGGCACTGCCATCATATGATGGGTACACACTGCCATAATATGAAGGGTACAGCAGAGGTATTGCCATCATATGAAGGGTACACACTATCATATGAAGGGTACAGCAGGCACTGCCATCATATGAAGGGTACACACTGCCATCATATGAACAGTGCGACAGAGGCACTGCCATCATATGAAGGGTACAGCAGAGGTATTGCCATCATATGAAGGGTACACACTATCATATGAAGGGTACAGCAGGCACTGCCATCATATGAAGGGTACACACTGCCACCAAAGGGTACACTGCCATCACATGATGGTACAGCAGAGACATTGTCATACACTGCCATCATATGAAGGGTACAGCAGACACTCAACACTGCTATCATATGAAGGGTACAGCAGCACACATTGCCCTCACATTACAGGTATGCAGTATCTAAACACTAACCAGAACAAGTGCTATATAAATGCAGTTACAATACAATACTGGAGCAGCAGCGCACACTAGCATTACACCGAGGGAAGTCAGCCATCCCATGAAGTGTGCCACGGTTGCAACACACACTGCTATAACACACGGAGGATTAAGCAGCAATACCGTGCTTTTTTTGCAAGCATGCTGGTGCAGAGGTGCATTTTATCACGAGAAGGGAAGGTTTTCACTTGTAGAGGGACACTGATGGGGCACTGGTAAGAGATGTGTCCTGATAAAAACGGCGAACTATATTTAGCACAAGGAGAACAGACGAGTTTGCACGTACATTAGAATGGAGGGAGTGCTGTATGACAAGCGCACATGTGCCCGGTGAACACAAGATAGGTACAACACTTTGCAGCACTTTATGAACACGTTCTTTGTAGCACAGAGGTTCATGGGAAGGGTTGTGTGGTTGTATTTTCACACGGGGGAGGTTTAAGACGGACGGTGTTAATGGTGGGGGCGGAGGTGTCAGCATGTGACACACAGGGCAAGGATAGTGTTTCATTCTCAGGGCGGTAGGGGTGTGTGTAAACGAGGAAGGGCGATGTTTAAGATTGGGAGGAAATGGTGATGTCCAGTCCGATGCCATGCTTGGCACACTGAGGGAGACTTCACTTCCTAAAGACCATTGCTTGGTGTTTTGGAGAGGACTTTTCATGAATGCCAACATTTTAGAACAGGAAAGTGGGGAATTTTCCCCCCAGAAATCGGAGGAATATATTTCCCATAATGAATTCTAGTGAAGCTGACGCAGTTTTAGACCGGAGACAGGAAAGAAAAGCCATTATTTACTTCAAAGACAGAGAAACTCCCGTCTGTTGGGATGTGACTTCTAGCTGCATTATTTCCTGGAATATGTACGGACTTGAGGATCAGGGAGGGGGTCAAAACATGCAGCAGGTATCAATTATGCAGGGCATTTGGTACCGAGCACAGGGTGAGACAGTGGCACACAGGGAACATAACGGGAATGATACCATGCACCGCCGCACACCTTCTGTTTATCGCACGGTCGTGACGTCACACCCAGCTCATGGAAGTGAAGCTCGCACAGCGCTGGAGAGGGGAGTAGTGTAGAAGGCGCAGTACTTAGCACAGTGGCGCGTCTCTCTAACTCAGTCAGATAGAGCATTCCTGCGCGTGACATCACGCTCAACGCCATGATGTTACGCTCGCACAACGCTGGTGAGGAGGATCCTACCTTCACTGTGATCTCCGAGGCACTGGATCTGATGGATGCACAGATTATTTTTTAGAATAACATTTAATTAACAAAGGATGGGTCGAGTATGGTTAGAGTGACAAAATGACATATATCATGGTTTGCAGCGTGTTGAAAGATCGCTCCATGAACTCCCGATTACTGGAGAAAAACGACTGGGGGGGAAAAAGAAAAAAAAACACCCACACACAAAAAAACATTGCCTTCCTGTGTTCAGGCTTTAAGTTGATTGAGACCCAAAAAGATTTGTTGTGAAGGCTGATTATTTTTTTATATTTTAGAGTATTTTTTTTTTTATGCCTTCCCGCAAGAACGTTTGGAGGAAATACTTCTAAGATGCACAGTTGGATCTGTCCATCAGCGCGGGGCGCGGGGCGTCCCCCAAGGGTCAATACTCAGCCCCCTATTGTTCAATCTTTATGTAAAACCCTTGGCTAACATCGTAGAGCAGGCGGGGCTGACTCTGTTCTCTTACGCGGATGACACCCAGATTGTCTTCTCCCTATCAGGGCGAGACGAGAATAACCCCTCTGCACTAAAGTCAGGCCTCACTCTTGTGGCTGACTGGATGCAGAGGAACTGTCTCAAACTGAATGGGGAGAAGACAGAGGTGGTCATTCTGGGGAAAAATAAGAACCTTTGGGGCCCTCAGCATTGGCCAAATGAGATGGGTTCACTCCCTGTACCCACACATGCTGTACGTAACTTGGGTGTCCAAATTGACGACAAGTTAACAATGAAGCAGCAGGCCACTAAGGTCGCAGCAACCTGTTTTTCTACTCTTAGGTGGCTACAAAAGATCTTATGGATGCTTCCCATTCCTTCCCGTAGAACGGTTGTCCAGGCATTGATAACATCTCGCCTGGACTATGGCAATATACTATATTTGGGTGCTGATGTAGCCACTGTTAAAGTATTGCAGGTTGTACAAAATGCAGCCGCGCGACTTTTGAAGAATGTTCCTAGAAGAACTTCGGCATTATCTGCCTTGCATGATCTTCATTGGCTGAAGATCTCTAGCCACATAAAGTTTAAGACATTGTGCTACATGTTTAGAATCAAGCAAGGCATTGCACCTACATACTTACAAAAGCTGGTGCAACCTTACAGGCCCAAACGTACCTTACAATCTTCGGAAATTGGGAATTTCTCTATACCAAGATTTAAGCTGGCAAGGGTGGGGAGACGTTCCTTCTCCTATCTTGGTCCCAAATATTGGAATGCCCTGCCCACAGCCCTTAGTTAGAGACCAGTCTTCTTCGCTTTCGTAGAGCACTGAAAACGCTGTTGTTCACATAAGTAGTTGGTTCCTGTATGCTGGCTTATCTGACATCTTCTTCTCCAGTCTGTCCCTAGCGCTGGGAAACCCACTGTGGGTAGCTGTGCGCGGTAAAAGTTTAAATAAATAAAATAAAAAGTTGGGGCCTGGATATCGTAGATAACCTCTAAATAATGTTCTGGCCATTTAACTGCTACATATTCCCATACACGACCACATTGCATTAAATAATGGATACCAGGGATGACTCAGATTTTGTGGGTTTTATTAGTTTCAATACTATGCGTCGCAGGCCCTCCCAGACCAGTGTGTACCGTGGCGACCTGTTCTGACCTGGGCAGGATGCATCATGCTTAAGTGAATAATTTGTAGGCCAAAAACAAATTCTTGCCAGGGCACAACTAATTTCTCAGGAAGACACTGGGGCTCATGCCATCTACTGCCCAAGTTAGGATTTCCAAATGACTGCGCTTATTACTCACCATCACAAGTGTGTCTTTTTGTACTATTCATGGTCCACTCCAGTTCTAAGAATATACTAAACACCCTATTTCATGTTTTTAAGTATATGGAACTGTGAAATGATTTTCTGGTCTTAAGAATAAAAAAGTCAGACAGCTCCAAGTGGTTGACTTTCATAGTAATGTTCTGGTGTTTGTTAATAAGTGCCAGTGCTAAGCACTGTTAAACACCAGCACAAATTCAGCACTGCCATACTTCACCCTCTTACTGCCATCTGGCAGATCTCCTGTATCCGGAATACAATCCTATTTAGAAAAATGCAGTATAACCTGAAGGGATTGGGTCTCCAGAGACACATTGACCAATCCCGAGAACCCTGGCAAATGGGCAGCAAATGTTAAACAGGTCTTTAGCTCCCACTATCCCTATTCAACTAAAAGTATGTTGATATATATATTATCCGCATAATTTAATATTTGGAATTTGCTGCAGTAATGCAAACTGTGAACCTCACCTGGAATTTTAAAAAGTTGAATCTGTATATTATTAACTCCGGGGTGTTGACACTTGCTTTTATATAACAGTAAATTGGGCATACATTGAAGCAGTAACCAGTTAAACCACAAGTTGTTTTATTTTTCTCACATCTTTACCCCACCCTAATTAAGGTCTATTTTGACTTGTTAATATGTTCAATTTAAGATGAAAAGGCCCATGCGTCTCTCAGGGGCAAAATATAGCCGTAGCCCACCCGTTCTAAACATTAGCTCCTTAATTTCAAGCTTCGCTTTACGCATAGAATGAGGGATTTCCAGGCCAGAGAGGAATCACATGTACGAGTTTGGGCTTCGAGTAACTATTCTAATGTCTGTATAGCGCTATCATTTGCAGTGTGGTATTTCCTAGCGCTGTAAATAGCAGAAGTTGCTATTTTGCATGTATCCTGTACTTGCTGTGTTCACCTCGGGCTTAGTCTCCTTGTATGTATTCAAACAGGTCTTTTGGGGAGGTTTGTGCAGATCTCATCAGATGCATCTTGATTGGTGGGGAACAAGAGGGTGCAGTGTTTAAGGTGCTCGTTGGAATACAGCATTCCAAAAATCCAATTCACAGCTTCCCCAGACAACCCACTGTCCGTATCCTGAGCGAATCACTTCATCTCCCTGTGTATTAGTTATAATAAGTAGTGCTTAAAATATATATATGGAGCTCCATAGTAAACGTGGGCATTTGGACTGAACACAGGTGAAAGGGAAGTCTACAAGTTCGGAAGGTTGTAGCACTTGTTGGTGCTTCTAGAGTTAAGAGTGAAAAGAACAGGAGGGGGAGGGGGGGGGGGGGGGTAGAGAACCAACTTCCTCTCCCACATATTGTTCTCCTCTCTGCCCTCTGAAGGTCTGATCTTCAGAACAACTTTTACTGATGCCTCACTTAACTTGCACGTAATTAGCTTTTCTTAAGGAAAACAAAGACTCAAATACTGCTTTCAGAATCTCGAGGTAATGATTCTGAAATGCCAGTACGTATTTTCACAGATCCATTTTAGACCTGATTATTTTAAAAGCCTTTTCTTCGTGCAATAATGACATATAAAGCCTCTTGCATGTGCTTTGTGCCACGCTATTCCCCATTTGCATGTATCAATCACACCTCTTACCCTTCATGTTACTTAAAGCAGGCTAAAAGTCTCTGTGGGTTACACCCTCTCTGCTGGCATCTGCTGTGATCTGCAAGTCATGATTCTGAATACAGGTAAGACCTACTCAAACTTTTATCATTCTGTGGTTAGTAAAGTTAGGACCATTTTAAGTGATTAATGGGAACACCTTATCTACAGTCCTCAGGAATGGCCGCCGTAAGTTAACTAGTGAAATGCTGCAGCATTTGATACATTTGTAACTACTCTTCATTTTATAGCATTCATCTGCTTTAATGTTGTAGTATCCAGACAAACTCTGCTCGATGATAACTTTGCAGGACACGTCTAAGTGAAGGCTACGAAGTAACTATGCAAATACAAAACAAATGCACATTTATCACAAACAAGGTGGTATGTTGTTTGTTTTCCCATACCCTCTTTAGTTAAAAGATGTCGGCTAGTCTGGTTCTTCTTCCTTGCTAACGTATGCTGGTTCTGCGGATTTTTGGTTTCCATCGTAATCTGAAACCCTTGTATTAAATGGTCGCTGGGTCACTGTTACTCTTCGTGGCAGGACGCTGTGTTTTTTTTTTTGGTTTTGTTTAGTGTCCCTACCTTCCGTTGGCTGCAGATAAAGTTGTGAGAGGGCAAAGAACAAGGACCGCACCAGCTCCATGATCATAATTTTTTTCGCTTTTGGTTCTAATTGGTGGAAATGTCACAGAACAGTGTTTTTCTCATACTTTTTCTTAGTCTTCACCAAACAGTGGGCTTTACCTCTAATCCGTGCTTAATTTGAGCCGGAGTTTGCCAGCAGTTGCACTTGGGTAAATCCACCACACGGTGGCGCCGTTTGTCTAGTATGGCGGTGACCACATCAACAGACTATTTATTATTTTTTATTTTTTATTTTTTATACTAGCGCCCATCCCAAATCTACAGCTTTCGGAGACCGGAATAGTCTGAACTGTTCTACTTGGAAGGGTGTGAATGTGAGTAGATGTGTTGGTTTTGGGGTTAGCTGTACTGGCAGGAGGAATGAGCGGTGCAAGCTTCAGCGACTTCTGAGCATGGCCTGACACTTATTTTTTCACAAATTAAGCGCTGGGCATAATACTTATGATATATGTAAACCTATAAGACCACGGTCTCTAATATGGTATATATATATTGCATGTTTAAGTGAACACTGAAAGATGGCTGCCGGCTGACAACTGCCTCAATGTATTTCTATGTCTCTCTTTTTTGCTACCCTTTTGTATTGCTTTTCCCTTATGTGGTGCTGCTGGGGTCGTTTTTGTATAATTTGAAACCTATTTTATGCCGCACACTGTCACCTTTGACATGTAGGTTCTATGTTCACTTGTGACACCACACACTTTTTTTTAATTATCTTGATTACGTATTTACATCAATAGCAAATATTCTTGACAGTCTTGGGTATAGTTTTATTTCTCTTCCACATCTCTTTACCCAGAAGTACTGCCATTGAGCGAACTACTATCATATATTATATATGTGGAGAAGTGTGGTTCAATGGATAGAGCAGGCAGACCTCGATGCAGAACTCTGGCTAGGGACCAGGGTTCGATTCCTGCTCCGGCGGGTCTCGGGCTCATTAATTCCCCTGAACGGATATTCTCGCCTCAGTGCCTATTCTGATCATGGGTCCCACGCTGCAACTCTGGCTAATAGCTTGCTTAGTCTCCACAACGGCCCCCACAACGCGAGGGATGCCTGGTCTGCACCATGGGGGTGCCCAGGAGTGGACACTTCACAGGGAAAGCCAGGAAGGGTTCCCTTGCGGTATTCGTACAAGCGCCGGGAAACCCACTGCGGGTAGCTGTGCGCTATACAAGTACAAAAACATTTACATATACACTTTCCAGAGGAACCATTGTTCCTTGTTATGATAGATATCCTGGTTCCATGTGAGTAGGATGGCCCTTGTTGTTCCTGTACACAGCTGGGGAAGGTGGCAGCAACAGTATCCAAGTAAGATGGTGACCGGTTCCAAATAAACATCTGGGTGTGAATTATTTTGAACAAATATACTGTAATGCAGTTTTAAATCCGTTCTAAAGTCAACAACATTTTAAAGTTGTATGGAGGAATTTTTATTTTGAAATGGTTTTTTCTCCCTTAGCAATAAATATGGAATGTAAAGCAAAGCTCAGTTTGACTTTGATTTACAGATGCGATATTTTTCAAGACTAAAGAAAGAGGAGGCAATAGTATTTCTTAACTGTTGGCTATTTGTGGCACCAGCAGTTCTCCCCACATCAGATGTTTCCAGAAGCATTAGCACTGTGCTAATCACTTGTGAAAACTTGTAGCGGGTTCTAAAACCTCAGACCTTCAGACTCCTACTGTAAAGAACTCTGTCCTGACCAAGCTGGGCTAAAACACTGGCCAAGTCCAGGCCTAAAGAAGGTTTTTTAGGTTTCGCCTGGCGTCCACTGCGCAGCAGTGTTCGTGCAGACGAAATCTTATGTTAGACAGTATGGGGCTTTGTCTCTTCCATTGGCTAGCTCCATAATTGGAGGCTAGCCATTGGAAGAGATGGTTGTCAATCACTCTTTCCCCCATCACGACGCGATTCGTGGGAGGTTCTGTCTCTTTTTTTAAGTCCCGCCCCCACACCTTCCCTCTCGCCCAGGAGTTGTCCTTGTTTTCTATCCTCCCCTTCCCGTTGTTGTGCCTGGTTTATCCCCCGTCCACCCTCCCGTTGTGCGTGCCTCCTCCTGCCCGCCCACTGTCAGTGCCATGTTGGGGAGGCTACGAGGTGGCCGTAGTATCAACAGGAGCGTGTGCTAGTTCTTAAAGAGCTTCCAGTGCAGTGCCTCTTTTCTATTTCCATGACAGTGTGCCAAAAGAGCGCAGTCTCCTGTCCGTGCAGCCAGAGTAGCTTTTATGTTTCCATGGTAACAGTGCTCGTCATCTCAAACGACTCTATGACTAGACCTGACCCTGGAAGTGCTGTCATTGTTATTTCCTGGGTGGGGAAGTAAGATGGCGGCCCTGGCTTGTCTGCTTTTGAGGAGACTGTCATCAGGTATGTAGTAATAGTTAATTGCGGGAAGCACCCGATATGGATTTGGTCAGACTAACTTGAGCAGTCATTTGACAACCTCATTAGATTCTTTTCGTTTTTCGCGGGTGTGGAGTGACGAAGAATATTCTTTGGTTGTGCGTGTTGTTGTTGTGCATAACATGCTCACTGATGGGAACAATTAAGGAACTTTACATAAAAGATTGGAGGTGCTTGTGTTTTCCCGTTGTCTTGTATTCGAATACTATAGGAGAGACTCGTGAAATTAAATAGGAAGTAAAACTGGAACAAGAGTTGCAGAACTGCGCACTCTGCAGGTCCCACGGAAGCAGCTTTCTTCTGTCACATGGAGAGGGATATTATGATAAGCGTTATGTAAGTGTGTCTAAAGTAAAAGGAATAGTAAACGGAAGTGTATCACGGACAGTCTAGTTAGATTGCAGAAAACGCCACCTCTGATGTGATGCAAGAGCATGCAATGCGTAGGGAAACGTACAGGCACATTTCACTGGGACGTGTGTGCTTTGGTGGTATTAGCTGTACTGTCAGTTTATGGCACAAACGACGTACCATGGAGATCGATGCAAAGCAAATCTTGGGGTGGTGAAAAATGCAGTACAAAGGCTCCCATTCCTAGGTGTGCTTTTAGTCAGCTGCCCCTAAGTAGAGGGAGGCTGAAGCTGCTTTTGTGATTGTCACGTTTATTTCTGGGCCGCCTTCTTTCCAGCCAGGACGGAACTGCAGAGCACAACCGGGAAAGACTTGTTTCCAAAGCACACATCGCCAAGGCGCCGGCCAGTCAGAATGCAGCACGCGTCATTTCCTCGCCAGGGTCACGTGACCACAACAGCAGCAAGTTTGCCGACGCTGCGAGTTAATGTCGGTCGGTGCCTGGGACTCCGGGTTCAAGATGGCGGCCACGAGTAAATGAGCTGCGGCAGGCGGCGAGGGGGGTGGGGCGGAGGATGGTACAATGACCCAGGGTAAGAAAAAAGCACTGCAACCGCAGCGTCATGCTGTTGAAGAAAATCATCATCAAAGGTGGGGGCATGGTCAGTACGGGGATGTAAGAAATAGCACTGTCTTTCATGGTGGGTGGGTGGATGTCGGGAATGAAACAGGGATACTTAGCACTGACCTGGTGAGAAGGATGGGAGCAAAGAAGGTTGAACTGAAACTTCTTACCTCTTTCCCCTCTCCCCAAAGTGATCACATCTGAGCTTCCCGCTGTTAGAGCCGGCAGCTGTTGATAGGAACCAGCTGTCAAAGTACTGATCCTTTAGTAGTGTGTCCTTTCCAGGGCTGTACATACCCTGTAAAATAGCGTTAGCACTTTTGAGTCCACTGGCTGATTTGTAGTGAAATAAACTGAGTAGTTCTGATAAAATTGAATCAGTTCTGCCTCAAAGTGCTCTGTAAAATGGCTGTATTTTTATAACATACGCTACAGCGTTCAGCATAGGAGATATGCTCAGTGATACATCACTGGACACATTGACAGAACTCTGTGCGAGCCTTTACCACTAATGGTGAAGATGTAGCTCCCTTTTAGCTGTTCCAGGGATTTGCGAAAAATTAAGCTGTTGGCATTGTAAATGACAATGCCATTTATTTATCCGTTTTCAAAACCAACCCATAAATAAAGTTTGTAATTTACAATGCCAATAGCGCAAACTTTTGCAAAGGCGAGACCGTTGCATTGTAAATGCTTGTTTCACTTTGCTCCACACTCTCTCGCCCCATGTCCACGAACTATGAGAATCCCCTGAGTGACTACCTGAAGAAGGGGACACTTTGCAGTGAGGGACTTCATGCGTTGGCTGGCCGTTACCCCTTGCACCCAACATCAACCCCAGTTTCTTCTCCCACCTTCACCCTTCATAGAAGTTTGAAGAGCAGGGACACCAAGGGGTGCCCTGAAGAATACCATAGAGATCGCTGTACTCTAGCCGGCCTGCCGCTACCAAACCACAGCTAAGGTGTGAGCGCTAATGCTAAATGCCTCAATCGGCCTATCTCTGCTATTATTCATAGTTTTCCAGCCCTAAAAATGCCCCTCTGGTTAATAATTTTGTAAAAGTTGACCATTCTCATGTTTGGAGATCGAAAACCTATTTCTATTTAAAGTCCTTGTCTGCTCTCTATGCCCGGTACATTCACCCTCGGACTAAGTGAAATGTATCCCTTATCGATCACCACACCTTCCATTTCTTCACTCCATGTACCATTTCCTCCCTCCAGTCTTTCTTTACTATGACTCTCTACTTGTACCTCACTTGTCTCTGAGTTTCACAAGTCCCACGGGGTAATTTTGATTTCTTTTTCTCCTTTGGAGTGATTTTCACTGGAGTGAGGAGAGGTGGTAAGCAGATCGCATTTGTGTACCCTCATTAGGTCTGTCCTCTGCCCATCATTAGTCTCATCAGAGGTGCCATAACCTGAATGGGCCTACAGTCCGAGCGCAGAGAGTAACTTGGCTGCGAATGTTGCAGATCCTATAGCAGGTCGTCTATAGTAATACTCGTCCCGCGTATGAAACTGGGTAAAATGGCCGCTCATTTGTTTCATTCTTGATCTTCCAAGGGTGATACCACTTGGAGAATAGTGAGCAGTCGCGCCTCGACTCCACAGCTCTCCCCTCCTCTGGCTGCATTTGCTAGAGGGGGCGTGGCATGCTGAGGGAGACACTCTCACTGACAGAGGAGTTTGGTTATCAACGAGATTGCTCCATTGCAACTAAAGAGTTTCATCAAAAAACTCTAAACCCTGGTTCAACGACCTGCTGAACAATGACAGATGTGCCGTTAGAACTATGGAATGCATTTGGAGATCAGTCCCATCTTCCAAGCACCTTAAAATTCTAAGGAAGAAGAGAAAGGACTATTACAGAAAGATCAAACGCACCAAAGCCAAATTTTTCTCTCACCAATTAGATCAAGCGAGAAATTGCCCCCAAAAACTTTTTGACTTAATCAAATCCCAATCTAAGGATGAACCTAAACCACTACAAGATACCTCGTGCACCCAACCCACGTGCAACAAATTCTCTGATTTTTTTTCATCTAAAAACTGAGAGATCTTCTCAATTACCCTACAGGATTGCCCTCACACCAAAATCCCCTCCTCTCTTCCAACTCCGCCACAACAAGCATCCCCAAAAATTGAACTAAAAAACGAGGCAGCCTGGTCCTCCTTCTATACCTACACTGAAGAAACATTAGGCAAGATTCTTAGCGCCCTCAAGCCAGCCAATCATACCACCGATCCTCTCCACGCTAACGCAGTTAAAGATCTAACCCCTCTGATCCTACTGCTCTGAACTAGGATCATCCATAGTTCTCTGCATCAAGGCTGCATGCCTGTGATTGTGATTGTGTACTTATATAGCGCGCTACCACTCCAAGGAGTATCTTGGTGCTTCGACTCCTAGTTGTCAAATAATGCTGAGAGTTAATGTTGGTAAGTAATCGGACATGGAGAGGATCATAGCAGTGCTTTGTAACCTGATTCTGACAGATGGTAGATCCAGGTTTTTAGGGCTTTCCTAAAGCTGAGTTCCGTTGTACTTTGATGCAGAGACAAAGGGAGGTTGTTCCAGGCCTTTGCTCCGATGACTGCAAGGGATTTCCCTCCCTTGGTCGTTAGCCTAAATCTAGGGATGTGAAGTAGATTAGTGGTGGATGACCTGAGGGTTCGTTTCGGCTGATAGGATTTAAAGTACTTCCTCAAGTACAGTGGGCCTAGATTGTGGTAGGCTCTGTAGGTGATGGTAAGAACTTTAAAAAGGATGCGTTTATGCACCGGAAGCCAATGAATGCAGTGCATACAGTGCTGCCGATGCGGAGGACTTTCTGGGCAGTTTCAGAACAAGCCTGGCTGCTGCATGCTGGACCATTTGCAGTCTGTGCAGGGCTGATTTATTCAGCCCTGCATACAGACTGTTACAATAGTCCAGTCTGGAGGTTATGATCGCTACAGCCACTGTCCGCCTGGCACTAAGGGGGAGAAAATCAAAAAATGTACTAAGGCTTTTAATGGTTTTGAAACAGGCCCCTGCTACTTCTTTGGCTTGTAGACTGAAAGACAAGGTGTTGTCTAACTTGATGCCCAAGTTACGAACCGCATTGGTTGTCTTGGGGGCGGCTTCCATCATTTCAGGCCACCAGTCCTTTGGAGAAAAACAATTATTAAGGCCAAAAGGGACGATCTCCGTTTTTGCTGTTACATTTTAGATGATTTTGGGTCATCCACTCAAATGTTGCTGATAAGCACTCTTTCAGAGTTTGTTCGGCATTAGTTTGGTTCTTGTCAAGGGTCAGCACAAGTTGGGTGTCATCGGCATAGGCAATTGTACTGATGTTAAAGGTGGAGATAAGTTCCCGCAGGGGTACCATATAAAGGTTAAATAGGGTTGGGCTCAGGCTTGAGCCCTGCGGCACCCCAGATGTCAGGAACTTTTCCTCAGAAAGAAAGTTGCCTAGCATGACAACCTGCCGCCTCTGCTCCAGATAGTTCTTAAGCCATTCGAACACGGTTCCTGCTTTGCCAGCTTTAGTCAGGCGGTGTAAAAGGATAGCATGGTACACAGTGTCGAAGGCCGCAGATGGGTCTAGTAGGATCAGGACAGCCATTTTGCCCTGATCTAAGGCTGCACGAATGGTTTCGGCAGAAGATAGTAGAGCTGACTCGGTGGAATGGTGAGCCCTGAAACCAGCTAGGCACGGATGTAATATATTGTTGCTTTCTATGTGAGCCATCAGTTGTTAATTAGCAAGGGATTCGGTGATTTTACATACTGTAGGGAGGAGGGAGATGGGGCGCAAGTTGGATAGTGTCGTAGGGTCAGATATTAATTTTTTCTGTCTTTCTCAAAATTGGTCAAGTGTCACCCATCCTAAAAAAAAAACACAGGTGACCCGATGGACCTTAACAACTATCGCCCTGTCAGCCCTACCCTAGCCAAACTCTTGGAAAAATATGTACTCCAACAACAGACTAAACACATTGACCACTTCGACCTCCTTGCCAATCACCAATCTGGCTTTAGAGCAGGGCATAGCACCGAATCCGCCATGACTCACATTATCGACAATGCCTTACAAATACTCGATCGGAATAGATCATACCTACTCTTCTTATTAGACCTCTTCTCAGCCTTCGATACGGTCAAACACGAAAACATGATTGACTTCCTGAATCTCAGAATGGGCCTCTGGCTCAGCACTCAATTGGTTTACCTCCTCTTTTCAAAACCCGACCCAAAAATTCAAGGTCAATAACTCCCTATCCAAACCCGTACCAGTAACTCTGGGAGTCCCACAAGGGTCCGCACTATCCCCTACACTTTTCAATCTATTTATGGAACCTCTTACTGTCTTGTTGCGAGCATCCAACGTCCAATTTCACATGTACGCAGACAATACACAACTTTACCTGAAGATTCATACTCCAGAAGACATCAAACTACTCAGCAAAATGCTGCTGAACACCCAATCATGGCTAACTGAGAACCATCTCGAACTTAACACACTCAAAACCGAATTCCTACTTATTGCTCCACCCTCCAAAATACCCCTCCTCCAGGATTGGTTCAAACACCTCACGGCATTCATCGTTCAACCAACAATTATTGACTCCGCAAAATCACTGGATATAACCCTTGATTGCAACCTCAACATGCATAAACATATCGGCAACGCAAGAAAGGGAGGACTTTTCCAGATTAATATTCTAAGGAAGCTTAAACCCTTCCTTCCGAAAAAAGACTTTAAGACGGCAGTGCAAGCTCTAGATATTCCCAGGATCTAGTACGGTAGTGTCTCTTTGCGGACTCCCCAAAGCTACAACAGCACCACTAAGAGCCACCTCAACGCTGCAGCTAGACTCATCACGGGCTCAAAAAAAAAAGGTCCCACATCTCTCTGGACTTAAAAGCTTTGAATTGGCTACCATGGGAAGCCAGAATTCACCTAAAAATAGCCTGCATGACTTGCAGAGCCATTCACTACAAGACTCCCAGTTATCTCTCTCAGAAATTGACTATCTCTGGGGGTTAGAGATCCACAAGGAGTGCAGGAAACGTATTACTGAAGCCACACAGATTTTATAAGTCAAGCTTATAAACGCTCCTTCTCAGGGATGGCTCCTAGGATTTGGACCTGAAACCAAACTTATAACATCTACTTAATTGTTCAAAAAGGAAGTAAAGGTGTTTCTTATGGAAAAATTCACATGATCATCACCTAATAGATACCATGATTTTTATGGGTGCAAATAGACAACCCTCTTGCACAGAAGCTCTCTCGGCCCGCACCCCTCGCTCTGTTTTATTTTGCACAATGTGCTATTCATATTTGATCTTCCTCGTTTGTTGTATGTTTGCACATTATTTACACTTATATTGGTTTCGACTCGTTTTGTATTTTGATATATAATTTTTCTTCATTTACCTGTAAAGCGCTCTGATACCCGCAAGGGTCTGGTTTGTGCTCTATAAAACTTTCTAAATAAATAAATAGGTGTTTACTTTCTCACAGTGCTGTAAATACGGAGTTGTGACAACATATGTTCTGCTTCTAGGATAAAATGCCATGAAAAGCAAGAATGTTCGGGTTGGAGGCGTTGGGATGTTGTGAGGACTCAATAACTGGTGCACACCTTTGCTCGCAGCAGCCACCCCTTCATGACACACCAGGTGTGGTGTACAGATGCGCGAGTGCCGTCTGTTGTAGGATGCTTCTCACCACTTGTTTCTCAATTTATGGAGGGGGTTCCGAAACCTATAGCAATGCGCGCTATAGGAGGCTGTAGCTAGAGTTTTGTGGTGACTGGGGCTCGAGGTCAGGCAGGGTCAGTGGAGTGCCCCTTGACCTCTGTAGCTGGAGTTGGGAGTCTGGGATTATTGATCAAGGTAAACCAATCGCTGGCTTTGTTGCAGATTAGGATTGCACAGGGTTCATGTCATACTAGGGGCCATATGAACTATGCCCTTGTGATTTTCGCATAATTATAGATTTGCAGCATTTTCCACCTAATCCACCATCTGCCGCATTATCTGTAGATTTTAACAACCGAAACAAATGTTTCTAGCTCAAATGGTTCAACAGTGACTAAAATTGTGATCACACATGTTGCTGCGCAATGGAAGGACCTTTGCAAGGCTGGACTGGTGGACACCTTTCTGTTGCTCATTGATATATTTGAGTGTTACATTTGTACTACTGTAATGCAACCAAGACCCAGAAAGTGTTACCAAGTTTAACCCCTTCGCTGCGGGGGTAATTCCCCGGCTGTGCTGGAGGGGGGCGCGCACAGCGCCCGCATGCTCATGACGGGCTGAGCTAGTCATGAGCTACAGTGGTCCTGTGCTCATGACGAGCTCAGCTCGTCACAGGTGCATTGGCTCCCGTGGAACGCTCAGCACAGCAGGGGAATTCTCCCCGCACCTGAGCGCTCAACAGCCCATGATGAGCTGAGCTAGTCATGAGCACCGTGCCTCATGACTAGCTCAGCTCGTCATGAGCATGCAAGGTGTTAAAAATAATGAACTAATGTAGCAACCCTGTTTTCAAAACCTGAACCAAAAATTCAAGGTCAATAACTCCTTATCCAAACCCGTACCAGTAACTCTGGGAGTCCCACAAGGGTCCGCACTATCCCCTACACTTTTCAATCTATTTATGGAACCTCTTACTGTCTTGGTGCGAGCATCCATACACAACTTTACCTGAAGATTCATACTCCAGAAGACATCAAACTACTTAACAAAATACTGCTGAACACCCAATTCTGGCTAGCTGAGAACCATCTCGAGCTTGACTCTCAAAACAGAATGTCATCATGAGCATGCAAGGTGTTAAAAATAATGAACTAATGTAGCAATACTATTATAAAATGTGCTCCATTATGCCGTATAATTTACATTTTTTTGTCGCAAAATTTACGAAACCCTGCACAGTGGACCTGATTATACTTTAATAGCCAGATCCAGGCAAATGTGATAATCCGAGTGCTCCCCACTGCACATGTGACTTCCGCTGCCACTCCCCCAGGTTGTTTTGTATAGTTTCCATCACACAGTTTGTGCCATTAGCAGCGGCAATCCTTGCATTGTAGGTAACATACGCCCAACCCAATCTGAACACTGGTCTACCTATTCTCAGTTAAAGGCCCCTAATGAGCTAGTTGACTTGTTTGTGTCTAAAAGTGTTTAAGGTTAACTTTTGCATTCTGTTATTTCCTAATTTCCACACTTAGTGCCACAGGCAAGATTGTTCGCTTACTGAGTAGCCAGTGTTGTGTCCATCTTTTTACTTTCTCGAGCCACAAGGTTCTTCTTTTAACGGGTCTAGTAGCTGCTTGAAAACATTCGTGGTTTTATTTCTTAATGATGGGGAGTATTACCCAGCTCCCTCAACATGTTTATTTAAACAATTTTAAAACCATCATTGAAAGTCTGAGAACCAACACCAGACCTGTTTGTTTTGCCAGTGGATTTGTGAAGTTAGTAGTTCACCTTTTTGTTTCGTTCTCCAGAAAATGGTTTATAGATGTACTGGCTTTCTCTGCCCTTCTAAGGTTCACTCTGGTCACTCACACTTTCCCAAATGCTTCTAGTAAACATGGACCCTAGTTGGACTATCCCCATAATAGAAAACCTTCTAGTATTGTTTCCTTTCTTTGTAGGATGCATTTTTTTTCGAAATTGATCAACTAGACAAATTTAATCCACGGATTTGGATTATGTAATGTAGAGATCGCTTTTTGGGTCCGTCTCTGGTTTCACTTGCATGTTAGACGTCATGATGACGTAGCCTGAGTTCCATAGAAGACCGACTTAGCCACAGTGATGGTCTGTGTTAACGCATCTGGCTGCCCTGCGCTTCTTTAGTCCAAGTTGCCACATGAACTGGTTTTAAGGTCACTCGCAAGTCATGGCCTATTGGAATCTGGTGCACGCGTGGGAGCAAAAGCTTGGTTTGTTTGGTGCCATATTGAGTGAGTGGCCTTTTGCGCTGTGAGCCTTAAGTAAATACCAATGAGCTGCTGTCATCCCCTCTCTTGAATACAACCTCTGCATGCCAATGTGATCCACGCAGAGCTGGGATTCTGGAAAGGAAAAGCTAAAACGGATTTTGAACAAGAAAAGAAGGCTGCCTGGTGATGCCTGTCTCAGCTGTTTGTAATTCTTGAAATTGAGAAACGGGCTTTTTTCGAATGTTCTGTAGACTTGCCATCCCAAGGTAGTTTAGGAGAGATGCACATCTGGATGCGCGATGCCCCAAGGGGCACCCCAGTCTGAAGTCTGTTCTTCTCCTCTGTGGCATTGCTTTGTTCCTGGGTTCTGATGCGGGTTCCCAAGCGATAGCCCCTCCTGTGCTAGGTACTAGCTGGATGTGTTCACAACTGCATGTTTGACAGCTCTGAGCAATTCCACACGCATACATTCACACTCGAGCTCCGAGGTGGCGGATAACTATTCAGATGTTTTAAAATGAGGGTTGTCATGTTTGCGGCAGCCCCTGGTTCGGTTGCAAGCTGCTCATCCATGAAACGCGTAGCTGACTGTGGGCAGCGCTTTCGGTTGTGTTCTAGAATACATGCCGTGTTCTCCCACTGGATATAATAAGCTTTGACCGAGTCCAAATGGACACTGCACCGCCCTTTGCACCACAACCACTCAATTCTAGCAGGGCCTAAAACATGCATTCTACTCATCTGTATGCTGCACAAACACCAGTTCTAGTCTTAACTACTCCATGAACAAATTGACTAACACCTGTAAATACATCTGTAAAAGGAAATCCAAACTTTTGGTAAATATTCTTTCTGAAATGGTCTAGTCTAGCAAAGTCCTGTCACCTGTGTACAAAATGTCTGGGTGCCTACTGATGCAATCAGCAATGCACCCGTTCCTGTTTCATTGGCGTGTGCAAGAAGACCTTTATAATTGACCTGCTTTTGATATACAATTATCAGGGCATGATGCGTTCATTCAGTTTCTGCCAAGTAAACCTGTTTTTGAAGAGGCTTTTTACAGGCCAGATGGAAAATCCCCTAGTCCCGCCCTCCACTCCTCCACCCCCTCGCTGCTCAGCTACCCCATCCAAAATATCCAGTTGGCGCCCTAGAAACAGCTCATGGTTACTGATGTGCTTGCAAATTTGTTATCTGTAAGAAAATCTAAAATTTCCGCCTAACTGCAGATGTTGTGCTCATGGAGCACACAGCATGCCTCTGGGAAATGCTTTCTGTGATACTGAATCGCTGTGATACCCTAAATAACGCTAGTGATCTGGAAGTGTCATTTGTAAATGGCAGATTTCAGTGTCTTGTTTCTTCATTTGATATACTTTTAACAGATGTTTAGTTTGCAAGCAGAACTCTGCTCTATTACTTTTTTTTTAAATTCAATTACTTGCTCCTGTATACACGTCTAATGTCCGTGAAGTCTACATAAAGTTCATAATTGTAGAACTTCAGAGCCCCCTAATCTGTTAAGCGACCGATTTTGCTTAGCAGGATTTGCCAAGTGGGGTTTTGATTTTGGTTCCTGGTTTTGGTTCGATTGGCTCCATCTTTTAGATTCTGCTTCTGAAATTGTGCTTCTTGCTTCTGGATAAGACTGTCCGTTTCTGCCATCTGCCCGTATCACAATTCATACAAGACATCCCTCACTAGTTGCTAGCCCACACATTGCTACTAAAGTATTTTTTATTGGTCAGTTGATTGACATTTGTATCACATTTGTAAATCATACAATGTTATGTTGTACATGCTTCCTTTCCCTTCTTTAGTACCCTTAATAACCTGGAAGTATAGAGAAACACAAACCATAACAGAATTGCCCGATGACAGGCAGTGTCATCAAAGGGAGGGCTTGGTCTTACAAGATAATAGCAATACAGTGAGCTGGGTGGAGTGTGGTGGGCTGCGCTTCATGCCATGTATTTGGATAGTCTTAACTTTTTTTTTTTATTCATTTTTTTTCTTGTATGTTTTTGAGAACTGCATGTCAATATATAAACAATATGGCAAAGAGAATTGAACAATAAATCAAATTTTCACACGTAAAATACTATTATCTTCTCAGAATAAAAAACATAATATAGATATCAATAGATACAATATCGGAGATATTCATAATGCATTCAGCTGTGAATTAGATCTTAGAAGACCTGAAAGAAAAAAAAACTGGAGAGACAGAAATAGGGAAGTTGTACAAGAGAATATGTTGTAGATATTATGCAATATGTATCAAACCACACAAGTGGTTAGAAGATAGTAGAGATAATGTCATACAAATATAACCTTTCTAATGGAGCGATTCCTGCTATTCAACAGTGTTCAATACGTGAACAGTAATTCCGAATTAAAATAGTTAACGGCTTAAGTGTCAATAGTCCTAATAACAGCGTAAATATAGATCATGAGTTAATAATGAAAGGAGATGGAAAAAAGTAATCTCTTAAGATTTTCCCTCATAATTAGGAAATACAATAAGTATTTCCAGAAATAGCATATGTATTAGCTAGAAAGGATTCCAAATTTGGATGACAAATTCCAATATTATCCTGCAATGTGTCAAGTTTTTCATTTGATGCCATTTTATACATTTCAATTATTCCTTCATCATGTGTAGGATGTTGTGGTCTCCAATGCCGTAATACACATTTATGCTACAGTAAGTGCAATAGCATCAATTGTCTCCTATGCTTTTTTTAAATTGGTAGATCAGTAATGTCATATGACTCATTTTTCCATTAAAGAAATGGACACATGTATAGCTAGCTTATAGAGAGGTAGTTATGGAGGACCAGTATTCCCTCAAACTGAACATCGGAATAAAATGTGTAGTACAATGCAATCTTCCTGTGGACACCCAACAGGTACAATGGTGTACTAAGCCGGCTGTCTTGAGTTTTTGAGGTGACCAGTACCGGTTATGAAGAAATTTGAAAATAATACATTTTATTCTGGTTTCTCTGATTCCTTTATCCATGTTTATAATAACATCCACCCATACCTCATCTGAATAAGCTACTTTAAGTAACCCTTACCATTTGACGTGGAGTTGTGCTAGTAGATTGTGCACTGAAATTATAAAATCCAGAGACCGCTTGGATATTCTTAATTTTTATAGATGATTGTGTATGGTGAGGTCACAAGAAGTCTGTCGAGGTATTCTACCATGTCTGACCTGTTTTAGAAGGCTTGTCTTATCTTAGTGAGAGTAAAGGTGAACAAAGTGTCCCTGATTATGCCAGACACCAGATCCATTCATGCGTTAGTTTCTGCCTCTGGTGACATGCTAATAGTGTACTTCAATGTACCTCGGACTATTTCTCTGTAGCTCTATTGAAGGGAGAAAGAGCAACGTTGTACAAATGTGTTCCTATGTGTATCTCTGAATGTCTCTGTGCCCATGTGATTATGGATCTGAGACAATGGTGCTCTTCAAATGGGACCGCTATGTGTGCGTTGGCTCTGAATATGGCACTGTATTTCTGTCTTTGTGAAAGTATTTGAGTGAGTGGTATACTGCCAAGGAGTCCTTGCTATACATACGTGATTCTGTGTCTGGGACAATGATGCCACACAAACTCTATTTTGGTTTACACTTTGAGAGGTAATGGTTGAATTTTCTTGGTATATGTTTACATGATTTTGTTTTAATGATGGCATTGGTATGTCACGCATGTTGTCTTTATACTGTGATATCACACAGCGCAAGGAGGTGACCCGAAACATGATTTGCGCCTCAAAGCATAAGTGGCGATTTTTGATTGTTTTGGCCATTTTGGCCAGAAAATAAAGTTTCTAACTTTGTTTTTTTGAGTTTCATATGTGTTTTTAATGCAAGATTTTGCAAAGTTATTTAAAATAAAATATGGTAAAGGAAATAAAATGGTCAATAAGTGAATATTGCTCCGATGAATGAAATGCAGTCCTACAATAATTCTATTTTCAAAAACTGCTATTTTAACTTGTATAACGCGTTTTGTGACTGTCTTTCACTTCATATGCTGCTTCACTGAGTCCGTAATGAGGAGCATGATTATGTCTCCTGGTGTGCCCCCGAGTGCGTCTAGATGCTGAATTGACGTTTCACAAAATGGAGTGTTTTCTGCTGCATATGGTGGCTCTTCTAGAACACAGCTTAAACAGCAGAGAAATGCAAACGTGTTACCCCTTTAAAGCCACCTGAACACTTTTAAAAACACCAACTCTTAAATTATTGGACCTGTTTACTCCAAAAGCACAATTTCTGAGTAAAATATAGCTTTCATGCATGTGATGTAAATCTGTTAAGAAGTTTGGGCTTTTGGTGCAATTAACGTTTTCTATAGGAGCTAAAATTGTGAAACTTGAGCCTTTTTTTATCCCACACTGCCACCCCAATTTTTATTAGTTTATTTACCAAAGGAACGGTTGTTCATTGAATACTGGTTCTAATTAAGGAAGATATTTGCCAGATTACATGCCAATCTGGCCTGTCGGTCTAAAGAGTTCTAGACAAATCAAAAAAATAATTTTCAATTGAAAGTACTCATGAACTAGAACTACATCATTGTTACTTCCTCTGCGTAATATATATCTGGTTGTAATGTGCATTCCACTTTTTTCTCCTATTTTCCTCATGGATATTGTGCACTTTTGTATTATTAGGACCTGCTCTGAGTAACTGAAGCTTGCACTTTTGCATGTGTATACCTGCTCTGATTGAACTGGACTGGCTTTAGCGGGCCTCGCCGTTTTCCTGGTGTGCCGGAAAGCTGGGGGTCGGTTTTGTAGCAGTGCTGCAATTTCGGCCCCGTAACAAAACTGGCATCAGTGCTAAAGTGGAAGCATTGCTGCTTCTTGCTAGAATTACCCCTCCCCGCGACCTGCATGTGTCCTGGTGTGACTATGTCCCTGTGTCTTCAGCGGTCTTTGAGTCAATGACTGGGAGCATGTTCATGTCCCTTAGTGTTCCCTTGGGTGTACATCTTAGTGGCATTGTGCAATGCATGTCTGCGTGTGACACTCTTTAACCCCATTGGTGTATCACTGAACCCATGATAATGAGTATATACAAATCCCTTGGTGAAAACCTAATTGGCGTCCCTGTAAAATCGCCAGTCCTGTTTGTGTATAGACTCTTTCCAGAATGGATGGCATTTCTACCACCTCAAATGGTGACCCTCTCAGCCACTGTCCGAAACACTTGAGGAAATAATCAAATCTGATTTATGGAAGTCTAAATGTTAGAGCAATGCCAAAGAATTATCCCTTTCAAGCTGGCCTGGCATCTTTTCAGACACCAGTGTCTCTTAAGCTACTAAGCAGGATTCAGTGCCAAAACTTTCAGCAGTTTGAGCCCTTGACACGAGCAAATCCTCCTATGGGAACTAAAGTGGGACAATTACTACTTTGCCCACCCTGAACCCCCAACGTTTCTTTACCCTGATCCAATCCACACCAACATTAAAAAGCTGGACCTTTAGTTTACCAAGCTAATGATGCACCATATTTTGTGCAAATGCCTTGTCATTGGAAAGTCTGAGCAATGGCTACATTGTGGGTACCCCCCACTGTGTAATATTTATATTTCTAATAAGATGTGATAAACAAAAATATTTATGTATATCAATTTGAATTTATATTAAATTAGTTGAGTATCGCCCTGGTGGACCTACAATCCCTATAAATGTGGCCTATATTGTCAGTCTCTGTAACAGTGTTCCTTTTTGTAATTGTGTTCCTTTTTGTGTATCTCTCTAAGGTGGTTCCGACTGCCTGTCGCCGTATTGGTGGTCCTCATTACCTGGCTTCATATCAGTAGTGCCGTTTGGCAGTCTCTGTATGAATGGTTTTCATTGGCCATCTCAGCGACAATGATCCAGGCTGCCTACTTCTACTTCTGGTCCTTGCTGCCCTTCTGTATTGATTATTCTTGTTCCCCCTTTTTTTAGATCTTGCCTACTAGACATAGCATGTACTGTTTGTTGTGAGACTTATTGTGAGCTTACCAAGAACATACAGGGGTTAGAGTCCGCTGATGAATTCGAATTAGTTGGCTTTTTTGCCACTCATTTGCTTGCTTATTCATGTCCTAGCTTGTCAATCTTGTGTGTGTTCTTCCCTGGGAGCATAGCCTTTTTACTATCTCCTTTATTTAGCTGGCTGCTATGCTTCTGCTGCTTACTTTTCAAGCACTACTTTTTTCTTTTGGGTTAAGTACTCCATGGGGTGTGCATGTGTTTTCCAGCTGTCTACCTCGTGTACTTCTCTTCCTCAGCTCTGTGTCGCTCTTTGGCATTGGTGTGCTTCTAGCCACACCCTCCATGTTTCTCTTACCCTCTTGCTTTCTCACCTTTGTTTCTCCTTTGCCCGCTCCATGTTGCGCTCTTTTGCCCGTTGCTTCCCTCAGGCATCACATTGCTCTTTCTAGGTCATCTGCTTCCCACCCATGCCTCCAATGTTGCTTACACCCCCACCAAGGGTCCTTCTGTGTGCTTTTCTCATTGTTGCTTTATTTTCCGCTCCAGTGTTGCTGCTTGTCCCCTTTAACCCCCGAGTTGCTTCCGCCCCCCTGTGTTTGTGCACGTGACTGCAAAATTATGTAACCCGCCATGTCAAAGGCATTTATATTTTTTATTCATTAGCCATGCTGCAGAGCACCCCAATGCTGGGCAGCATGGTTAAAAAAAACATTGGCAAAGGCTCTAGGGTCCAAAGTCAAAACATATTTATTTTGCCAATGCTTCATGTATTTGTGATCCTCATTGCCATTCTCTTTGTTGCTGGTCTTCATTGCCCTTATGTAGCAGTGGTCCTCGTTGGCAGTCTCCTTTTTGGTGGTTCCACTGCCCGCCGCGCTAGCAATGGTCTTTGTTGCTCTTCTTTTTTGTGGTCCTCTTTTTGCTTTATCAATGGTCTTTGTTGCTCTTCTTTTTTGTGGTCCTCTTTTTGCTTTATTAATGGTCTTTGTTGCCAATTCCAGTCCTGACACTCTTGTTGCCAGTCTGTCAGTAATCCTCTTTTCAGGTCTCTGTTCAGTTTTTAGTGTAACGCTTTGCAGGGCTGCACCGGTGTACAAGTGATTGTCATTGGTGGCTCACTTCTAATGCAACCACTTCTTAATTTTATTAGGTCTTCTCTTCTGACAGTACTGAGCTGCCTACTTAACGCAAGACTTGTCATTCCATTGCTTTAGATTGCCATTCTTGTCCACTTGTCCATTTCCTTTGCTTGCTTCTTATTCAATGACCTTTTTTTTCTCCTTTTTGTTTTCCTTTCCCTGATTGACCTATATACTTCTACAGCGCTACATTGTGGAACTACTTTTTCGTTCTTGCAGTACTTGGTGTGAGTACGCGTGTTTTCTTGTTGCTCCTAACTTAAATCCCCGCCTTTTTTATCCTTTTTGTTTTTTGTCCTGCTCGCCTCAGCTAATTTGTTGCTTCCTCCATCACTCCCTTTCAGTTAATTTTTTTCTTATTTTTGATTTTAAACAAAGCTCCTTCATTGTCACACTCCTCACTGGCTTTATCCCACCGCAGCCATGCAACTTCCACTGCTCATTGGCAATAACTCCATCCACCTGTCCGCCCCTCCTGTTCCAGCTCTCCCCATCTTGTTATGATTTTATTTATTTTGGTATGCCAGGCAGCCCCAATTTGTTGCTGGATCCCTTAGTAAAAAAAGATACTTTTTTGTTGTAATTTATTGCTCACAATCTTTTTGGAGCGATAAATTTAAACAAACAAAATGTTTGCAGCATCATTAGCACTGCCTGTGCATTGTGGTAATGCAAAGGGCAACCTTAGAACCCTGATGCAAACATATGTACACATGTTTCACACACACGTATGCATCAGGTTTATTCTTTTTGTTTATAAATGGATTTTTCATGGTGATAAGATTTTTTTTTTTGCTGATGCTGAAATGCATTAGAAAAAAGTTGTGGCAAAGCAAATAGGTCGAAATTGCGTGGCGTATTGCCTTTGCTATTACCTTTTTAGTATCATTCTTGTAGATGAAATTCCATCCTTATCTTGCTCTGTTTTGACCCCGGCAGCTCACAAGTTTAAATACATGCATTTGGTATATCTACATTATAATGCAGAGCTATCTATCCTTTTAATTACATTCTGATCACCAAACAAACTTTCAAACCTAATTACTAGAGCTTATGTTTGTCTCGTGTCCATCCTCTCCGGATCCTCCCAGGATCTCATTGATATAATCGAGTTAGGGTTTCGAACATCTGCAGTAAGCGGATGCTGAGACCGGTTGTAGCTTTTATCTTTGTTTTTCTCAGCTTCCTAATTAGGGAGACACAGCCTGTATTGTTTGCGATAGTATCTGTGGTGAATTGTTTGCTTAATGTAGTGGTAACAATGTTATTTAATATGTCTACATAAATTCTAGGCGAAGTAATTCAATTGGGCTTAAATATTGCTGAAACTCTGTGACAACATGGAAAGTTGCACTGTTTGGAAGCAAGGGCCATGTAGATAGTAGTGGGCCAGTCTCTAATGCATTAACCTACAACCTTTGCCCTTAATTCACTGCAAAGCACCTTTACTACCCAAATCTGCAAAATTCACCATAAACCCTTCTTAATATTGTAAAAGACATTGAAAAGGGTACTTCCGTCCTACCAAGCTCGATCTGGTTTGTTGCCATGAATGCTCGGCTTTTGTTGAATAGAAAGCATATTTTACTATTTAATTGTATGGCCACCCCTGAGACAAACCATGTGACAATGGAATATAAGGTTGCACTGAAATTAGGCACTGCACCTTTAAACTACCATGGAGTGCCAACCACTTACAGCCTATTTGGTGCTACCATGGGTTCGTCATCGTTTTTTTTTGCTGTTTTTTGTTTTTTAGGTCTCCGCCTGACGCAGGCAGCGCATGCGCTGCCTCGTCTTACGAGGCTTCTTGGAAGCTATACGATTCCAGAAGCCTCTTCTTGTTTCAGCTCTGCCTTAAGTTTTTATTTGTGCGCCTCGTTTTGAGTCACAAATAATGCCAAAGGCAGTGCAATGATTGCACTGTAGGCATGTCAATAGGCGCTTGTTGCCACCCGGTCTCCTTTAAGCACCGCCAACCGGGTTTTGCTCTTACTTGCGGCGGGAGACAGTATCTCCTAATTAGCCGCTACGCACTTTTTTGTGATCATTCACCTTTGGAAAAGGCAGAGCGTGTTCACGTGGCTGCCTTTGCGAAAGCCGAGAGCTTTTTATATATTTTTTCCTCTTTTCTTGATGTCTCCCCGTAAAATGTGAAGTTGCCTACCAACGTTGGAATCGAAACGTGTCCTAGAAATATATGTATGTAAAGTTTAAAGGAATAGAAAACGTAATTTTGTGAAACCTGCTCCAGTATTAAGTTTTACAATATTTTATTGATTTGGTGTATCCTTTTGAGACCATTAACATGGTCATCCACCTTACGACCTGTGCTTTCTTATGTAGTATTTGGCAGCTGGGTTGTAACTGTACATTATAGTGGCTTTGACTGACCAGAATACTGTTTAGTACAGCGCACCGTCTCATGAATAGTACACTCAGAGTATCTGATACCGCAGATGCTGGCACCTACACAAGCTGAATCGCTCTGCCAACCTAGTGTACTCCCTTTTTGACCAGTTTCTGTCAGGCTCCTCCAACTCCGGGTACAGTCCCTTTCCACCAGGAATAGTAAACTTTCCTATATCTGCCCGAAGACAGTTTAAGTCCATTCAGTTTACCTCTAGAGGGCGTCATGGAATGGTTGGCAAATTCTGTTTCACAGAATGGTTAGCTGAAGGATCGGTCTGAAGATTGTGGCCTTGCACGAGAATAAGGCACTGCGCAGGTCTCAAAATCATTAGGGCTTTAAAAAGACCTTGAGGACTGAGATTCTTACTTTTAATTTAGTGCTACAACTAAAAGTTATCTCTTTGCATCACAAGTTCAATACGTCCAGGGGAAATAAGTCTTATTGTTCTAAAGTCATTTAAAATAATAGGAAAGTGGTAAGAATTATGAGGATAGACAATAACCTCTCCGTAAACACTATTGTCATTGTTAAATATATTGCTACTAATCGCCCTCTACTACTCGACCCTCTACTACTCTCCTCTCTCTATTACTACCCTCTCCCTATTACTACCTACTACTTGCCCCTCTCTCTCCTACTCTCTCCTACTCTCTCCTACTCTCTCCTGCTCTCTCCTGCTCTCTCCTGCTCTCTCCTGCTCTCTCCTACGCTCTCTCCTGCTCTCTCCTACGCTCTCTCCTACGCTCTCGCGCTCTGCTGCTCGCGCTCTTCTCTCTCTCTCTATATATATATATATATATATATATATATATATATATATATATATATATATATATATATATATAATCTGCTCATCTATTTAAATACAAATATAAATGCATGCATACATATGCATGTTATGTACATGAAAGTTTGCAAAACACTAATAAAAGCAAAGCTAAAAAGCCACCTAATTACAAACGAAATTGCTTTAACTTGGGCGAGACCTATTGCATTTTCAATGCTTGTTTTTTAAAAAAAAGTTTTTTTTAATCCTGCCACATTACAAAGTTCTTGCATGTCTCTTTGGCTGCATAGATAATACATAAATTGTATTCTTCCTGTATGCTGTGAAGATGATCAGCTTTCTCCGTCCTCCTGTCTCTAAAAATGATTGGTATGGGTGCTCCAAAGCAGTGCAAATGTCTCTCCCAAAGATCATCTTTTTCTGAACCTTTATTTAATGCCCAGGGTTAGTCTGCAGAGGCCAGTAAGGAGGTGAGGAATGGATCTCCCCCTTTTCTTAAGATCTTTGGGTGGTTCCAGGGGCATTATGGCTAAGGCAGCACAGGTCACTGCTGCAACCTTGGGTCCGGCTTCGCAGGGGGAAGAGTACACTGCCTTCCGCCTGCAGATTCGCACTTGCATACACTATGTGCTGCGGGAGAGGAACAGCAGTAGCCCACAAGCCCAGGAGCCTGGTCACCTTTGAAAGTGTGAAGAGGACTCGGAGATGGGCGATGACAGATGGAAGAAAACCTATGAAGGCAGGTGTTAACTTGGGAGTTTTTTTTGTCAGGAATTCGGCGCCTGTAAGCGAGTAAGGACATAGTGAAAAAATAGGCAAACCGCTCTTTATTTTTGAGTTGTATAACCGTGCAAACTATTCACAAAGACATCAAAGCACTTTACATGAGCACCAGATAATATTAAACCAGATGGCTTATTTTTGGAGGGGCACTGGGAGGAGGTAAAGTGATTTGGCGGCCTGGCTACACATGGCTAGCTAGACCCTGAATTTTGTCAAGTTTGGGTTAAGATGCAACAGTGAGGTGGATTTAGTACAGTAAAGCTGGATCAGCAGGGCTTGGTTCGTTGCCTGTACAAACCCCGGGCCTGATTCTTCAAAGCCGCATTTAATTACTTGTTGTAGGTGCCAGCACTACTTATCCTTCATCAGGGTTGTGACTTTACAAGTTTACATGCAGATCCTGCTTATTGTCTGAACGGATTGAAGTGTTTGGTAGGACAAACTGAACAGGTCGCACTGATTGTAGGCGCATCTGTTCTCGATTTTGTCCATTTCATTGCTGCCTGTTTCAGTTAGTTTTTCAGATCACTGCCAGATTTCTTGAAGCTTCCCTTGTGTCACTGAGACAGCGTCTGGCTTCAAAGGCTGAAGTGGAACCTTGTAATGACTGAGATCTCTTTTGGGGTCTGGGTTAAAGACGTGACTCCCTTTTGAGGCCATCAAAGTCCAGGGCTTCAGTGTGGTTCTCTCTGCTATGTCAACCGTCCCTTAGCTGCGTTTGCAGGAGAGGTTCTGCTGGCGAATGCATCATTTCGTTGACTGGGCACTGGGGATGGACTGTTTTGTTTGGCCAAGTACATCAAACTAGAAGTCACATAGAGTACCTTGACCCAGTAGCCACTTAATTCTTGACCCGGCTGTGCTGCTCCTCATGCACATGGTTTGGGTATTTGAGTCTTGCACATGTCCCTAACGCAGTTTACAGACTTTAACCTCATTTACAATTTAACCTACTGGCAACCTGCTATACTGTTAAAACTAGCTTTTTGAAGTTTAAAAAAAAAAAAATGCAAAGTGTTATATAAATAGTAAAACACAAGGATATTTAGTAGTTTTGATCCTACTATCTTCCTGGCTTTCAGCAATGTGATGAATTATCTGGGCTTTTGGCATGAAGATTTGACCAAGCGCCATAAATTTGTATTTTATAAAGCTCACTACCACCATTTGTCTTGTCTCACAGCACTTCTAGAAACATATGGAGATTTCTGGTGATGGCGATAAAGAGGTCTGTTGACACTGGTTGACGGTGTTTCAGATTGTTTAGAGGGAATTCCAGTGTCCAACAAGGTTAGAGTTAGACTGTCCAGTTAGTGTTTATTATACAGAATAGTGGCAGACAAGCTCCTGATATGCATTTGTGCTGTAACACATCTAATGTAATTCTTCTGGAAAGCTGTTTGGCTGGCTTTAATATCTGTTCGAGGACCTTGACTTGAGAGAAAAAAAGAACAAGAACATCACTGCAAAATAATTACTATGGTTTGAAAGTTTTGTTTTCAGTGGCATTCACGCTGCCCCAAGGTAAAAAAAAAAGTGAATCTACATATGCATGGAGCATAAAAATGTAATTAACGGGCAGAAGTGCTGTTGATAGCTGAAAATCAAAGGCCCCAATAAACAGAGAAAAGTCACTTTCTGAAAAGCTAGTGTAGATGTGTTAAAACCATTACCTGAAAGCTAAAGCTTGTTTGCTTTTTGTGTTCTCTGGTGGTCGTTTTTTGGGGGAAATAAGTGTTGTCTACAAATAAGTGGGTAAAAAGATCCCTGCACGGATGTTTTTTTTCCAACCCCTGAATGAGAGGTTGTCACTTAGGAACTGAAATGGACTTTGCATTGAAGGGGATCTTCTAGCAGGGTTTTGTTTCTTTGTTTCTTGGTTGTGTAAACTGTCCTATTGACTTTCATTCTGTAGTCAGGGTAAGATTGATGTGTTGCTCTAGCGTTTACATCACTGGTCTGTTGCTTGGAGGGAGAGGAATAGAGGCTTGCCGCGCTTGAAGCACCCAGGCTCCATGTTTGGTACCCTGACTTAAAGGCTTTGAAGGCTCTGGAAGGAAGTTGCAGGAATTTGTAATGGAGATAGTACCAGTGCTTAATTTGTAAAGTTTTTTTAAAATGTATATTTTTTTTAAATGCAAGACCTCGTCAGGAGACCAGTGCAAATTGCACCACACGTTGCCTATGCTATGCTGCCAATGAAAGGATCAACACAACTACTAAGCCTCGCACTCCCACAAAGTGTGACAATTGGGACTTTTCCAGGCCCTCAAAGCTATAAGAATGGCTTGGGCGCCCATTATAGTCATTTTTGATGTATATTGACTTAACAATTAGCTGTAGTAGTGATCTCTAAATTAACCAGAGAGCGCCACCTTCTGGCAGACTGTCACAAGCTCTGGAGTTGAAAATGAAGTGTCGGTGTGGAGCACCAGAAATCACCAGCTCAAATTAAGCACTGGAGATCCCATTGGAAAGAGGATTGCTTTATGGTCTGTCCTGACGATTTTTAGTGTTGATTTCTCTGATATTGCCACAAACCTTGACTGCAGCAAGCACAACTGCATGCAGTCGTCAATACCTTGCAAAATACCTATGTAGTGTCTTTGCGTTTAAAACTGCCCTGATTTGTAATCGCGGGCTACTTATTGAGCTCCAATTTGCCAAGGTGTGACGCTTTTAATTTGATGCCCGGTCCTCTTCTCTGGTGGCCCAGTCCGGCCTGCCATGTAGGAATACCTAACATTTTGTAAGATGGAATCCCGTCTCGCTGAGAAACGTGGTCGTGCACCAAAAAGTGAAACGGGGTCAGTAAATCATGAAGATGTAGATGTACAGAAGGCCCCTGGGAACACCAGCCAACCTCTCCTCCCTCCATGCTGCCGTTTTCTCCGATGCCTCTGTAGGCTCGGCTGAGCAGGGGTCATTTCCGATTATGACTCAGCTAGAAAAACAGTTTTCCCGGGCTGACCTTCAGTGGAGGGCAGAGTAATTTCGCGTCCGGTAGGGGGTTGTGGAAATGGCTGCGCCTTATTGGTTTTGGCACTAGGGGAGCCGAGCGGCGTGGGCAGGCAGGCCTTTTCAGCAGGAGAGACCGAAGAGCCGAGAAGCGTGCGTTGCTTGCAAGACAGACTATTATTACCTTCTGGTGGCCAAATGTATTGCTGGCCGTGTTAGGCAGGCCGGTCATGTTGTCGAAACTGCTGCTTGCAATCGGCGTGTTCCCCACTTAAATATCTTGGAGTGTTGTTGTCTTGTTTTCAGAGTCGCGCGACTTCAAATGCCGGTTCAGGGCGTGACTGGAGCCAGCATGTTACTCCTTCCTGTGCTTGGCTTTTCAATAAGCTCTTTACCTGAAAAAAAGCCGCTTCCATTTGACACCGATCGGCAGCGCTCCCCCGCGACCCCAGTTAAATGCAGTGAAACTTCACTTTAAATGTGCCTTTTTTGTTTCTCGTCCTACTTTGTGCCTCTATGCCCCCACAACTTGAGGTTTGGGCGAGTAATGATGTTTGGTGTATAAGGTCTTTCTCTGCCAATCAAAGAATCTCTGCCCTGATATGACCTTGTTTCAGATCCATGTTTTTACTGTCATTGGTTACAGTTCCTGACCGCCCACCAAACCTGTTGTTCAATGCTTTAGGTTTGAAATACAGTGACTTGTGGACTCTTGGTACCTAATTTAGGCTTACAGATCGGTTATTCAAGAGGAGAGAGGGCTATATGAGTTGATTAAAGTAACCGGGACCCCCTGAATCCAAAGAGTTCCTAAAACAGGGCAAGTACAAATTTAGTAAAAAATATTCCTAGGCAAATACTAACCTGTCGACAATCAGGTTAAACATGATCCATTGATGAGCAAAAGCCTCAATATACTGACAAACAAGGAAATGTGTGTGTATATGTATATGTATATGTATATATGTATATATACATACAATGGTCCTCTTTTCCTCTAAAATAGGCAAAACGAGGTGAGAGTGTTTCTTGCAAAAACGAAACGGAAGTTTCCAAGCATCGCTCCCCCATGGAGTACGTACGAGGAATGAAGGCGGACTACACTAACCAGCATGCCTCACTGTCCCTGCCGACTGCGGAGCCCACCAGGGGGCAAGTTTCCCAACAGTCATCACCTGACGAACATTTAGGGAATCAATAAATCAACAATGAGCCCAGCATGCTGAAACCTCCTCACCCGTCTGATGCGAACAGCCCCCCTTGAGAAAGGTCTGTGAACAGACCGAAATGCATTGGGAAACGTTTGGCTGAACATTGCAACCGGAATAAAAGCTTTCCGTTCACCCTCAGAGTGCGACTCACCTTCTTTCTTCGGAAGATTTTCAGATATCTGAAAATCTTCCGAAGAAAGGTGGTGAGTCGCACTCTGAGGGTGAACGGAAAGCTTTTATTCCGGTTGCAATGTTCAGCCAAAAGTTTCCCAATGCATTTCGGTCTGTTCACAGACCTTTCTCAAGGGGGGCTGTTCGCATCAGACGGGTGAGGAGGTTTCAGCATGCTGGGCTCATTGTTGATTTATTGATTCCCTAAATGTTCGTCAGGTGATGACTGTTGGGAAACCTGCCCCCTGGTGGGCTCCGCAGTCGGCAGGGACAGTGAGGCATGCTGGTTAGTGTAGTCCGCCTTCATTCCTCGTACGTACTCCATGGGGGAGCGATGCTTGGAAACTTCCGTTTCGTTTTTGCAAGAAACACTCTCACCTCGTTTTGCCTATTTTAGAGGAAAAGAGGACCATTGTATGTGTATGTATGTGTATGTATGTGTATGTATGTGTATGTATGTGTATGTATATATATATATGTGTGTATATATATATGTGTATATATATGTATATGTGTGTATATATATGTGTATATGTATATATATATGTATATGTATATATATATATGTATGTATATATATGTATATATATCCATAGACGACATACAATTAAAAAACAAGGATTAAAAAAGGTAGCAGCAATACATGTGATATAACCACTTTAATAACTTAATAACTTAAAAACATTTCATACAAGGTATCAAATTACATGAGCATAGTGGTAATCAAGATGTTCAAAAACAATGAAGTCAATGTCGTAATCAATCTCTACGCGCGTTTCGGCGATGGACCACCTTCTTCAGGAGAACCACTTGATGATCTAAATAAAAACAATATACATTTCAAACTTTCAAAAGGCAAAATGCAGTATATTGAGGGTAAAATATGATGAAGATAAAAGGGTACACAGAGGACCAAGGGGGAGTGAGCCATGTGTTTTCACTATTCATGCTGTCATTTATCAAAAATATGACATTGAAGTGAAGAATTAAGTATGAAAGAGTGAAAAGAAAGGTTACTGAACTTCAAACTGAGTCTGTATTAATAGATAAAAAAGAAAAGGGGGTGGTGTAGCCTTCGTGCTCATATGGAAGAGATAATATCCCCAAAAGTGCAGAAACCCAACGGATACGTGAAAAGGATACAGTCTTAACCGTACATTGTCACTATATTTTTTCTAGAGCTGCAAGGTGCAATTCAATTTTATCCCAGTGTTTCTATTACGTTGTATTTCATCTATCAGCCTTTCGTCTATTTAGCCTTGTAGCACCTGACCAGGTATTCCCTCTGACATTCGCTGTGCTCACCTATAGAGTGAGCCATGGATATAGATTACTTCTGTTATTAGATATAATTTCTACATATAATTTTCTCTCCTCTTGCCTTTTTACATCTTTGTAGCTATTCAGCAATCTTTAGTCTGTTATCATCGTTTGGAGTACAGACACCTTGTTCTCTACGGGTAAGACTGTGTATCAATTTCTTGTATCCGTTGGGTTTCTGCACTTTTGGTGATATTATATCCTCCATATGAGCACCAAGACTACACCATCCCCTTTTCTTCTTTTTTTTAATCTATTAATACAGACTCAGTTCGAAGTTTTCAGTAACCTATCTTTTCACTCCTTCATACTTAATTCTTCACTTCTATGTCATATTTTTGATAAATGAATGCATGAATAGTGAAAACACGCGGCTCACTCCACCGTGGTACTCTGGGTACCCTTTTATCTTCATCATTTAGCCTCAATATACTGCATTTCGCCGTTTGAAATGTATATTGTTTTTATTTAGAACATCAAGTGGTTCTCCTGAAGAAGGCGGTCCATCGCCAAAACCCCCCCGTAGAGATTGATTACGACATTGACTTAATTGTTTGAACATCTTGATTACCACTATGCTCATGTAATTTGATACCTTGTATAAAATGTTTTTAAGTTATTAAGGTGGTTATATCACATGTTTTGCTGCGAACTTTTTTTAATCCTTGTTTTTTATTGTATGATGTCTATTGTCAAATTTCCTAATAAATAAATATATATTTTTTTATATACATTTCCTGGTTTGTCAGTATATTGAGGCTTTTGCTCATCAATGGTTCATGTTTAACCTGATTTTCGACAGGTTAGTGGTTGCCTAGGAATATTTGTGAACCAGTGAAGTGGTGTGGCTCACTGGTTAGAGGCGGCAGACCCGAGAGCAGAGGACGGCCCGGGACCAGGGTTCGATTCCCGGCGCGGCAGGTTTCTGGACCAGGGTCAGCGGACTCGATAATTCTCTCGCCTCTGTGCCCACTCTGATCAGCGATCACACTCGGCAACTCTGGGCATTAGCTTGCCTCATCTTCACTAACGGCCCCACCAGACCGCCGGGGATGCCTGGTCTCACCCTGGAGATACCCATTAAGGGACCATCTCTCAGGGAAGCCAGGAAGGGTTTTGCAGCGGTCGAAGCACCTTGGGACCCTCCGGGTAAGTAGTGCGCTATATAAATGCCTATACATTTACATGTTACTACAAAAGAGGGCTATATGAGTACATTTGTCTTTTGACCGTCTTGAATAAAGTAGCATTTGCAGAAGGTTGTTTGGTGAATAAACCTATTCAGGGCTTTAAGTGGGATGAACAAACTGGGGAGTCTCTCAAAGTGGTGTGATCAATGTAATTAAGGGCATGGACATGTAAGCAAACAAATCTGTGCTTCGCATAATGTGCCGCCCGACTGGTATTTTGCTGCTTCTGACATTGCACCCGGATATACAATGCAACAAGTAACATTACACTCTACATCAAGCCAAAACTATTGGCTTTGTCCATGGTTGTAGTTGCATAAGCAACTACTATGACTTTGTTGAATATAATATGACAATCCTTCAGTTCTGAAAAGACTGTGAAGAACTTTAACGAGTCTCTTTGAAGTTATCCCAAAGGCAGTGAAGGGTGGTACTGGTACAGAGTTAAAGATTTTTTTTGCACCCGGAGGGTGAAAGCAAAAATGGAGAGGCCAATAGGGACCCATCTCGTCACCTCCTTGTTTGGACCCAGCACACTTAAAGTCCCGATACTATGCTGTCTGTACTTTCAAAGTAAAACATTTGAGTTGCAGATTTTTCAACCAATATGTCCTCTTATGCCGACTTATGCTGTGACATCCCACTGTTGGTTAAAAACTATGAATTTGAACCCTATGCTTTTGTGTTAGTCACCTTTTTGTATATATTTCTCAGCATCATTTTGTAGGTATGTACCTTGTAATCGGGTACTATGGTGTTAAAATGTCACGGAGCGCTAGGGATGACTTAAAAAATCAGGACGACAAAGGCTATAGCGAACCAGAATACATGTTAATCATTTTTTTTTTTGTGTGCATTTGACAAAAGGTCAATGCTTTCCATGGATTGAAATAATTGCTTTACGGAATGAAACACTGAGTTCAGTGATTTATTAATGTCACCAGAATTGAATGATTTCTTCAGGGTATCACTTAAGCTGAACCTCTGAGGGCAATGGCAAACAACTTTTAGGTAGATCTTGAAGATCGCTTAAGCAATGTTGCAAGCCTCATGTTTACAGTACCATTTAATAAATAAAATGACTAAAATACAAAAAGTGGAACTGGATTGAATAGCACCAAAATGCACAAATAGTCAATAGTCGCAGTAGACTGGCACCTAAGTGCAATTTGATGCTGGCCACGAAGGAGCACAGAATGGATACACCATCCATGTTTGTCCTGGTCAAAGATTTGCCCTTTTGATTTTAGACCTTTAAGTCCCAATCCATCACAGCAGTACACTTCTAAAGCTCCTGGGACCTCAAGGACTCGTAAGGTCTCTGCAGATTCCAACAGCAGGGTCCAGTCCAGATCTTGTTGCCACTGGTCAGCAGGGCAGTTGCAGAAACGTCTTGTGGCCAGGGTCGGATTGGGATCACAAGTTGGCCTGGGCACTGACAAAAAAAATGGCCCACATTTGCGGGGCGTGGTCCACATTCGCGGGCATGGCCCATATTCGCGGGTGTGCCCTTTCATGAAACACACAAGGAATGTAAGTTGGAGGATATTGATCTTGGGAAGGACACAGGGCCAAGGTGACAATGTCCTACAAGCTGAGCACCTGAAAATCAGCCAGGCCCCTTTCTATTACAAAATTATTCCCAGCCCTCCAGGGCAGGAGCATCTGAAAACAGCAAGGCCCCTTTCTATTACAAAATCATTACCCAGCCCTCCTGCGCATGAACACCTGAAACTGTGAGGCCCCCATCTATAAAAAAAATGATACCCCAGCCCTCCAGCGCAGAAGCACCTAAAAAACCGCTAAGCCCCATCTATTTGTAAATTACTCAGCCCTTCAGTGTCTCAGGGCAATGGCGTGGCAGGAGAGGGGCTAAAGCAAAAACACAGCTTCTGGCCATCCATGGGGGTAGGGGGGAGGCTAAGGTGAAGATGGTGCGAGTTCCCCACATCACCTGGCCACTATAGTGAGACCCATTCTTCCTTGCCCAATATGCCCTGAATGAGGCTGTGAGCGAGGACTAATACAAGCGCTGTTTCTGGGCTGCGTGGGCCCCAGGGGGGCCAAGGTGAAAATGGCTCATGGGCCTGAGCAACACCTTGCCCACTGGGAGGCCGATTCTGGCACACAATCACCCCTTCCCAGCCCACCATCAGCATGATTGCTTGGCAGGACAGGGGGTCAAGGACCGGAGACAGCTGATCATTGCTGAACGGCCGGCCGCACAGCGAAGCTGCTTTCCTCTCCCTGTCAGTGCTCTCTGTGGACTGGTAAAGGGGGAAAAACCAGCCCACACAATGCACTGAGACATCGGCCCTTAGGCCCATGCCAGAGTGCCTGCAGTGCCAATCCACCCCTGCTTGTGGCTTATTGTATTCCTGTAGCTTGATCCGGAAGTCAGCCTTACGACCCTTTAAGTCCACTTTGTACTGTGAAGTAGAGAGCAGCTCCAGTGCTCCTGCCAAGTCACAGGTTTGAGTGCTCTTCTGTTCTTCCGCAGTTCAAGGAAGCGTTCAGAAGGGAGTCCCTGGAGGTGCAACGTTTAAGACTGACGCTAGATAGTGGGTGGGAATAACTTCTGGGCACACTCTAACGGATGGAATAAAAGTTCCTGGGGCCATTTCAAGATGGCTAAAGTCTTTGGCCACACAAACTTGTGCATTGAGGGCTTGGGATGCGTTTGGGGAGTATGCAATGGTAATCCTAGTGTCTTCCCAGATCGAACAGTAGAATTCTGGTTGAGGCAGCCAGAGAAACCGCATTGAAGCCAGAGACTGTAGTCTGGGAAAACAATTGCAGAGTCCTTCAGCATCCAGAAAGTGGAGCCACAAGAATTGCCTTGGTAAACTGTGATAAACCTTTCCAAATGTGCTCCAAGGGGTTATATGTTAACTGTCATTCAGCAGTCTTGTTAGAAAGATTTGAGTCCTTCAGCAACCAGGTAGTGGAGCCTCAAGAATTGTCCTGGTATCCTGTTCTCCGTCCTTTCAAGTGTGCCTCAAATGTTTTATGCAAACTAATAGACCTGTCAAGTCGGATTTGACATTCTAGGATTTGACACTGTATTGTCAAAAACGATGCCCACAGCTCCTACCCTGAGTATTCTTTGGGGGTAAGAGTTGTCGTCTCTGCCCATTCAGGTCAGAATATTGTTTGCTCCTTGGTGGCATTTCACACCTATTCATGGCTAATTACTGTCTGGGAAAAGCTTGAGAGCAAATGCAAATTAGCCTCCAGGAACTTCAGGCAGGGAAAATTTGACTTTCTAAAAGTTACTTTTATGTAGTATTTAGTAAAGATCCGAAATTGAATTTTCAATAACTATTTTTTAAAAATTAGTTTAATATTTTTCTAGCATGGGCCATTCCAGAGGTACAGTATTAGCATTTTAATGTTCTGATTTTCTGCATTGACTGTACAGTGAAAAATTGCTCTCAGGTGCTCGTCACTGTTAACATTAAATTTCAGCATGCCGTACCTTTAACTACCATGCAGCTTGCATTGTGGATGGCAAGGCCTAAAAATGGATGAGCTATTTATAGCAAAATGGATGGTTTTAACCTATCAAATGGGTTTATTTTAACAGTTGTATTTTTTACACTGCTACAGTCAAGCTATGATAGTAGGCCTGAAGCCATTTTTGCCCTGCCACTGTAGAGGGTGGCACAGTAGATGCTGCAGTCGTCCACTAGTGGCATACTTTACAGGCCCTGGGTAGACCTTGTACCATATATGAGGGACTTGTAGAGTAGTTAAGTATGTCAATAAGTATCCTTCCAGTTCAAAAATGTTTAAAACTGGGAGCACAGGCACTTTACCACTGGTTAGCTGGGGGAAGTGCACAGAGTTCTAAAGCCATCAAAAGGTGATAAAATCTGAGGAGACCACACAGTTAAGGTGGATTTTCTACAGATGTCTTATAGGAAGCCAACACATCATATATGTTGTACATATCTACTTTTTTGGCTATTTGCTCCTCTATTTGCTTCTCAGCTCCACCTTGCTATTAAGAGGAAGATATTGAGATCCAGTTTGTTCTGAGCGGTTCCAAGTGAAAATCCTCCCAATCAAGCCTCTGATTATGAGTAAAAAAATGTGTCTTGGAGGTGGGGAGCCTTTCACACAGAGTAAACAAAGAAACTTGAGACCAAGGCAGAGAACTGAAGATTGATGATTATTCCCTGGTACTCGTTGGTCAGATGAAAATCTGTCTTTTTGAGTTACATTCTCTAGGTCCCGTGGAACACGACAGCTGTGTTGCATTTCAGATAGTGGTGAACAGTCTCAAAAGAGTACCTATTTAGCATACTGGCTGAAGGAGAGGACTCTCCATTCATACTTTTTCCAATTTATTTCTGAATGAACATTGAGTGCTAGCGTTTGACGGATGCCTTTGAGCTCTAAGTGGGCCTAAAGGGAATCTGAGGTGGCCTGTTTTGACAGGGTTCTATATCACACACAGTACAACAACCTTATCCGAATGTCTATTGTGGGCTAATCCTGCTAAAACCGATCCCAAATTGCTTGTGTTCCTATTCAAGGAGGACCTGTCCTGGCAGGTGGGTGTCAACTGTCCTAGTTGGAGCGGGATCAAGACGGATTGAGTCCAAACTGAGGTGAGCTGGTGTGCAAAATAACGATTGACTGGAATGCGGCCCGAGATTACCAATGGCTGAGATTAATTCAAGCTTTCTATCCATCCATCATCACTTTTTTTATATTTCAGTTACTGTTTTAGACCAGCAAATGCTATTGGGAGGAACAAGCCAGGCTTTTTGAGAGGAGCGCTGTACCTCCTAAAGCAGGTTTATGACAAGTATAATGGGGAGGGGAAATGCTTTCTGTTCTTGTAATTTGACTTCAGATTTTGAAGGTTTGCTTTGTGATGATTTCTACTTCCATAAAGACACAGCTGTTTGGAGTGGCTATCCATGATGGTTCTTGGACAGGTCAGCCTGGTCAGCCCAGAACTAGGGTTATGTAAATTTATTGTACAATCATCCTCTCATGGAAATCTTGATAGTCAGGACATGAGTAATTTTTGCTTTGGTTGCGATCTTGCATGGTTTTTCTTTGCAGGAGACTTGGGTCTATCACAGAATGTCTCGTGAGAACTGTGAAAATGAATCTGTACCATAGCTTCATGCTCTGCATTAGCATCGTTCACTGCATGACTTTCAGAACTACATGGTATCTTTCATGTCTTTTTGTACGTAAGGGCTTACCTTGTAATCTTTCATGCAGACCATTATCTGACCGAATTTCAAATAATACCCATGATTGTCATAATAATTATGCATATTATGCAGACAAAGTCCATAATTGCACGCCCCTTGCCCAGAGCCGTGAAGGACCAGTCACTTAATTTTTCATCTTAAACTTGTCACACTCTGAAATCTACCTTATCCTCCATTGTGAAGATCATCTCATATGTTTCAGGGTCTCTGAAATGAAGTGAGGTGTGAGAGGGTGCCAATTCGCTAAACTTCCAGCTTAACAAAAATCATTTGGAGTTTTTTTCACAGAATATTTCTGGCTGATACTTTATTGAAAATCCACCTCCTAATCAATAATCTTTGTGCTTCTTTTAATTGCTGTGCCCCTTCAATTTCAGGGCTTAGTTGGGACCGACTTTCCCCGTAGAGGCATATGAGAATTTAAGGTCCTAAGAGATGAAACAAAAAGAATGATCTATACAAATGTGCTTTGCCAAATGGGTTTTCTACAGCGAGCCTCTTGACCCGATTTAGCCGCCTGACCCATTTACACCTCTCCGGGTTCTCCCATGGCATGATCTGCACCCCTTTCCTAAACCAGTCTGGCCAATTTTAACAGGAGGTGTAAAGTGATCCCTCTTACTGCTCTGCCAGACGGGGCTCACCGTTGATTTTCTTTTTCTTCAAAGCTTGTGGGAGCTGATGGTCCAAGTACGCTGACTTTGACGAGAGTGAATCAGCTAAGCTGTCCAAAGATATTTTCGCATGGGTTCTTACGACCCAGCTGGAAGCCTGCAATGTGCTATAGGCCACTGTTGGAGCTCTCACGTCATTCACTATTGAAAAGAGGATTCATATTCTGGACTCCGGTTCAAAGTACATTTTTGAGAGCTGATGTGAGCGGAAAATTTGATATCTGGGATGTGTCTTGTATCTTAGCACCTTGTGACTACATATAGGAGATCCCAATATTGGTTTTCAATGTGTAAGGCAATAATAAATAATTTCTATTTGTGATCATAAATTGGGGAACAATATCCTTGCTTCAGGGTCAGGCAGAATGCCATTTCTAGATTCATACACATGGTTTTTATTAACAAGCTTTCCTTCTGCATTGAGTGGTCTGTCGGACACCTCTAGGACTGGAGACTTTTCTCAGAGGGTGCTGTGAACTTGGTCACCCACATCTTAATGTTGAATTATTTAATAGATGGTTATTTGAAAAAATACTTTACTCTCAAACCCATTTTAACTTTTCTAGACTTTTACTTAGTCTGTACACGAGATTGCTGAGATGGTGATACCAATGATCAGTCCAAAACACAAGTTCTTGTTCTCTTCGGCCATGTCTTGGTCCGATTTGCTCTAATTCCCTCCTAACAAAACAGCTCTGTCGTTATTGAGGGTGACTCAAAGTTGGCTGAAATGGTGATGGTTGACCCCATTGCAGTCAAGTCCTCCTTTAGGGTCAGCAGATTAGATCTTGCCGCCCGCCAGAGTGCCCAGGCATGTCCTCTTTTGTCATGCTCTTTTTCTGTGTCTGTATTAAACCCCCACCTCAAACTCTTTCGCCACAGTACATCTTATTATGGAGCCAGTTTGCGTTTTTGAATGCTAATGATCAACCGGCGAGCTTCTTTGATGACAAATAGTGTCCCTTTCTTGGGTTAATGAGTATGGCCTGATGGAAATGGTGTCGTTGGCAGGGTCGAACGGATTCCTCGTAGGTTGTGACAGTCTCTTCTGGGCGCTGATGCGGGAAGCGGCTTGTAGGACCCTAGTGAAAGAAGGCGATTGTTCCTGCTGCTGAGAAGGGAGTTGCTAATGAGAACCTGGCACGACACATGCGGCGAGGAGCCATCAGAAATCTTAAGAGTTGAACAGTCTGTCACACTCCCATTCTGCGCTGGAGACAAATGGAAAATCTCACTTGTGCTACAGCGCGAAACCTAAAAATTAACAACGTGTTATACAATGTCAGCCTTTGAGTTGGCGCCCCATGTTTTTCAATCTGGCCTCGCCACCCGCTGAATATGTGGAATAAAAATATGCATGAAATTCTAATTCAGGCCCTCCTTAGCTCAATGCTACTGCATCATTCGCAGTACAGGCAGGCCTTGGTGTTGCATCGGAACAATACTGCACAGCGGTGCCTAGCATTACGATCAGCTTCTATTGGTTGTGTCTATTCCCACAGCAATCCTGGCTGACCACGCATTGAACCGACTTCTTCTGAAACCCAATTGGCACTTTCTGCTCTGTGCGTATGCCAACATTACTTCTTAGCACTGTCCACTACATAAAGAACCCTTCCTTCAAAAAAGTCCCTTTTTTCTTTGCTAGCTCATATTATTATTATTCCAAATTACCGTTTATTTTTTAAAGCAGTTTTCTGTTAAGCAGAAAGTTACAAACGCTAGTATTTGATAAAGCGTGTGTATATACCACCTGTCTGCTTTAGTCTTTCTCCGTTTACAGTCTGTTCATGTTCAATCCGTGTTTTCAAGAGTAGTGATAGTTGAGTAAGTTGCCCGTGTGCGGGCAAATTCGATATGTTGGAGTCCTTGTCGAACTTCAGTTAAGGCTCTTTTTTTTAGTTTGCACCCAAGATCTTGTGAGGTCTGATCCACACACCCCAGATATAGGTCCTATTTTACCAGCAGAAGCTTTAACCTCCTCACACGAGTTAAAAATGAGATGTACAAATTTTATAGCGCACTTTATAGTGAAACAAAGCGGCAAAATGTGGTAAGTGTGAATGGAGCTAGAAAGTGTGCAATGTAAAATAAATGTTAATGGCTTGGCAGCAGGGAAGAAAGTTATTCCTTTACAGCTGTGAGCAACTTACCGGGTTTCCATGGTGTGTTAAGGAATTGTACTGCAAGTAATTGGTAATGTAGTGTTACAACTTGTGAAAATCAATGGCACATCCTGGAGGAGGCGAAATAATAGTTTAAGCTTGGCTGACTGGGGAGCTAATTTGGAGGTCAAAGTTCCAATTCCTGAACGGTTGGAGGAGGCTTGTCAAGTAGGGTCGCTGGTTAAACAAGGCAAAGGAATGCTGGTCTGTGAGACAGGCAAGTGAAATGGCTGGTGTAAGCAGAGGAAAGCAAGTGGTCATTCATCATTCCTCCGAGAACTTGTTCTGATCTGGGACTAGTGGTGATAGGAGGAGAGAACAAATGTCTGTGTTGTATCCTTGGCCTGGTGGACACGGGGCTGACCTATCGCTGCCAAAGTATGCTGCCTGAAATAGAGTGACATGTTATCCAGACATATAGTTCAGCAGGAGCTACTACAAGCTCATTTATTTATATCCTTGGGCCCTGACCCACCCTTAGTGCATGCGGCAGCAATGTATTGTAGAGGCCCGGTGGACTCTACAATACAAAGTTCCGACTGCAGGGTTTCATTTATGTGGGAGCAGCTGAGGCCTTTTCTCAAGGATTTTGATATGTAAACCATTGATTATTTATCCTAAAACACCTTATGAAGTTGCCTGAAAGCCATTTTGGTGTGTATTTGTTGCAGACCATCGATATTATTACTCTGGCCATTATAACTTGGACCAGTTGGTTGATGCATACCAGGGGAGTTGTTAACCAAAATTATTAGGGTGCTCTATGGAAGGGATAGCATAAGGCGTTTGAAGAAATGTTCTTTTGGTAGTTTAGGACAAATTCAGTTTTAAGAGATTAAAAGCGGATCTGTTTTTCACTGTTGTAGTCCAACAACTTCTGGGACTGTAGATGCCTCGCATTTGGTGCTAATACTGCACAGTCAACGGCAAATATGTTTTGAGTTTTTATCAAATTGAGCAGGACTTTCTATTGATTGTTTTGGAGCACTTGAAAGATTGAAAAGGTGCAGCAATGCCATAGCAAGATCCCAGGTTTGTGTGTTGCTCCCTTCAGTTTGACTCTTGCATCGAGTGAAATTGTAAGACGTGAAGGCAGTTTAGACATCAAGGTTGCGTGCTCTTTCTTTCTTCAGAAGTAGCAGCTTTTTTGCAGCGTGAATCTTTCTGGATTCACTATGCTGTGCATTATTCCGCGGTCTTGTGGTTGGGTCCGGATTCGTAGTCTTTTCTCTCTTTTTTTTTTTTTTTTTTCGTGTCCCAGGTGGGCGTCGGCGTCACCCTTCCTTGGGTGTATTTCCGGTGACGTCGGCATGCTTCCTGCGGAAGCTCCCATCCCTGGGCGCCATCTTCAGATTCTTTTTTCCGCGGTCGGGTCTGGATCGTTCCCGTTGGGCTCCAGACATTTTTGGAGAAAGTACTGCAAAGAGAGAAGTTCGAGAAGAAATTGAAGGAAGAAGACCAAGGAGGACTTCGCAGACCATTGGCGAAGAGAGAAGAAGGAGAGAACGTCGAGAACTTCGACGATCATCGACGTCCACGCGGTCAGGGAGGCCTGAAACGCTCGAGGATGGACAACACGCCGTTCAAGTTCTGCCCGAATTGCAGACACAAGTACGCGCAGAAAGATCAGCACCCGGTGTGCAACCTTTGCCTACCGGTGGACCACAGAACCGAAGACTGCAACGCCTGCTCCGTCTTCGCCGCGAAGACCCTTCGTGTGAGGAAGAGTCAGAGGGTAGCACACGCCACCCTCGGAGGAAAAGCCCCGACGCCTTCGCTGTACGACCTGGGGATGTCCTCAGAGGAAGAGGACAACGCTGCCGCCGAAGACGACAGCTACACGGTCGTAGAGACCGATTCAAAGAAGACGCCTGATAAGGTAGGAGACTCGACGTCCCACAAGAGCACGAGAGACCCTGAGTCTCGAAAGAACGAGGGCCAGACCCCGAAGGCGCCGACGCAGCGACATCTGCAGTCCGCGACCACACACAGGCCCAGCGGATCCTCGGAGAAGGAGTCCCTGGCGCCGAGAGCTGTTGAACAGCAGAAGGCTCCGAAGATCGCCTCCGAAAGGGGCCGAGCTGTTGAACAGCAGAAGGCGCAGAAGATCGTCTCCGAAAGGGACCGATCGGCGTCGAGGGAGAAAGACCCGAAAACCTTGACGACATCCAAGGACCCGAAACAAGGTTCGACGTCCAAACATTCGACGCCGGGAGTCTCGCCGCCGAGCCAGGTGACGAAGAGAGGGGCCGAGCGTTCCGAAGCCGAGAACGCGGCCGAAAGGGAAAAGAAAAGACTGCGTTTGGAGGCCGAGATGGCGAGCATCTTGCAGCGAAAAAAGGATTTCGACGCTGAGATGAGTGCCTTTACAATTCCACACAAGACCAAGCACGTTGTGCTAGATCTGGTAGAAGAGGAAGAAGAACTCGTCGACACACATGGCCCGGTCGCCGAGATGGTCGACGACCAGGGAGATGAGGAGAATCCCTATGAGGATTACGGCTATGACGAGGAGGAGGGCAGTAGGGTGGACGCCGAGTCGGCCACCTCTGACCCCAACGAACAGGATTACCTGGATATCGACACCGAGAGCCCGGAGGAGGCGGTCGACACATACCCCTCGAGGCCCTCGCCGCCTGACGACATCGGGGCATACAATTCGGCGATACAGTCTGCCGCTGCGGCATTTAAGCTAAAGCTCGACGAGGAAAAGCAGAAAGCAGACTTCCTGCTCGAGACTTTGCTCCCAACACAGACAAGGAGCCAGTTCCTCCCAATGCTCGAGAGCGTCTTGGCTCAGGGACAAGAAGCATTCAAGGAGCCCGCAACATGCAAGGCGGTAACCCCTAGAACGGAGAAAAAATACAAACACTCCACGAAGGACCCGGCCTACATTCGAGGCGAGGTCTCCGCAGACTCCATTATCACGGCCACGGCTAGGAAGAGGGCCAACGTATCCACTACCTCGGGCCCACCACCGGATAAGGAGAGCAAGAGGATGGATCTGGTGGGCAGAAGGATCGAACGGAATGCTGCGACCCACTGGCGCATGGCTAACTCCAACGCTCTTATAAACAGGCACATGTACCAGATCTTGGACGGCCTGGGACACTTGGTGAAGGACCTACCCCAGGAGGCCAGGCAGAAGGCCGAGATGTTGGTCGAAGAGGGGAAAAATGCGGCAAATTCTTGCCTTAAGACAGCCCTGGACGGAGCAGACACTGCCAGCAGGCTGATGATGATGGGTGTCACAGAAAGGAGACACGCCTGGCTCAGGATTTCAGGGTTCAAACCCGAGGTGCAGCACAGTATCCTCAACACACCGTTCAACGGCGAAACGCTCTTCGGGGCAACTGTGGACGAGAAACTCAGCCAACTCAAGAAGGATAATGAGACGGCAAGGTCTATGGGGGCGTTGCAATTCAGAGGCAACAGAAGAGGCACCCCGTCACGGAGGCCCGGCGGGAGAGGTGGAAACCAACCTGGTACATCACACCAGGCTTTCCAGCAAACGCAACAGACAGACTCACAGGGACATCAAGGTCAGCAGAAGCAGTCCTGGCAGTACCAACCAAGAGGTCAGTCCTTTCGAGGGAGAAACGGACGTGGCCAGAATAGGAGAGGGGGACAGCAGCCCTCCTCGAAGTGACTCCACAGAACTCTGGGTGCCCAGCCATGTAAAGGACCCCGGGGGGCACCACGTACCAAGGGGTCGGGACAATCAAAACACTTACGACCACATGTCACCAGTGGGAGGAAGATTGAAATTTTACCTCCAGGAATGGAGAGAAATCACATCAGACAAATGGATCCTAAACATTGTCCAATTCGGGTATTGCCTGGAATTGGAGAAAAGGCCAACAAGCAGGAAACCAAGGGGAAGACCACCAGCAGGAGACCAGCTGGCGAGGCTTCAGGAAGAGGTAAAGGAACTTCTGCAAAAACAGGCCATAGAGCGAGTCCCATTCAAGGAAAGGAACAAGGGGGTCTACTCGACGTACTTCCTGGTGCCAAAAGTAGACGACAAGATGAGACCCATCCTAGACCTGAGGTTCCTCAACAAATTCATAAGAACACAGAAATTCAAAATGACCTCCCTGCAGGAGGTGCTACCGCAACTGCAGGTCGGAGACTTCATGGTCACGATAGACCTCAAGGACGCCTACTTGCACATACCGATGAACAAAAAGCACAAGCATATGCTCAGGTTCACAATCGGGGGAGGCCACTACCAGTTCACAACGCTGGCCTTCGGACTCAAATCAGCACCAAGGGTATTCACGAAGTGCCTCGCAGCAGCTGCTGCACACCTACGAAGACAGGGGATACACGTATACCCTTATCTAGACGACTGGTTGGTGAAGGCGAGTTCGTACCAAAGGTGCAAACACCACGCACAGACAGTGACGAGCACGCTCATAAACCTGGGGTTCTCCGTCCATTGGGAAAAATCGTCAATGGAACCGGAGCAAGTGAAGACCTTCCTGGGGGCGGTGATCAACACCGTGGAGGCCAAGGTGTTCCCCAGCGAGAAGAGAGCAAGGGCACTGGTCAAGGAAACTCGCCTCTACCGGAAGGGGCAAGCTCGGACAGCGAGGACTGCGAGCAAGATCATGGGGATGATGGCATCATGCATCCACCTGGTGCCGAATGTGCGGCTACACATGAGACCCATGCAAGAGTGGCTCCAGGAACAGTGGTCACAGGCGTCAGGCAGTTGGGAGGATCTTGTGGTGGTGACGCACGCAGTGCAAAGGGAGATGACATGGTGGAACATGGAAAACCTAACAATGGGAAAACCTCTAACACCCCCAACTCCGACTGTGACCATCACCACGGACGCATCCCTGAAGGGATGGGATCAAATACCCAGAAACCAGTAACCTTACTGTGGACAAGAATGAGCTCTAAATCGTATGTCTAACTAGGGAGCCTTAAGAGGTAGAATTTCTTTTGACAAATGATACTCCGTATATGGAACCCTTTGTCCAAGAGATTGATTTCTGCTAAGGATTCTCAAAGATGAATGCTTCTAAATATCCCTGAACTTCGTCTGCATGGATCTTAAGCAGCTGTTCTGCTGGTGTGTTGAGAGCAAGGCTAGACCTGTAAACCTCTTGTGAAAATAGTTTTCCCACAAGGTATTAATTAAACCTATTCAGAGAACCATGTTGTATAATCCATATAACCATAAATAGCAATAAATCTAGAAGAATGTCTCTAAGGAGCACTGCAGACTTCAAATATCTCGAGTCAGACTTATCGGGAGTCAGACTTAAAGAATCAATTGACTAAAACGGTAAGTGCTTAGTGTCAAGTAAGAACACATGGTGTAAACATCCCAAACATAGTAAAGCAAAAAGAAAATGGCAATAGACTGTTAAAAGTGGGGGGCTGAGTTCATGGGGGCCAAGAAAATGTCCTGTTAGAGCTTCTGTGAAAACAACGTCTTTAAAACAAGCATTTGCAATGCAATAGGTCTTGCATTACTGAAAGTTTGAGCTATTGGTGTTGAATTATTATTTGCAACGCCAATAGCTCCAACTTCTTGTAATGCGAGACCTATTGCATTGCAAATGCTTGATTTTCAAGCTGGCCACGTTAGTTACCTGCACTTCCGTGAATGCAACATGATTTGCACCTTTAAACCTGCATTGTGTTATCCTTAACATTTGTGACTATCTTTATTCCTGCGCCAAAACTTTTGTTTGCGATTTGTACAATACTCCCTTTTAATTTGAACCAGTATGAATAAGTAAAATGTTTACTTGACCACTTGCAATGTAGCGTAAATCATGAAAGAATTGAACTCTAAGCATAAACCTTATTTGCGAGTCAGATGAATCTTCTCGAGTCAGCTCAACTCTTTAACAGGGTTTGTAACGATCAAAGCAGCAGCATGAACGTCATCTGTAACTCCTTACACTGCAGTATTATTCAGCCATGGAGCTGGGCGATGCTAACCTCGTCATTCAACTGGGTCCCACTCTATGTTTATTTACAGAACGAATCGGGAAGCACATTTCCCATCTTTCAGTACAGAAGTCTGAAAAGTGTTTTTGTTAAGAAATGTATGTTTTAAATATATAACATTCATGATTCCTATTTGAAGTAGGCAATTCTTCCTTAAGGCTTTCGAGAAAGGCATGTACACGTGTAAAAGACCATACTATCGTTTGTATACTTATAATGAGCCAGGTGCAATGTGAGGGTCATTCATGCTTTTGAAGCGTTCTACTTCCTTTCTTTGACCAACCAAAATAAATATCCAGAGTTCATGAGCTGTGTGGACCGCACACAGCAGAGGCACGAGTGAGTAAACGCAGCACTACATCATGCAGCCACAACAGCCAACAGAAGCTGCAAAGTGAACCAACAACAAATGGCTCCGGTCAAATGGAGAGCCACCCAGTACAGTTATCCGGTGCTTCTTGAGGGGAAATACATATCTGCCGCGGAGGAGAGCACGGGTTTCTTTTTACGATGCTTATGTTGACAAGCTTCATTTGTTTTTTTCTGTTAAACTAATGTTCGCAGCACATGCATGAGATTCCTTACTGCCCCCCTTAGCCAGGATGAGCAGTGCCCTCTTGGAGGCCATGATGGTAAAGTCCCGGAGAACCTTTACCGCAGACAAAAGGAGTGCCCCCACAGCCGCTGCAGACTGCACCACAGACCAGGGAAGCAAGCCAGGTGCTGCTATTAAACTCCCACCTCCCTGCCCCGCCACATTGATAGCTGGCCAGAGAGCAGCCCCAGCACCAAATAATATTGCAAAAAGTTTGACGAGCTTTGTCAAAGAAAAGAGAGAGGCGCGGCTTGCCAAACACTATTTTTTAAATATTTTAACCTTTTCGTAAGCAGTGCAGCACGCCACGCTGCTTACGAAAAGTGTATACAGTTAAAAAAAATAGTTTGGCCAGTTGGGCAACAGAAAAGTAAAGCACGACAGCAATGAGGAGCAAGCTGCCCAGGTGACTTAACGCTGGTGGTTTAAAATGGAATGGATTAATGGGGCTGTAGAAGAACAGGGCTGCCTGGAGAAGCGCAGCATGATATTACAAATAAGGTTGACAGCCTGTAAATACATGTACGCCCAAGGAGTGAAAAGTTAGGTGTATTCTTGCTTAGTGGAGAGGTAATGTAGATTATGAAAACTCTCAAGCTCTCCCTACCGATCCTGACAATGCGCACACCACTGTTGTTCACCCAGCACTCAGTATAATGTAACTAGCGCTCAGCCAACACAGTCCGATAGGAAACAAGCACTTGGCATCCCTTCTTCTTCCCCTCCTCCTGTAAGCCCTGCCCTGAACTGACAAGTTGCCATTAAAACACACGCCTCGAACTGATGAGCACAGCCCTTTGTTTCCCATTTGGACGTCTTCAGCGGGAGCACCTATGAACAAGTGGCGCGCACGTCATGCCTCTGTGGGCACAATCATAGCTCCTCCCACTGCCTATTGGTGTCGATTACGCGCTTGGTGCGCGTAATAGACACCAATAGGCCATGGGAGGAGCTATGCGCGTGCTTCGGGCCAGCACACAAAGGTCAATGGGGGAGCTGAAAAGGAAACTCGCATGCACAAGCGTGTGCGATTCCTAGGTCAGCTCACAATCCCCGTTTTTTGATTACTATAGCTCACGCGACTTGCGTGAGCACTGCTATGCAGTGCACCGCAGGTCGCGAGACCTAAAAATGTCTTTAAGCCATATGTGCTGACAGGGTTTCGACCTGTAGTCATTTAAAGGTCCTCATTGGGCTGAAGTGAATACGGCACGAGCACAAACTACTTTAGTTTTGTTCATTAGTCACAATGAATAGTCACAATGAATAAAAGAAAGAGGAGTGCATCTGTAATCAAAAATCTGAGTAACAAGGGATATTTGAGTATCTTGGTAGCACATATGGTTGGAACAAATCCAAGTGCCAAGTTTATGGGTCAAAATAATGGGTGGCCTTAGGAGCCAGCATGAGCCAAAGAAGCAGCAATGCACTTGTTCTATTTCTAAGCAAAATGGCTAAATGTTAACTCCTAGATATGGCACAACCAAACATCTGTCTGGTTGTTTCCAAAGAGGATTGAACGTAAGTGAGTGTAGGAGCCTCAGATTTTATACTGTGGTGGTCCAGGGGCCCCCATCTTCCTGATCACCTCATCACTATTTTTAGGCGGAAGTTTTCCGGCTCAGGGCTGATGGTGTTATGCAGTTTCCCTCTTTGGTTTCAATTTCTCCAGAGCCAAAAGAGCATGACAGCACACCAACTGATGGATTTTCGCTTCGGTAGGTCATAAAGGGAAAACAAAGTCCTGTATGTATTTGTGTTTATTCTATAGCCTTCACTAGCGTGGTATGCTTGGTTTTCCTTCAATGCCCCATCAAGTTAGCAGTCTTATTTGTCTTCACCTCTTGCTTTACATATCAGTCCGATGATTAGGTTGCACCTTTGCTCATGGTCTTCGGTTGAGGACCCACAGCCTATCCCTTTAGAACTGCTTTCACTAAACCTACATGTCAATCAAACCACGCTGACTGCAATGTCCTCGGACAGAGAGAAAACTTTCACTTGTAGTGAAAAGTCTGTTCTACAATTTTCTTGATTTTTGCGCCAAGATAATTGATTTTATTTTTTCCTTTCAACTTTTGATGTTTTCTTTCAAGTTGTTTTTTGTTCTTTAAAGTTTTGCAGGACTCGTGTATGTTTGCTAAAAGCCATGATATCATGATTTTTTTTAAATGTCTTGGCTTGCTGTCTGTTCTTACCATTCCCCATGGGATTGTGTTACCTGGACCTCTGCTTCTGTTACCCACGCATGACCTTTTGGGAATGTTCAGCTTGGATATCTTACCCTCTGACACCCAGCCATGACCTGTGGGAATGTGCTGCTCTGATATCTGCTTACCCAGTTACTACCTTGAACGATCCCGTTATTGAAAAGGGTTTACATAGGTTGAGATATGAAGGAAGTCACCCTTGCAGATCCTTTCGTTTGTATTACTGTGCTCGACTTCTTGACTCCTCACGTGCACATTCTTAGCCTCTTGGCCCATTACATATGCTTGCCCATTAGTTTCTTGACCCCATTGCCTATGCGCCCTACCCTGGTCTCTTGACTCCTCACATGTGTCCACCCAGCCTCTGGCCCATGACATGCACCCTCCCATGGCCTCGGGACTCCATACTTAATTTCGCAAGAGGACTATTTACCCATTTTACATGTTGCTGCTTGAACATTCCTGTTGCCGTGCTAATGTGTGATCTTGTGCATGTTGCAAAATCTGCGATTCTTGCACGAATTACAAGGGAAAGAAGTGGGTCTATGCAGACCGTGGTTTCTAGACATCTGCTGAAGCAATGTTACCTCCTCCCGGCACTTGAACAAATCTGGTGCAACCTTTTCCAGAACCGTCGCAGGCAGTGCATGGCAAACTCTGCGCTGCAGATGGTTGATATCTGTCTAGGTGGTTCTAACTTTACTTTACTTTAGTCTGCTAGTTCTTGCTGCTGAACTCTGATTATCTTCTTAGATCGATAGTAATTTTGTTTTGGGCCAGAAGTAGATACAAGTGAGCTTGGAAATGTCTCCGACTTGCAGTGCGGGTAACGCGTCCGAAAGACGCGTCCACTGTGTAATCAAAGGCGTTTAATGGAATTTATTGCTCTTTGATTTGTCTGACGGCAAAGGTTTTTAATTACCTTCTGCCTCGTGACAAAGACCTGGCGGCAAATGCACAGCTTTGCCGACGCGCAGAAACGGCGCGATTTCTCCACCAGCCTTCATCCTTGCGTTCTCTGCCCGGCCTGGTGGTGGTCGACTGTGCAGTCTTTCAGTAAACGGAGGTTCGTACTTTCTTCGAGGGATTGGGCGCTACGCCTTCTGTGAGTTCATGGTCTGTTATTACAGCATGCCTGTAAGTGCAGTGTGCCAAGAAGGTGCTTGTTGTTTTACTTTAATGCACACGTGGAAGGGCATGGCCAGTTCTGGAGATGTGCTTGTAAGTGAGTATATGCCCGCTCGCCTTCCCTAACTAGCCGAGTACTTGCATCGCAACCCCCGAAGGTTCCCTTATTCGTCTTCATTCATTTCCCCATAGTTGATCTACTAGAAGCCTTCACATTTTTCCTCCCGAGTTTCAGTTCACATGTAACCATTCCGAATTGTGTGTGTGACGGTATTTGTGGCCTAGCGTGATGATGCTTCCAATTACCATACCCCCTGTGGAAAGGTATTTTGTTGGCATTGGAAGCCATGGTGCCCCCTCAGTAGACCTTGTGAAGGTTGCTGAGTAGGGCTGGGCGGACCCAGTCTCTAGCGGGCTGGGGATGGGTTAACGTTCTTCTCCAAGCCCTGCCTGGTCTCTCAAGAGTCCTACATGACCCAGTGGGATCAAGCAAGGTATCGCAGTGCCACACTTACTCAGAAACCTTTCCCAGTCTGTGACAGACTGGCCTTTAGGGCTGTATGGCACTGCCAGGTGGACCAGCCTGACAGGTTTTGGGCTTTTTTTTAATTTTTTTTTTTTTTTAATCCTATTACGCTTCACGAGATCAAGAAACAGACAATCCACACAATGCCAATTTCAAGATGGCCAGTCTGGCAGTGCTAGACTGCCCAAAAGGCACGTTCAGAACTAGTATCAAATCCACATGAAGTGTGAAACTCTCTGTATATAAGGAAACCGATCAAAATTCTTAGCATCTGGTTACTGTCCTATGGTACTCTTGAGTTTTAGGTTTTATCTTGTCGTCGTAATTGTTACCTTTCAGTGCCCTGTGGTCCTCATTTTCTGATTATTTATGTAAAGTTGAGAAGACCTCAGCTGGGACTCACTATTGGCAGTGGTGGTTGGTGACAAATCACATCAGAGGGGCACAAAACACATAAATGTACACAATTTAAATATGCACATTAAAAAAACCACTTGCATTACACTGCCGTTCGATGTTCTGCAGTACGTCCTCCGAGCGAGAAGCCCACCGCCCACACTCTCCTCCAGCCAAGATGTTGTTCTCATGCTGTTAAACAGCGTGAGTGAAGCGTTCAGACCGGCTGGAATGGGCATGCTCTATGCACCTAAAGGTACTGTACGCCTGTGCCTGCTCTCTAACCTAGCTGTCCAAGACAGACAGTTTGGGGCGGTTTGAATTGCGTGTATCGGTTTGGCCGTAGCAAGGTAGCCATCCAAACCAACATGCACACTTCAAACTTAAGTAGCCACTCGCTGCATCCAATCATTGGCAGCAGGGACACACTGGCCCGCCCTGCCCTCACACTCCATTTGCTAGCAGAGAGCAAAAAATAAAATGGTAATAAAATCCTTTTATTACCATTTTGTTTTTAACTTTTTTCGCAGCGGTGTGGGGTGGGGGCGACGCTCCTCTACTCCTACAGAGGAACCACTGCTGCCTATTGGAAGCTATTTATTTAGTCTTTTCTCTAGTTATTTAGCTAAAGCTCCCAGGCAAGTTATGTAAAGACCAAGACCTGTTTTAGAACTTGTCCATCTGTCATGAGACAGATATGATTTATTATTTCTGGAAAATCCCCTATCCTCTTGTCAGAATATGCTGGAAATACCCTATTATAATCTCCTGTGCCAAAGTAAGGAGAAAAATAAATGTTTGTCGTAGTGTACACTTGCTATAAAACGTCATATTCAGGTGAGGGGGCTTTTTATTTTGACCCATGGAGCAATTTAGTATTATTCACCTACGTTTTAGTTGCAGTTTCCATTTGATAGGATAGCCTGCAAGGTTATTTGCTCAGCTTAGTTGGTAAAGCTTTCTGTCCAAGCTGTCTGAGGCAAGCTCACGGACTTGGTTCCCTCTCATTCCAGATTTCTGGAGCCTGTCAGACTTGCGACAATGGAGGAAGCCTTACAGTTATTATTATTAAAGGGGTTTGTAAAGCGCCTGGTGACGCGTCCCGGCGTGTCCCCGCGCTGTGGAGAGAGAGTCATAGGAGGACGGAGAAAAAAAGGCTGCTAGAGAGTGAAAAGATAAGTTTTCAACAATTTTCTGAAAGAGGACTCATTCTTATCTAATCTGATGTTGGTGGGGAGGGTGTTCCATTTGTTGGCTGCAAGAGAGCGGAAGGACCGACCTCCCATTCTAGCTTTTTTAGTGAGCGAGGTTTTGAGCAGACCCATTCCCTTGGAGCGGAGGGATCTGTTGGGCTCATACGGCATAGCTAGATCGGACAGATAGGAAGGGGCTTTCTGATGGATAATCCTATGGCACCAGAGAAGTGCTTTGAATAGTATTCTCTTACCGATTGGCAACCAGTGGAGGGTAGCCAGGGAAGGTCTGGAAGGAGGTCTGGAAGGAGCTCTTCGGGGGAGTCTTAACACTAGGCGCGCGGCTGAGTTCTGCAAGACTTGCAATCTTCCGATGTTCTTTTCGGAAGTGCCCAGCAGCAGCACATTGCCATAGTCTATTCGGGAGGTAATAAGTGCCTGAGTCATGGTACGCCTGGAGTTTAGAGGGAGCAAATCCAGGGTGCGATTAAGAGTTCTCATGACTCCAAAGCACAGTTCTTGGCACTTCTACTGTAGGCTGTACAGTGGTACCCTGAAAAGTGTGGTTAGGGAAGGACAATCCCACCTGGTACTAGCAGGGAAGGGGTGGACAGGGCTGTACAAGTTTTCCACTGATAATTTTCACTGGTGGACTGGAGCCCTTGAGCAGTGGTGGCTGGCAACCCCTGAGAGTGGTGAGGCAGGAAATTGCATGATGGGTGAGTACAATCATGCATGGTCAATCAATGAGCATTTGTATAGAGCAGCACTGTCCCCTCTAGGGCTATCTGGGCACTGTGGATGCAAGTTCTTCATCGGGGAGCCAGGCAGAAACGAATAGAAAGAGGAAAAACGAAGGTCTGAAACCAGCAGAAAGAGAATAATGAAGGTCAGAAAGGGGACAAATAATGGCAGAAACGAGCAGAAAAAGGCGAAATAGAGGTAACAAACGAGAAGACGTAAAGTAACAGGCAATATGAGCAGAGTGAGTACTTACCCACTCCGCTGACTCACCTACTCTGCTTCAATCCCTCAGTGCTTGAAGCAGTTGAATTCTCCCCACCAATTCAGATGCTGCTGTCATGCTGCTGATAAAGTTCAGCAGCATGACAGCAGCGCTAGGATTGGCTGGAGCAGGATCACTCGACGGTCCTACAGGCACTGTGTATCTGTGCCTGCTCTCCACTGGGTAGAGAGGTTTACACTGCGCATGTCAGGCTGGCTGTCACAAGACAGCCGGTCAAAGTGGCTTGCACAATGTAAACTGTTGGAGTGAGCACCACACCCCTGGTGCCAGTCGGCAGCGGTGGCCCCAGCCCCCAAACGCCGTTCGTGCTGGGGAAAAGGAAAAATAAAATGGGAATAAATTGAATTTATTACAATTTCATTTTTCATCTTTGTGGCGCTGGCAGCAAGGGGTGACGTTCCTCTGCCCTAAAGGAGGGGCCGCTGCTGCCTTTGAGGCAGTTTTTAAAAGCCCAGGGCTGCCTCTGGTTCCTCTGCCACTTTTTCCAGCTGCCGAGGATAGTTGCATCAAACTTCGAGAGAGTGAGAAAGGGGAGATGGGAGAAATACACCAGAGAAGGAGAAGAGAGAGCGAGAGACGATAGAGGGAAAGAGTGACGAGTGTAGCTGGGCTGGTTTGTGCATTTTTGCCAGGTCTGTTTTTGGTTCCCCCGTCAGTACCGGGGGTGGAGTTAGACGTCCGATTGTGATGGTGTTTGGGATTTATACCCACTTTGGCCTATTAGCTGGTGCCCGTTGGCTGCACTCGTCTCTGAAGGCTTTGCCCAAGTGCTGGGCCTTGAAAATTAGTTTTAAAATTTTCTCAGGTCTCTTGTGGTAATTAATTCGAGCCTGAAATGCACTGTTCAGCAGTCAGTTTTTAGTTCGTGGGACGCCCAAGCGTTGTTTTTCATGTGGTGCAGTGGCTTGGAAAACTTTGGGGGAGCGAGGGGGGCTTTTGATGGCTGTCCCTTTTGGCTGCCTTGGTGTTATTGGAAACGCAAATCTAACACGTTTATCCATATTCCCCTTGTATCCACCCCTGTCCCCAGTACGTTAAGGTATTTAATGCGGTGTACAGCAAACTGTGTACATGTCCACTTTGGATACATTGTGTGTAAATTCATCCCATGCGGATATGTTTGAAATAAATTGGATCCAGTCCTCGTGGACCTACATTGGACACGCCTGCGCTAAACAAATAAACAACATCGTAAAAAGTTTGTTCGTGCTCTGTGGACACATGTTTCATCTAATAAGTATAAGCTGAACCTCACCATTGTCCAACCCCTCTAGTTAAAAAAAGATCTTTTTTAACCCCTGGAATCGCCTCCCTAATACAGACTTGGCTGCAGTGACTTCGCTGTTGTGCGCATCTCCCAAGGCTCATTGTACAAATAGCTAAAGACTAATGGAAGTGAAGGAGACCCAAACCATTGTGAAGTGTACCAGCATTAAGATGGTCACTGCACTCCCCTCCGACAACTAACTCTCATGATAGTGGGTAAGGTTCTGTGGTTGTTGCACCTGGTTAATGAATCCCTGTCTGCTGATGTCTTCATTTCTGTGTTGTACATTGGGTTGCTCAGTGAAAGTACACGGTCTCCCACCCTCCAGCAGATTGTGTAGAAGCATGCAGACCTATACTGCGGGGAATACATGGCATGTGGCTGTAAATATCTCCTTTCTGGTGCTATCCTTTTCTTTTTAGATTGATCAGAAGACCGGAAAAGCCCTTTGATTGGTTCCTTGTGTAAACTTTATCTCTCGCTCTGCTCCTTGAGCTGACTTCAGTTTGGATGATGACTCTAGCAGCAGACTTTGATATCAGAAGTCAACTGTAACAGTGGCGGCTCATCCGCTAAGGTGGAGGAGGGTCGCCCCACTGTGCTGCAAGCAGTTGAAAAAGGAAAACTAAAATTATAATAACCAATGTTATTCTAATTTTACTTTTCTGCTCCAGCTTAGGTGCAGGACTGGGATGGACGGAGCAGGGGCCAGTGGGAGGAGTGGTGAGCACTCTAAAATGCTCATGACGGTTTGGCCGACTGTCTTGGGTCAGCCAATCAGTCATGTGCCCCTTGCATGTTCTCCACCAGCTGTAATGCACAGCCTGGGTGGAGAACATGCACAGTCTCCCACCCCCTCTCTGAGCGCCAAACCACAGCACTCCGAGCAATCACAACGCTGCTGTAAGGCAGTGTTGTGATTGGCTAGGGGAGTCTGGGAGCCTATGTGCTTCCTGGTTCCTGCTGTCGACCGAGAACGGAGAGAGGCAGCGGCCGGCCTGCCTGCAGGTAAGGGTATTTTTGGCTTGGTTCGTTAAGTATTCCGTTATCCGTCCCATATTTTCCAGACAGGTGATGAACTTCCAGTTTGGGTTGTTTCCCTTTCAAGTGTAATTTCTAGTCCGCTCTCCTGAAACTACATTTGCGAAAGTTAAGTATCCAACAGCAGGTAGCAAAGTAGCTGGCTCCAAGCCGGGGTACCTTAAACACTGGGGACAATGGAGTGCGACTTGACATCAGCCTTTATGAAACAGTAATTCAAGACCGGCAAAAGGGAAGGCCTAGTCTAGAAACGTCTTCACCTTGCACAAAAAAACTGCCGTCACAACCCTCACCCTCTGTCATTTACCAGATAGCAATGCTCAGGAATAACTAGTCACCAGTCCTCACGTGAAAAGGCCCTCATGGAATTTTTAAAGGTAGCCCTGTCTCTATTCTCCTCACTACTTTGTGGGGGCCTTCTCCCTCTAGCCACAGAAATTAAAGCAATGCGATTCCTCTGCCTATGGAAGATTGCTTAAACTTCCATTTTTATGCTATGCTAAACCTGGAGTATTCTAAATGGATCCCACTGACCCAGTACTCGCATACAGTACAGTCTTACTACCGTAAAAGTGCTACACGTACACTGTACACCCATACACGTTTTACAAACACGTGTAATATGAATGAAACGTTCTGGTTTTCACACGACAGTGAAACTTTACACACTAGCTGGTAGGAGCACTGCTAGGTCTTAGCACATGCTATAATAGCGTGACACCAGGGCTACAATAAGTCAGGAGGCCAGTTTCCCAGGCAGCCTGGCACACGGAGCAGGGATACATACCGGTTTATCCTATAGCGGACTTTTGCTTTACAGTTTCTTTCACAGGTGTGTCTGGGGTTGGAAAGATACAATTCCTTTGCTTCTGTCCAATTTGTACAACCTTCTCCTTTATCCTTCACATAACGTTTTCAACAAAGTGGAACTGGTGCCCCATTATCCTCTTTACAATCTCATCTCAGACACTTCTGAGTTTTGCCTTAGGAAGTTGATGCACTGACTGAGGGTGGAGCTATTGACTACTCACTGGAAGAAACAATGAATGAATGCCATGCTGCTTTTTTGGATAAAAGCGAACTCTAAGCACATCTTGATGGCACAGGTTTTATCCTGGTTTGTTGCTTGATGTGTGTGTGGTGGAAGCTGCAAGACCTCATGGTGCCCCAGTCTCCAAAACATCTGAGAGCTTGGGGTTGCCTTTATATAAACCCAGTCTTTAGTCCGCAGGCCCTGCACTCTGAGGACTCGGTTGTTACTCCCTTGGAAATTGAAGCCTGCATACCTCTGGGCATCCGTCGGGATCAAGGGAAGCTTCGCTCTGAATTCCAAAGGTGGGAGGTGAAAGCATATGGCAAGAAAGATGCCATGGACTGACCCTGGTGTTAATAGAGGGGCTTTGGGCAAGTTTGTGTTTCAGATAGCCTCCAAGTCACTGTTTTGTAAGGCCATCCGAAAAACCTGCAGGCAAATGTGGATTACGAAGGTTCTATTGACATACATTAGCAACATTTACATACCGGTTCCTCCTCTTTAATCTACAAATACATTGGCTCTAATCTTTCTAGTTCCTTGTCTGTAGATTATGTAAAACTGTGGCATGAAATGTGTGGGAGAGGAAGAAAGCTTGTAGTTTGTTTTCAATTGTTGGTGCTTCGTATTTTGGGTATGGTTTCCATGTCCGTTGGACATTCTTCGAATGTAAAATACTGGAACATTCTGTAGTGACTCTATAAATGCTGCTTTCACTGTGGACAGTTTATCTGATCTGACCTGAATTACATTTCTCAGCTATTGCTAGTTAATGGGTCCGTAGCTGTACTGGGAGGTCCACTCTGCATTTAACATTATCAACACATGGATTCTAAACTTGATGCTCCGTTTTAGAGCAACTATAGCATCAACGTGGCCATCCTTTAAAAAAAATATTTGTGCATAAACCTCACAAACTCCTTTGCCCCGCTCTACTATTAGTCAGCTTGGCTATACTACCAGCTGTGACCTCTACAATATAGTATTTCTAGATTCCACATGCAGTGAAGAGTCCTTGTAGCTTGTCACCATGGTGGTCAATCTTAAGATCCTTGCGTTCATTTACACATGCTACATCTGCTCGCTGAACTGCTCACTGTGGGACATTCATGCCTTTTAGACGATCGGCCACCTGAACTGCTCACTGTGGGACATTCATGCCTTTTAGACGATCGGCCATCTTTGGGACAACTGTGGTCTCTAGGATGGGCACGGCATCAGCACAGCATTGAAATACCTTAATAAATCCTAGGTCTACAATGGGGTGAGGGATAGTTGGGTGTCCATAGTAGGTCCAACCTGCAGCATGCCCTAAACAGACCTAGGCGAATCCTGGTTATAGATGGTAACAATGGACACACATGACTAGTTTTGTTACCGCTGGACTTTCTTCAAGAGTATCTACTTCTTCCCCTTCAAGGTCTGTCAATAACCAACAAAGGTTCCTATCCTGCTTTGAATTCCAACTCCGGAGCACTACAATGTTCTTAGCAAGTTCATGAACAGTTGCAAAGGTTGCCTCAGACTCCATTTCTTTAAGGAGAAGAAAATCCCTTTGGGCTTGATGAATTGTGTTTAGTACAAAAGTCCACCAAGCACTTGGTGGCACCCACCTCATGCTTCGAAGAGCTAACTGTTTACCTCGAGTGACGATATGTTATTGTCAGTGCTCAGCCCTCTCTCCTCCTGCTACCTGCTCCTTCGCATTCCCTCCTGACTCTTTGGAGCATCGCCGCTGCCGTTCCTTTCAGTATGGTCTTCCAATACATAAAGGAGTGATTGGATTGCATTTAAGCTTTTTTTTCTCACAGTTGGAATAACTTCATGATCTGAACTGTCCCCCTTCGATGTTGAGGGGTGCCTTTTCTTGGGGTTGGCACTAACTTCTCAGAGTGACTGCATCCAACACCTGGGCTCGATCATTGACTGCCATGCACTTCATTTTAGTCCCTCTAACATCTTCACGGTCTGGTCTTACGTGTTGCACTTGTACTGGCACTTCCTTCAGCTCGCGGTTACAACTTGTGGTAATAGCACTAAATGCAAAACTATAAAAATAGTTTTTTTGGTTCTTGCTGCACTCTTTCCTTTAGACGCCAGAAGCTGGTCAGGTAACATACTTGTTGGTGGCTGACGGAACAGGGCTTTAAAGCAAGCTGCTACCACTAAGTGATAAGGGGGTCTTTGATCTACTTCTGACTTGTAGCACCATCTACAACCCGAAGGCTCGACCGCTGTAGACTAGCTTCACAACCAGTTTCCACCTGCCATATAGAATTTTCCAGTTGTGTGTTTTGAACTCCTACTGTAGACCTCTGTACCTGGTACATGATGGCTTCTGAATTTTATTTTGGCCTCTGGTGGAAAGCAAAGTGATGTCCGCACTCTGTTAATATGTTAATTTTAGCCACTGTATGCCTAAATTATCCATGTCAGATAGGAACCCTTGGGTGCAATAAATTCTGTTGACCGGGCCAGCTTTAGGGCTGGGTGCTGACCTGGAAGCGGGGTTGGGGGGTGAGGGAGGCTGTACTTTTACAATAACTTAGGACATAAAAGCACCTGCTACGGAGTTACTTGTGGGTCCTGCTTTAAGGCAGCACTAAAAATGCCAAGATAAGTCTTGTGATTAATGATCCTCCTAGAGAGAGAGATTGGAGTTTTGTCTAGTGGCAGTTTTGACCTGCCATAAAGTGACGCCGGTGATTGTGTCTGCTGCAAAGAGCAGGTCTGCATTTTTTGTGGATAGCTGAGTGGATTAGTTAAGCCAGTCTTTCTTTACCAGTGCTTTAAAACAAATGAAATGTATGTGAGAGAGGGGCTCTATAGAGAGATGAGGGGTACTTTTGCCGGGTGGTATGGAGGGAATTGGAGGAAGTGGTCATCGGGGTCGGACTTGCAAAGCATTTTCGCACAGGGCACCAACTGCTTTAAAGCCGGCCCTAAAACTGGGAATTATTTTGGAATATTTCTCGTGAGATTTTGGCTCCAGCAATGAGGCAGTCATGGAAAGTACCCAAGTGTAATCCAATGTATACAATAACCTTTGATTACAATGCATGTAGTAGGGAGTGGCTGGAACACAATCGCAGCTCAAAATTCAGAGTAATAAAGAAATAATAAGTTAAGTACAAATCATATTTAAGGTTTAATGATAGTGTAAAAAAGTCACTAACATATTTCAAGTTAATTATTCATTGCTCTGATAAAATGTGAATAGAGGGATGCTCACACGTGATAATCTGACACTGTATTCATTATCAATAATTGCAGGAATTCATTTTTAATTAACTCCTGATATGAGCAATTATATATGAACTAAAGAGACAATATAGGGGTTGAACACTGACTCGGGTGCATACTGAAGGTGAAAATGTAAGTAGAATGAAGTAATCTTATCAATACTTCTAGATTGCAACTCCACACTCCTATTTTTGTTGCTTGCTTTATGGTCTTGCTAGGTGGGCGTGAGAATTTCTCTTCATCTCAGTTGTTTAGTTCTGAGACTGTGTATTAACCTATTTATGTGAGGAAATCAGAAGATTGGGTAATGTGGCTTTAATTGCCGCCCTTTAAGTGCTGGGACTGTCTGAATGTTGGGACTGGCGTAGGGTACTGGCACACTCTGAGCTAAATTGTAATTTAGAATTTTACCACTCCAAAGTATATCTAAACTTTCTTGTTGTGCTCCAGAATGGATGGAAAAGTTCTGATTGCACACACTTTTGTAAGCAAGATGACTCCCCATATCATGAAGGCAGGTTGGCCACGCTAAAGCTTACTTTGTAGGATGTTTCCTTCAGCATGGAGTAGTATCCGAAATAAAGTAACTCATCAACTGGGCCTTAATGTTCCATGGTTCCCACCAGGTAAAGACCGTGCGCTTCATCTTCCACATGTGATGGGATTCATTTGAAAACCATGATCAACTGGCTCCGTTTCTCCAGGTCCCTCTTAGCAATGATCTTCACCTAGGACTTGGTGCCATAGTCTAAGGTAATGGTGATGAAAGCTAGCCCATTTGAGCCCATTGTGTTTCATCCTCACATAAGTCCTGTCTGAGGTGGAGGTAATGTTTCTTAATATTCTAGGCTCAGAGTACTGGTATAGCAGTTTGGGTGTGGGGTGAGGAATCCTTCAAGACTGTATTATGCTACAGACCACATTCATCCTCCTTCTCTGAATCTCGAAGTAAAAGACTTAAAGACCACAAAATACTATGGTCGTCCTGACCGATTGACGGGAGAGCTCAGTGTTTTGACTGAATGTCTACTGTTCTGCCTACTGTGGTACTGAGTGTAAAGGCTAGCAGTATGACTCCTTGGTTGATGGAAAGTAGGAGTTAAGACAAATGGAGCAGCAAAGCACTCTGTGACCAGTCTTTCAACTTAGTCTTTACTTACTACATCATCTCTGGATTATTCTGCTGCACACTTGCAAAAAATCCGAAAAGGGCATTGCATGTAAACAGCAAAGAAAGCTGCATGTTTTATGCAATTTCATCATTGAGCTAAAAAAAGCTACTCTTGCTATATGGTCAATTTTGACTGTAGTCTAGCTCGAGGATAGCAATACTATGAAGTACGTTTGACTTCACGCTGGCATTGAATAGGACAACCTTTAGTGGTTTCATGAGGTTCATGAGGTTCGCAGAGGTTGTGTGGTTCCACCACACAACCTCTGCGAACGTCGCAGATGCTGCTGTAATCGATCACCCATCCGATCTCACCTCCCCACACCCCTCATGCATTGACGATTATCATCCCCCTTCACACATCTCCAATACCCCCACCCTCCTTACTCCCCACCCCGCTCCTCACACAAGTCGCGCAGAACCCACCTCCCCCACTTGAGCATACCTCCCGCGCCCCGCGACATGACCAACCCTCACCCTCTCTCCCCCCCCCACTCTCACTCCCCACTACCCCACCGGCCAGACTCACGGAACACACCACCTCCCTCAACATAACCCCTTATCCTTTATCCCCTCCCATTCTTAGCCCTCATCCCCGTATTGTCACTCCTGCCCTCTCCAGTCTACATTCATCCTTCAACTCACCCACACCCCCTACCACAAGCGCCATCACTCACGCTATCAACCGCCCCCTGTCCTCTTCCCCGCCCCCTGTTCACAAACTCTCTCATACTTCGAACGCTACCCCACCTACTCGGACCGCAGAGCCCTGCTCCATCGCGCGCACATCCCGTCACATTCGATCCATTTCCCACCCCATTACCCGACCCAAACACTCACCCACTGCTCTCACTTCAAATTCCATCCCCAATCCAACACTGGACATGATCATCTCCACCCTCCTACAAGTCAAGGAAGAGCTCCACACCATCAAAGAACTTCTTCTCACACACCCCAGGCACCCACTTCCCTACACTCCCCCGCCCAACAAGGACTCCATTCGCCCCTCAAACCGTCCCACCCTGCTCTCCCCGCGCTGGCCCTCTATCCCTGTTCGCAAGGCCACCGGCCATCCCCGTCGCACCCTAAACACCCTTTCGGGCCGAGACTTACACAATCTCCTCTGCTCTTATGGCCCAGGTCCCACAAAACGCTCACCCACAACACACCCCATACCCACGATTCGCACAAATCCCCTCAGGCCACCCACACTGAGCAACAGAAGTTCTGTCCCCTGTAATCTCAAAAATGTCCCCCTCTCCTTAGAACATTCTCCCACCCTCCTCACCGCTAGACTAAAGTGTATTCTGCTCAACTGCAGATCGGCCCGGAGACACTCCTCTGGCATCGCGGAGCTTATCTTATCAAGGGGCATTGATCTAGCCATTCTGACTGAAACATGGTTAACTGAAACATCCACACCTATAATGGACATTCTAGTCCCCCCCCCCCCCTACTATCGCATTATTAGACTCGACAGGAATGGCAAGACGGGCGGGGGAATAGCATGCATCTACAGGAGCAACCTAGCTGTCACTGAAGGCCCCTCCCCCTCCCTCTCCTCCTGCGAACTCATCGGCCTTGAGATTACTAGTGAGGGCAAACCTGTGTGCTCCCTTCATGTTATTTACCACCCACCCGGTGACAACTTCATCTTCTCCCAACAATTAATGGACACGATATCCACCAATGCCGGTCGACAGCTCAATCAAATTTACTTGGGAGACTTCAACCTCCACTGGAATGACCAGAAAGACACTGTGGTGAAGAGCCTTAAGACGTTCCTCGACGCGCTTGACCTCACCCAAATCTGCAACGGTCCGACACATGAAAAAGGCTCTATCATTGACCTGATCATTGCCAAAGAAGACTCTACCCAACTAGTCGCAATCGAACCATGTGACTGGTCAGACCACCACATCATCACCTTCTTCATCAACGAAAAAGTCAAACTTAAACCGGCGCAACCTGCCAAAACCAAGATTTGGAAGAGGGACCTGAAGAACCTTAACCCAAAGTCCTTGCCTGCCCACACAGGCAGTCTCCTTCTTCCCCCGACGGTCATCTCTGATGTGCATGCATTGACCAACCTCTACCTAGACTCCATGTCTAAAATAATCAATGAAGCCGCACCCTTGCAATTGAAGAGAGTGTCCAGCAAGAACTCGAACCCATGGTACGATGGCAGACTCAATGAAGACAGACGTGTGATGCGCTTAGCTGAGCGCGCGTGGAGATCGGACCCCTCAGCACTGACCCTTAGAACGCTCAAGAGTAAGAGAAACGCTTACTTCAGAAAAATCAAACGCACTAAATCTTTATTCTTTAGCCAACAGCTGGATCAAGCTAAAAACCGACCAAAAAAACTGTTCGAGTTAGTCAAAACCCAAACCAAAATGCAACCTCCACAACCCAACAACTTAACAAAGGCTATCCCAAGTTGCGAAGACTTCTCTGCTTTCTTCAAGCAAAAGAATGACACTATAAGAAGCGATCTCATCAAGGATGCACGGCGATTCGCCGGCTCCATATGCATAACTAACACTCATGCTAAAAACAACGCTTCATGGACATCCTTCGACACCTATTCCGAAGAATCAATTCACAAGCTGCTGGTCACCTTGAAACCCGCCAATCATCACACAGACCCCCTACCGGCCAACGCTGTTAAAGTCCTCACCCCCCTGTTCCTCCCACTCTGGACTAAAATCATCAACTGTTCCCTGCAACAAGGGCTCATCCCAGACTCCCTCAAGATTGGGCAAGTCACGCCTATACTCAAGAAACCCACAGCTGACCCGGCCGACCTAAACAATTATCGTCCTATCACCAATATCACCACTCTAGCAAAACTGTTAGAAAAATGCGTGCAACTCCAACTGACAAAACACATTGAGCAGTTTGACCTCCTCAACTCTCACCAATCTGGATTCAGAGCAAAGCATAGCACGGAAACGGCCATGACACACATAATAGATGATGCCCTCCAAATCCTTGATCACAATGAGTCTTGCCTCCTCATCCTTCTTGACCTTTCTTCAGCATTTGATACGGTCAAACACGAGAATCTACTGGAGCTCCTAAATACCAGAATGGGCATATCCGGGACGGTTCTCAAATGGTTCACTTCCTTCTGCACAACCGCTCTCAGAGGTTCAAGATCAACAACTCACTGTCCTCGCCTGTGCCAGTAACACTGGGCGTCCCGCAAGGCTCCTCCCTATCCCCCACATTGTTCAACCTCGTCATGGAACCACTCACCACCTTGCTCCAATCCTCTAAGGTACATTTCCATATGTACGCCGATGACACTCGGCTCTACCTCAAGCTTCAATCCCCTGAAGACATCAAACTGCTGAATGCCACACTAAGAAACACCCAAGCTTGGCTGGCCGACAATCACCTCCAACTAAATGCTCTGAAAACTGAGTTCCTTCTGATCTCTCCTCCTGCGAAAAAGGCCATCACCCAAACCTGGCTCAATCATCTAACCGCACTCAATGTCCAACCCACCATCGTGGACTCAGCGAAATCCCTTGGCATCACACTGGACTCCAATCTCGACATGCAGCAGCATATTAGCATAGCAACTAAAGGAGCCAACTTCCAAATCAACACGCTGAGAAAACTCAAACCCTTCCTACCACCCAAGGACTTCCAAACTGTGGTACAAGCCTTAGTCATTCCTCGCATAGACTACGGAATTGTGGCTCTCAGCGGGCTCCCCCTGACAACAACGGCCCCCCTAAGAGCCTCCCTGAATGCGGCCGCGAGACTCCTCACGGGCTCAAGAAAACACTCGCATATATCCCCTGACTTAAAAGCCCTGAACTGGCTGCCTATTGAAGCCAGAATTCAGTTGAAAATTGCCTGTATGACACACTCGGCCGTACACCACAAGGCACCCAACTACCTCTCTCATAAGCTGACCATTTCAGGAGGCTCAAGATCCAACAGAAGCACAAACACTCCCCTCCTGAAACCACGGAGATTCTGGAAGGAAAAAACATACAAACGCTCCTTTGCTGGAATGGCACCTAGGATCTGGAATGCACTCCCAACAGAAACCAGGCTTATCCCGTCCACTATACTCTTCAAGAAAGAGGTGAAGGCCATCCTTATGGCTAAATACACCTAAACACTATTGATACTGGAACATTGACAGCATTTGGCTCCCACATTATCGGCCTCAATAACCTGCAACACACCCACTACTGACTAATGCTCTGCCTTCAACACTGTGTTTACTCACCCTAAGGGGTGCTATAATCTTGTACGGCTTCCATATTATTGTTTCTTGATTGTTATTACTCTGTATACTCTTGTATGATTGATGCCCTATTTTTGCAACTCACTGTCTACGGAATCTCATATTGATTTAAGAGTCTTGTCTATCCTACCTACTGTTTCTGTAAAGCGCTCTGATATCTGCAAAGATCTTGTTCGCGCTATATAAAACTTTAAATAAATAAATAAATAAAATGAGTTTTCCAGGTTGGAGTGAAATGTTGACTAGGGAAGCAGGGCGATGAGAACCCAAATACGAGATACTACCCTCGTCTTTGCTACTGATAGTAGCAGTTGACTTCACTGTCCATATCTGGAAAGAACATTGGGACATCCAAATTACTTTGCAACATTAGTATGCTATTAGGATAAGAATGTTTTCCATGGATGGCCTTGAATTCTGTAGCGGAGCAGTGGCCACTTCTACACTGTTTGGTTGTATGGATTCAGAGTGTTGGTGCCTGAAGTTTGTGAGCACACACTGGAGAACAGACTGCCGTAGAACATTGTTCTATGCTCCTTGGTGTTCCTGGCATAAATTGCATTGTACTGTGGCATGCAGTTTTTTCACGGATCTTCCATCCTTCTTACGGAGTGAGTTAGCTGCATGATAAACTTGAAATTGGATTTGAAGGTCGTGATTTTCAGACGCTTCAATACACATTTTTTGTTCATGATCTTCTTTGATTTGCCATTAAAATACCTTTATTGTGATAGGCCAAGAAGGGGGATTTGTGACATTTTGGTAGGATGTGCTTTAGGGCTGTGTCCAGACAGAACAATAAAAAGCTAACTGGTCAGACGGCAAGAAGCGGGTATGAGCTTGGTAGCCCATGGTCACCAGTCTCTTTCCTGAGGAGAAAGACTACTTTTCATCAGGGCGCACACACGTGTCACTCCCACAGCAAAGCAGATTAATTTTTGGCAGCAAGCACTAGGGATTTAAATTGGATAACAATAAAAACTGGGGGTGCTTTAAAAGGGGAATGGTAAACCTTTTAAAGAGGTGTGGCCAATCCAGATAGGGGTGTTGCCTAAATCATGAGAACTGGCATTGTGCCATCTCAATATAACGGTGCAAATGTTGACGCACAGAGGGTGTGGTACCTCTTCCAGAAAAAAATGATCAGCATGTGCCAGGGCATAAAAGAGTGCCCGATAGGGACCCGTTTTTAGGTCCTCCTTTTAAAAACTGCCTGTGCTCAGCACCGAGAGGACCCGGCCAACTTAAATCCCCGACAAGCACACTGCAAGCCATCCAAATAAAAAATGCTTTCTGCCCTTTTGTGTTTGTGTTTTGCTCAGACCTAGCAAGAGTGCAGTAGGGTGCTGAATAGGTCAGAACCAAGGAACTCACGTAAGTATCTGTTGCTACGAGGCATAATTCTCAAGGCTGCAGGTTCCTATTGTATGGAGCTGCAGTGCCCTCAGAAGGGCAGAGTCGTCGGAACCTTCTAAACTGCAGGAGGTTTATGATGGTTCTGATGTTGATAGAGGTGTTCCAGAACCTGGGAGCATAGATGAGAGCATGTATGTCTTCTGGTTTTCTAGTGTGTATTTTTGTGTGGTGACGTCAGGGTTCTACCGTGCTGTTGGTATCCAGTGGGGTTACTTATTTGGCAAGGCAGTCGGGGTTGCTATCTCCGAGACCATATGCTAGTATGGAGGAAAATTGTCCTTGCTGTGGCGTCCGGCTCTGCCGTCTGAAGGAACTTGCCCTCCCGGTTTACCCGCTGCCACTGCAGAACCCTCATTTGGCATGCTTTAACAAGATGCATTAGCAAACGTAAACAGGGAGCAGTAGCAGGCTTGGCTGCACTGCAGCAGCACGCGGCGTAGGGCCTGGGCGCGCGCCAAGAACGCCCTGCGCACTTCCAGCGCGCGATCCATCCCGAAGTGAGAGCGAAATATACATCTGTTAACTGCGCTGGGGTTGTTCTGGCTGCGGCAGGGGCATGTTTGCGCGAAACCTCGTCAATTTGTCTTACTTATCAATTTCACAAATGTATGTGTGTTGAGACCCCTGTTCATTTATTTCCAGAGTAACGATTGCCTGCAGCAAGATTTGCAAGTTAATTACGCAGATGTATATTGCGAGTAAATTGAAGCATTACACGGAGATGGATTCTGACAAATGGGGAGCGAGGATGGCCCGAGGGCAGCCGCATGTGTATGCAAAAAAAAGCATTGGCTGGAAACAACTCCTACATTCTTGTGCAATTGTGGTTACTTATTAACTCATGTTTCCTTGTTTTGCATACACAGTAAGGCTTGCTGTGGCTGAGAGCTGAATTTATTAGCATACACTTCCAGTGCTTTAACATGTCATTCAGAGTATACAGGCGCTAACGACACCTAATACATCAAATGGTCGACAACCTTATGTTTTTCTTTTTTTTTTTTTACCTGAATTATTATTGATTGGCCTTTGTTTCTTTCAAGGTGTTATTGCCTTTGCAGATGAACACACAGGGGCGTGTTGGCGATAGAGTATTTCATGACAACCATTATACTAATGTAAACCTACATATGACATGCCCTTCTTATGGTACTCTAATGTGCCACAAAAAGGCTTTCAGATAAAGTGAGGTAGCCATTAAGGTACCTTAACAACATTAGCACTTTTGACATCATTTATTAATGAGCCAAGCCTTTAGTGGGTCAAGGCTGCATTCATCTAGTTACACTATATTGCGCAGTGATAGTATACAACAGAAATGTAGGCTTGTTAATTCATAGCCACAGAATGAGGACCTGACTTGTCTTGCTGCACTGCTTTAGGTGAGCAAACCTGCTCACCTCAAGGTGCTTTATCTGAGTTGAATACGGCTGCCGGATATCCTAGGATCAAACGTGACTGTTTAGGCCAGTCCAGTTTTTCTTTCTTCTTGGACTTGTAGTCCTGATTGCATAGTGGGTTAAATAAGAGTAAAAGTCCCAGGTTTAAAATAAAAAATGGGAGTGGACTAACTAGTCATATATGGACCTGCGAAAACTGACAGCCATGGTTGAAGCAGTTCAGTCGGTGTGAGTGAAAATTATCATTACAGAACCGAAGACCTCCCCAACAAGGTGGTCTTTCTTGTTTAGTTGTTCAGTGGCCATGCTCATTCAGTCGTTGTTCTCTGTTGAAACGTGTCAGTACCAGCAGCAGTTTGCACCCTTGTTTAGTGTTAATGTTGCCTTTGGTGACATGGACATCTACTTAGAGGGCACTAGACTGACACCAGGACGTCATGCGCCTTAGCCCCATGAACAAACCAGCTTATTGAGATGTCGTTCCATCATTGGAGACTGGTTTCGGATTCTAAACTTAACTACAGTTGAGAGGCTTCTGCCCAAAACCCGCACCTAGAAGGTGCCATGTCGACTTTTAACCAATTCCCATCACTTATTTTAGTGTGACCTGATTTCTTGTGACTGCATCACTATATATCACACCGGTCATGTGTACTTGCCAGGTAAATTCTGTGGTGTTCGGTTGCTTTCTTAAAAGTACTTGTTTACTTTTGAATAAGTTCCATCCAAGATGTACTGGTGTAGTTGTTGTGTTCGTACTAGAGTTGTGCTGTGGCAATGCAGCTCTTTTTGCAAAATGTCAGGTGTGAGTGTTCTGCCCTTACAAGGATGATTTTTTGCTGCCCGCCTCCAACTTTTTTTCTACAAATAAAAGACAAACTGCTGAAATACCTTTTCTGTCAGCCTGTCCTTTATTGTGTTGATGACACTGGTAGAACCTTGAGTCTCCCACATGGTTCTACCCAGGGGTACCTGCCCCACCAATCCAATTCCCCATGTGTGCCTGCCTGGGTCCACGTGGATTTAGAGTCCTGTTGCAGCTTGTGCATGCGCCTCTTTCTTCTCCTTACTCTTCCCGCTATGCCTCCTCTCATTGCTGTTTTTACCCTCCATCGTGTTTTTGGGAGAGGCCCCTACTGGCTCCATTCCCACTGCTTACCTCCGTAACCTTCATTGCTCCTCAGTGAAAGTAGAGACCTTTTGTACATTTTTCCTATTCCACCTGCGAGTATGGCCTTCTATCCCTCTTCTGTTTTTGTTCATTTATCCAGCCCCTTTCTTGTATTTTTTCATCATATTCTTACCTGGAAGCAGTGCAAGCCTGTACATCTTCTGTAGAGAGGTGCCCCCCTCAATAGCCCCGTCTTCTGAAGCTACCCTCCTCATCCATTCACCACACACTGCGGTTCATCCACATCGGTTTCCAGCTCCATCATTGTTGGAGATGTCAGTAAGAGCTGCAGTGTTGCAGCCCTGGTTACATATTCTGCAGCAGCTGGGGTTTCTAGGCTCAGTGCGCACATAAAATACCAACTCCCCATCCCTAACCATAGGGCCTGCCGTGTTCTCTGTAGCCATGGCTGCACCACCATCTGATTTAGTATCCTGGCGGGTCCTTATGGAAGCAAGTGAAAATGCCCCCATCACATTGTTTGTTAGTAAAAAAAAAAAAACACCTATTTTTGTGGTGCTTTAAACCCCTCTAATACCTGGGTCCTGGTGCCACTGCACCTGCTGCACGATTGACAGTTTTGCGTCTGTTGACCTGCTCACGCAAGCTTTCACACTGAAGGGCTTGATCTACTAGTTCATGCATTATTCGCTTAGAGCAATAACTGTAAAGTGGACACGTAGCCTTAGCAGGGGGTTAAAATGACTGCGTCAAATATAATTAATGACCCTTCTAACTTGCAGTATTTGTGCTCCAAGGCTATTTTGGTTATAAGCACCTCAGACCCAGAAGTGGATGCATACCCAGCTCTAAAGGTCCTGTCTCTGTATCCAATTTTCATTGCATTTACAAGGCAGTCAAAAACTGTAGATGGTCACGCTTAAGTCTTGCTTGGCTACAGAACCTCCGGGTATGAGATGGTACATAACGTAACCTGCGCATCAATAATGTGTATTCCCACCCTTGCTGGTGTCATGGGGCTGAATAGCACATGTTCATTGATCAGTTTTACTCATACCACCGGCTGTGCCTGGTGGGTATTCAACAAGGACCAACAAAGCCACCTGAAGGCTCTGTATTTTCCTTGCATTCATGTGACAGTCACTCATCCAGCCTGTTTGTTTGCTTTTCATGCAAAGCAGAGATGGGTTTGAGGTATGGAAGAGTTGGGGCATGCCTGGCTTGTGCCCAACAAAAGGCGAAATGGAGCATGTACTGAAATTTCTCTCTAAGGGATGTGGTCAACCCGAAGCTAGATTTCGTCAATCCAACACACCTGCAAATAATGTCCTGATAGAAGTCGTCTACTCTGCGACAGATATGGGTGAACGCACATTTTGGAGCCAAGCACCTCTTTCTTAACGTGCGTCCAGGAAAGTGCTTAACACTCCACCATTAGACCTACAAGGCTGTGCCGTTTTTGATCAATCACTATACAAGTACCAAGAACAGTATTTGTGGGCTCGATTGTTTTCACTGTCTCCTTTTTGCAAGGTAGTTTCACGCATGTCTGAGGCATGGACCTGGCTGTACCTTTGTTGGGAATCCTTTGGAAAGCAATCAAACTTTCAGGTACAGTGTTGATTTTGAAGTAGTCCTTAAGGTTGTGTGGCATACACGCCAGTTCTTGTTAGCATTTTCTAGATGCTTGCGCTTTCTGTCACCATGTGAAAACCTCTTGGACTACAAGTCATCATGCCTGACCCTCAGCACGCTTGCTTAAGGTGACGGAATTTACGTGTTTTGTGGGGTTTGAGGAAATGGGGCTAATGGATATGTTGTCAGCTATAAAATTAAGGGTGTGCATCGACATCTTCTCACTGTGTTGCAAGTGGGTACTTCTGGAACCCACCTACATGTTAAATCCTGAAAACTGCTCATACTATGAAATATTTACATCCAGGTTAACTTAGTCCCATAACATTCCAGGCAGTTTGCGAGCGAATTAAACCTGACTTGACCTAACCACCTTGGTGAAACATTTAGCCACACCCATACACTTTCTAATCCTCCAACCTCTCAATTATTAAAACACCTATTGTAATCAACAGAACTACCAACACTAACTACCTAGTTGCTGGTCTGGTGACATCCTCGAAGTATGAGTGACAGTTCCCAATTTGCTGTCCCGGCATTTTTTGCTGGGGTGGCAAGGTGGGGTCCAGGTACACACCTGAGGGGCTGATTTTGTTGCTAGTGAGCGCCCGACACTTCTAAACACTTCTAAACAAACAATGCAAAACAAATGGCTTTAAAGCATACTTTTTAAAACATTTGTTTTGCATTGTTTATTAAGGAAAGCCAGGTAGCCAGTCCGGCCCCGTTTGCTGTAGGCCAATGGCAGAAGGTGAACAACATAAATATGCATAACAGTCTGTGGGAGAGTCTAAAAAAAATCATTAAACTAAACACTTGCTTCCTTGTTCTTTGGCTATACTAATTTGGATTTCATCTTTCTCTGACATGCTTGCACTGAAGCTCTCCATGGCCGGATGCATTCTTGTATAGAATATGAATCGCATTCAGACGTTATTCAGTATATTAAAAAGGGCTTCTCGGATGTAGGACCAGCAATTTTCTCTCTGCATGTAATTTCAGCCTTTTATGATTTAATAAGCTTTCTTGTCCTTGGGGGCTCTAAACAAAGGCCTCTTCTGTCACTAAGCCCCTGTTACTACTGCAGGCAGTATTTGTGCCTGTTCCACACTCCTCCGTCTGTAATAATGATGTGGACCTGGAACAAGTGCCTGATCAGTACTCCAGTTTAACTTACAGCTGATATTTGAAGTAATCACTTCTAAGAAGGGTATAAAAGATGCTATGTTTGTGTAACTCTTTTAAATGTGGGTGTCTTTTAGATTCTTTATGACTGGTGTTGATTGCTTGGCATCTTCTCTGGTCGAGTTCTGTAATTGTTGTTTGGGAGATTCATATTGGATGGTGGTCGATGATGTTGGTAAAGACTAGTTATTTGCTAACTGATAGATTGTATCATTGATATGAACTAGTCCTGTGTTACGCTAGCTTCTAAAGACTGTTGCACAGTATCGGGGCTCTGTACCAATGTGCTAGATCTTATGTTGTCCATGGAGACCTGGTGTTTTTCTTGCATGTGCCCTGTTGGCTAGTTTTGTACATGCTTAGCTGGCACTCGTCTCAATCGTGTGCCCCTTCGTGGCGTGATTTGCAGAGCTGTGGTTTAGTTGCAGCTGTGCGTGTCCTGTTGTAATTTGCTTGTATAACTGCGGGGCCATTGAATGAGTTGTGCATTTGATTAATGGCAGAAGTGGTCGATGGGCCTTGGGTGTCTCCATCTGGCAGGGTATCATGGCTCCAGGCCGCAGCCCTCGTCCCCTGGATCTGGGTGCCACGTTTAATCTTGTGTGCAGTCCAAGGATGTACCTCACTCCTCCCAGAAATTGAGGGCACATTCCCTTCCTAGTACAGGTCCGTTGCCGCAGCCCGCCGCCCTCTGCACGTGGTTGCCACTCTAGCCATTGGCAGTGCTTGCTTCGATAGGTTTCAAGAGTCGCGGACTTCAACGAGTGACCACCGTGCCTCGCGCTCTGCGGTCCGAGGGGATCTCGGCCCAGATGTCCGCTCCGAGGAATGGATATTGCGCATCCAATCAGGCCTCCCCCTGCTCCCGCCTCTTCGAGAAGCTTCCTGGACTGATTGGTAAACACGGCCGCGACTCGTGCAGCTGGGGCTGGACACGCGCCAGCCACCAATGCGTCTCCTCCCGGCCAGGCTGCCGCAAGCACTCCTGGAAATGAAAAGGGCGGTCCGCGTTTGTCAGATGGGCAGTGCGCGCGCTCGCGGGGCGGGTTGGGCCTGACCTGTTCCATGTGTGTATGGTCCGCGAGGCAGGCTGCTGTGGCATGATCGGTAGAAGCCCTGGATTGCAATGGCGGGGTGGAAATTATGGGTACAGAACACCCAGGGTGTGAAGTGAGCATTTTAGCGGGAAATGTTGAAATGACTCCAGTTTGAACTCTTGATTTAAAGTCGCTTTGGAAACTTGGTCTAATTACTATTGAAACTGTGACCTATAGACCTATGCGCTACTGGAATTGTGCAGCAGTGTGCAGGGCTTTAAGTGGGATAAAAAACGGTGCGTGGGGAGGGGCTTCTCAAAGGGGCGTGGTCTATGTAATTCAGGGCGTGGTTTAATAACACCTGAGCTGAACACCTGTGCTTAGCATAGTGTGCCACCCGACTGGTATTTTGCGGTTTATCATTGTATGCTGATATAATACAGCAAGAAACATTATACCTACGGCAAGTCAGGACTATTGGCTTTGTCAATGGTTGTTAGTTGCATAAGATGAGTAGTAACTATGGCGTCATTGTATATAATAGTGAAAATGCTTCATTTCTAAAATGATGAGACCGTGAAAGAACCACAATGAGTATCTTTGAAGTTACATCAAAGGCAGTGAAGGATGGTAATGCTGCATAGTTAAGATGTCTTTTTTTTCACCCTGAGGGTGAGTGCAAAAATGGAGAGCCCGATGGGACCAGTCTCTGCACAGAGATTTTTCTTTTTTGAACTTCCGGTGCTGAGCACTGGCAGGACCTGGCCCCCCTTAAAGCCCTGGCAATGTGTGGGCTAGACTGTGCATAAACGTAAGTTAAATGATTTCCAAAGAAAATGATGCTGTACTTTGTGACACTGATAACTTTCTTTATCATTTTAACAAACCTAACGAGAAGCCTTGCCAGCTTGATGTATTTTGAAAGGTATTCTTAAGACGTTTCTTCATGCACGATAACCAGATCGCAGTGAAACGGATATTCCCAATGAGTAACCGTTTCATCTTACATGGAAGCACGAGAACAGAAATGTATTAAGCCTGTTCATTTATAATTCCCAGAGTAGAATAGTTTGTACAAATTTGCACTCATAGAAAACGCGTCTTTTTTTTTTTTGCTCTTTCCCCTCAGAGAAAGGCAGACCTGTTTTAATTCTGTGCATTCCAGTAACGTTTTAGTAATGGTAGGTAGAGGTCCTGCTCCATGTCTTCCCAGTGGACCCCCAGAAGCTCCCCTTTCCGTTAAAAAAAATCTTTGCAGAACCCCTCGAGGACCAATAAGCAATCCTTAGTCCCACTAGGTTTGAATGAAAACCATAAAGAATGTTCATGTTGCAGACGAGCCAATCCAACAGTGTGGGACATTAGCACCAAGTTGGCATCAGTTGAATTCTTGAATATAGCAGTAAACTGCTGAAAGACAACCGGTTAACCTTTGTGAAATGTTTATCACTTTTTTAGTAAGATTTGATTTGCTTCTGTGACAGTGGAGTCTCTTTGTAATCTGCAAACTATGCAGTAGTACAGGGTGTAATATGTTGCCAATGCAGTACATGTCACAGCTGCGCATTTAAGTTTTTCCAGTGCACCACCCTTTAGGTTGCTCACATCTCTCCACTAGGTACATCAACCCACTGAAGTATCTCACGTGGATTCAAACTATTGACCTAGACATAGCCCTCATCTTTGCAGCTGGTGCATTACCCCTGAGCTATCTGGCCAGAATTGTTAACCGTTACAATGGTGTCTCTGTAACAGATGCATTTCATCGACTGAGCTATTTCTAAAATATTTACTGCATGCTTATCAAACAGAAATCTCTTAAGCAACTACCTTAAATAGTTTTCTTATTTATTCAGAATGTGATTATTTTAAGTTTTCATTATTTTCCTCTTTTTTTTTTTAGAGCTGACCCCTTTCTATTCTTGATATCTTTATTACTACCCTCGTTTTGTTGCCACTTTTTAATTTCTCTATTTCTGTCCCTCTGTCTTCAAGTTTTCCATTGAACTTGTTGTTCGTTTAATTTTCGGTTTATTTTTTCTCGTTCTCCACCTCTGTGTGCACTGTTAAAGTCGCAGTTTAGCGACACTTTAGTGGGTCATTTTTACTGTCTAGAAGACATGATTACACACTAACTGGCAGATTCAACTGTAAACATATATTTGTAACTTCTAAAACTCCAATTAAGCTGCATATGATTACGTTAGCCGCCCCAGTATGTCATTTTCAGATACCACTCCCGGTAGGAAGCCCATTCCAAAGCGATGGGATTCACAGCAGCATATATATGCCAACTAGACTACCTTTTGCGAGGCAACTTTTCAATGTGAAAGTGCTGTCTGTCATTTACAAAGGGCAGCTATTTCCAATAAATACAGTTAACTTATTTCTGAAATTTGAGCTTTTTTAAAACCTTCCATTTTTTTTCTTAACAAGACTGTCTTCTAGTTGCGAAGCATCTGGGCCCAGTGTGCGTTCATTCACTGAGGTGTCAATACTTATGTTCTGTGGTTTTTAGGCAGGCCCAAGGTGCAGTAAGATTAGGAGGTGCTTGCTGAGGTTGTTTCATTAAGACCATGATGCCTGTTTTGGGGGTGCGTGTTGGTTTTGCCACAGTGAATAGTCTTTGGCATACAACTATTGCCAGCGGCGGCCGCAATGGATCGTAGGTGGGGGGCCTGAGGGAGGGGAGACACAGGAGGGAGGTAGTGGGTAAGGGCAGGAGAGGTACGGAACACTGGGGAAGCTGGTATGAAAAAATAAAAAATAAACTTACCTTCTCGCTACGTCTCATCTGTAGTCTTCCCTCGGTGCTTCAATAGGAAGCACAACCAGGCTCCTAGTCAACTAATAACGATACCCTCTGGAGCATTGTGATTGGCCTGAGAGCCGTGTTGCGGTGCTCGGAGGGTGACTGGTGGCCTGGGCATGTTTCGTATGCTGTAATGCAGCCTGCATGGAGAATGTGAAGTGAGCAAGACTATTTTGGGTGGCCTGAGTGGGTTGGCCAAGCAGTCATTGCACACTTTAGGAGGGTGCTACCACTCCATCCCTGCTCCCTCACGCAAAGCTGTGGGCAGAAGTAGGAGAAAATAAAATGATAATAAAGCAAGTTATCACTTTATTTTCCCTGTGTATCGCTACAAAAAAGCAAGCAGTGGGGCGCCGCTCCTCCGCCTTTGCAGAGGAGCTGCCACTTATTAGTGCCTAAAGTACAGTGGACTTCGGTGAGAGGCCACTTCAGAGTAGGCCTTTTGAAGTCTCACCTAAGACGGCGCATGTGTTGTCTTTTGCAAGACCATTTGTTACCTTATAGTGGGCTTTGAGGCCGTCCATTGCTTAGTTCTAGTTGTCTTCAATGTCACTCATGAGCTTACTTTTTATTTGTCCACTTCCTCAGTCTTTTCTTTCTTGTGTTTGTCACTCCACTGGATCATGGAAACATAACTCCTTCTGCTGCTCGATTTTTCAGGCGCTATTCTTTTAGTTTAAGCACTCTACAAGAGTGCATGTGTGTTTTGGCTGTCTCCCATGTGTTGTCCCCCCCCCCCCTTCTCCCTCCCCCATTTTTACCCCAATTCATTCCCCCCTCCCTCCCCCAGGTTTACCCTCATACACTTCCAGCCCAACATCTATTGTACATTTGCTTCCCCATTAATCCCCCTCCCCTCCTCCGTTGTTTGTGTGCTTCCTTCATTCGCCTACCACCTTGTGTTTTGCTCACCCCTTCCACTCCGTTGTTTGTGTGCTTTCTACAACACTTCCCACCCACCCTCCATTATTCATGTGACCAGCATCTCCGCTGTCCTGGCCACTCGCCCCACCCGCGTCCTTCGCTCTTGCCCCTCTCCCTCATCGCTCAGCCCGGTTCCCCGTTCTTATTTATTTTATTTTTTCTAAGTACATTAGCCGTGTCTGCGTCATTGGTTTTTACACTATTTTTTTTTTTTTTTAAAGCTCAATCTGCACAGCAGCAGCATGGCTAACAATTGTCAGAGCCAAATAGCTCACATAGACCACCTTGGTTTGTTCTTCAATGCTTGTTTCAGCATTGAAATCCCTTGCAATTCTCTAGTTTTCTTTTGATTATTACTCCCTATTGTCACTTCCGTGACAACCAGTTGTGACTTTGTAAATCCTAATCCCTGTGCCTTGGAGCCTGTTTCAGAAATCTCCATTCTTCCCCCGCTCGTCCTTTTATATCTCATGTTTACAAATTACACTGACCTGCACGTCATTCTGCAGTGCCTGAATTCTTGAAATGGGGCGCTCTGTGGCGTTAATCCCTTAATGTCCTGCTTACCTCGGCCACATTGGGTTGTTTGAATGCGATGAGCTGCCGATGAGACTGTGGCAGAAGACGTAGCGTATGGCTTCAGTCTTGTCGGAGCTGCATGTCCAGAGTCTTGCTTATTTGTCTGCAGTGTCAAATATTTCTGGTAGCTGCCATGTTGGTGCGGTGGACATGCAGTGCATGCCTTACACTGCCTTTTCCAGGCTTGGAGTGGTGGAGAATGAATCCTTGAGTGGAGGACACCACAGGGAGTGTGTGCCCCAATCCTTCGGAGAATACTCGCTGTGTTGTCTGATGCTGTTATGAGTGTGCTTGTTATTTGTATTCGGTCCTATAACTTGTGCCTGAACCTATAGTCTGATGTTGTCCTAACTGTTTTTCTCTCCTTTCTTGTTTTAGGTAAGTGCACCTTTTCATTTGAGTGCTCTGGTCTTGGGGAATATGTTATCGTGACCCACAGAATGAAGAATGCTGTGAAAGGCAACCAGGCAGAATGGTAACATCTGAACTTTTTGCTGATTTGGCAACAATTTAAGCTTAATTAATGTATGCATAGTCAACGTAGTTATTTGTAAGCAGTTCGTCCCAAGAAGCCATATCTAGTCACATCCTAGCCCACCCGTGTTTTGAACTATGGAATAGCAATCTGGTTGAACCATGGACCTGCTGTTCTGTATTATGTCCTTGTGACAAGCTGTTTTGTCCGAACTCACACACGCGCGCAGACACACCAACCTCTTTCCCAATCATTCTCTCTTTCTCTCCTACCTACCTCATCTATTCACGCACCCCTACCTCTATCCCATCCATTCACACACGCACCCCTACGTCTCATTCATTCACGCACGCACCTCTAGCCCTCATCCACTCACACTCGCACACCTACCTCTACTCATCCATTCACGCACGCACAAAAACACTGGAGAACAAACTCTTACCCATCGAGTCACAGGAAGTTATGCACACCACACCAGCCCAATTCACAAGCTCATACATGCAAACACTTGGGCTCTCCCATTCACATCACACACATTCTAAACAGATATATTCATACGTATACCCAAATATTCAGTAAGGCATTTACCGCGCTGCGGGGATGGGAGAAGATGCACTCCGGCCCATAGGAAGCTGAAGGGTTTGGGTGGGAAAGCAGGAAATGGAATACCCCGCCACCTCCTCTCATTGGCTAACCTTATCAAGAGTGAGCCAATAAGACGAGGAACTACCTTAACTCGTCAGAGTGGGGTGTGGTCAGTGAGACTTGCTGATCTCACCACAATCTGTGACGAGTCACTGATGGACAACAGCCCTGGGCACTTTATGGCTGAAACCTGAAGCGCCCAGGGCTAACTTTCAGTGGCACTCCCCTCACGCCTTGCTGGGCAGGAATCTTGTAGGGTTTTGCCAGGCTGATGTCACTGCCCTCATTGCTGTGAGGTCTTCAGTCCCGCAAAACATGGCTTACACTGTTAGACACCTGTTCATTAGCAAATGTAAAGGGTCTGCTGTCTGATCTTGACATGGTAAATGCCTGTCAGGCTGATCGTTTCTTCAGTCTGGCATACACATGCTTTAAAAAGGGTTTTGGGGCAGCGTCTAAGCGCAGCAGCGGTGGGCCACTTATGGTAGGGTGGTCCGTTAAATCCTTATTTAGTCAGACGGCTTAAGTCTCTTGCAGTCCTGTGAATACTTGCCTGGTCACACATTGGATTCTCTATATTGTAGGGTGTATTAGATTTGAACCCTCATAACATGTATTTGTAAAGTGCACCTTCACCTGAAGGTATCTTGGCGCTGAATAACAGATGTTTGTTACCCAACTGAATGGTACTCATTTTATCAACCTCAGATGGACGAAAGGCTGAGTGGACCGGCAGGGATTTGACCCTGTGACCATAAGGTTGAACACAGGCCCTTTCAATAGACTCATTAGCCCACTGGGCCACCAGACCTGGCTAAAAGCCACCTGAGTCTTTCAGCACAGTGCTCTCAGGAATAAGCACATTGGTCAAACCTTGGGTCCTCTCTGTGCTTCGCGGCACAGTGATTCTGTATGCAACTATCCGAGTGGCCAGCCAAGAAAGAATTTGCTGGATTTCTCAATTAATAGACCGAATAAAGGGAGGTTTACCAACATTTGGGGGGCTTTCCTCTAAAATGAGTTGACAAATAAAAGCCACCTCCTAATTGTCGACAGGAATTGGTATGGGGACTCACTATTCATCATTTTTCAAGGTGTAGGATTTGAATTTTTAAGATCGCAATTTAGCCCATCCACAGATTGTGTCTTTGCCTGCTACCCAGAGCATGCTGGCAGAGGAGACAGACCTGGTTGGATGCTGCAACCTTCTATCCCAGGCACTCTAAATATTGGTCATCGGTTAGAAGCCAGGCATTCATCTGCCAAATTGATCTTTGATTTACCAGGAGGCCTATACATGGAGGGCCTATATAAAGATGGATTGGGAAGTGATTGGATATACGTTGCGGGAAAATCTCCACCGCCATGCTAACAAGCATTGGAAATGCAATAGGTCTCGCACCATTAGAGTTAGTGCTTTTAGAATTGTTTATGGGTTTTTTTTGTAAATGTTTAGCATTTTTGTTTCCTGTAGCCAATGCTAAAGAATTACAAATAAAAAAAGCCATAAACATTTCTTAAAGCTGTAACTGAAATGGTCTGAGACCTATTGCACTGTGTGAGGGTGAGGGGTTGAGGGTGAGTGAGGGTGAGGGGTTGAGGGTGAGTGAGGGTGAGTGAGGGTGAGGGGTTGAGTGTGAGTGAGGGTGAGGGGTTGAGTGTGAGTGAGGGTGAGGGGTTGAGGGTGAGGGGTTGAGGGGTTGAGGGTGAGGGAGGGTGAGTGAGGGTGAGGGGTTGAGTGTGAGTGAGGGTGAGGGGTTGAGTGTGAGTGAGGGTGAGGGTGAGTGAGGGTGAGGGAGGGTGAGGGTGAGGGAGGGTGAGGGAGGGTGAGGGGGAGGGTGAGTGGTTGAGGGTGAGTGGTTGAGGGTGAGTGGTTGAGGGTGAGTGGTTGAGGGTGAGTGGTTGAGGGTGAGTGGTTGAGGGTGAGTGGTTGAGGGTGAGTGGTTGAGGGTGAGTGGTGAGTGAGGGTGAGGGTGAGTGAGGGTGAGGGTGAGTGAGGGTGAGGGGTTGAGGGTGAGTGAGGGTGAGGGGTTGAGGGTGAGTGAGGGTGAGTGAGGGTGAGGGGTTGAGGGTGAGTGAGGGTGAGTGAGGGTGAGGGGGTGAGGTTGAGGGTGAGGGGTTGAGGGTGAGGGGTTGAGGGTGAGGGGTTGAGGGTGAGGGGTTGAGGGTGAGGGGTTGAGGGTGAGTGAGGGTGAGGGGTTGAGGGTGAGTGAGGGGTTGAGGGTGAGTGAGGGTGAGGGGTTGAGGGTGAGTGAGGGTGAGGGAGGGTGAGGGTGAGGGGTTGAGGGTGAGTGAGGGTGAGGGTGAGGGGTTGAGGGTGAGTGAGGGTGAGGTGTTGAGGGTGAGTGAGGTGTTGAGGGTGAGTGAGGGTGGAGGGTGAGGGGGTGAGGGTGAGTGAGGGTGGAGGGTGAGGGGGTGAGGGTGAGGGGGTGAGGGTGAGGGGGTGAGGGGTTGAGGGTGAGGGGTTGAGGGTGAGTGAGGATGAGTGAGGGGTTGAGGGTGAGGGGTTGAGGGGTTGAGGGTGAGGGGTTGAGGGTGAGGGGTTGAGGGTGAGGGGTTGAGGGTGAGTGAGTGTGAGTGGTTGAGGGGGAGTGAGGGTGAGTGAGGATGAGGTGTTGAGGGTCGGTGAGGGTGAGTGAGGGTGAGTGGTTGAGGGGGAGTGAGGGTGAGGGTGAGTGAGGATGAGGTGTTGAGGGTGGGTGAGGGTGAGTGAGGGTGAGTGAGAGTGAGGAGTTGAGGGTGAGTGAGGGTGAGGGTTTGAGGGTGAGTGAGGGTGAGGGGTTGAGGGAGGGTGAGGGTGAGTGAGGGTGAGGGGTTGAGGGTGAGTGAGGATGAGTGAGGGGTTGAGGGTGAGTGAGGATGAGTGAGGGGTTGAGGGTGAGTGAGGGGTTGAGGGTGAGTGAGGGGTTGAGGGTGAGTGAGGGGTTGAGGGTGAGTGAGGGGTTGAGGGGTTTAAGGTGAGTGAGGATGAGTGAGGGGTTGAGGGTGAGTGAGGGGTTGAGGGTGAGTGAGGGGTTTAAGGTGAGTGAGGGTGAGTGAGGGTGAGGGTGAGTGAGGGTGAGGGGTTTAAGGTGAGTGAGGGTGAGGGTGAGTGAGGGTGAGGGGTTTAAGGTGAGTGAGGGTGAGGGTGAGTGAGGGTGGGGGGTTGAGGGTGAGTGAGGGTGAGGGTGAGGGGTTGAGGGTGAGGGGTTGAGGGTGAGTGAGGGGTTTAAGGTGAGTGAGGGTGAGGGTGAGTGAGGGTGAGGGTGAGTGAGGGTGAGGGGTTTAAGGTGAGTGAGGGTGAGTGAGGGTGGGGGGTTGAGGGTGAGTGAGGGTGAGGGTGAGGGGTTGAGGGTGAGGGGTTGAGGGTGAGTGAGGGTGAGGAGTTGAGGGTGAGTGAGGGTGAGTGAGAGTGAGGGTGAGGGTGAGGGGTTGAGGGTGAGGGGTTGAGGGTGAGGGGTTGAGGGTGAGTGAGGGTGAGGGGTTGAGGGTGAGTGAGGGTGAGTGAGGGGGTGAGGGTGAGTGAGGGTGAGGGGTTTAAGGTGAGTGAGGGTGAGGGTGAGTGAGGGTGGGGGGTTGAGGATGAGTGAGGGTGGGTGAGGGTGAGTGAGGGTGAGGGGTTGAGGGTGAGGGGTTGAGGGTGAGGGGTTGAGGGTGAGTGAGGGTGAGGGGTTGAGGGTGAGTGAGGGTGAGGGGTTGAGGGTGAGGGTGAGGGGTTGAGGGTGAGTGAGGGTGAGGGGTTGAGGGTGGGTGAGGGTAAGGGGTTGAGGGTGAGTGAGGGTGAGGGGTTGAGGGTGAGTGAGGGTGAGTGAGGGTGAGGGGTTGAGGGTGAGTGAGGGTGAGGGGTTGAGGGTGAGTGAGGGTGAGTGAGGGGGTGAGGGTGAGTGAGGGTGAGGGGTTGAGGGTGAGTGAGGGTGAGTGAGGGTGAGGGGGTGGGGGTGAGTGAGGGTGAGGGGTTGAGGGTGAGAGAGAGTGAGGGTGAGTGAGGGGTTGAGGGTGAGGGGTTGAGGGTGAGGGGTTGAGGGTGAGTGAGGGTGAGGGGTTGAGGGTGAGTGAGGGTGAGGGTGAGGGGTTGAGGGTGAGGGGTTGAGGGTGAGTGAGGGTGAGTGAGAGTGAGGGTGAGGGGTTGAGGGTGAGGGGTTGAGGGTGAGGGAGGGTGAGGGTGAGGGGTTGAGGGTGAGTGAGGGTGAGTGAGGGGGTGAGGGTGAGTGAGGGAGGGTGAGGTGTTGAGGGTGGGTGAGGGTGAGTGAGGGTGAGTGAGGGTGAGGAGTTGAGGGTGAGTGAGGGTGAGTGAGGGTGAGGGTTTGAGGGTGAGTGAGGGTGAGGGGTTGAGGGTGGGTGAGGGTGAGTGAGGGTGAGGGGTTGAGGGTGAGTGAGGATGAGTGAGGGGTTGAGGGTGAGTGAGGGTGAGGGGTTTAAGGTGAGTGAGGATGAGTGAGGGGTTGAGGGTGAGTGAGGGGTTGAGGGTGAGTGAGGGTGAGGGGTTTAAGGTGAGTGAGGATGAGTGAGGGGTTGAGGGTGAGTGAGGGGTTTAAGGTGAGTGAGGGTGAGTGAGGGTGAGGGTGAGTGAGGGTGAGGGGTTTAAGGTGAGTGAGGGTGAGGGTGAGTGAGGGTGAGTGAGGGTGGGGGGTTGAGGGTGAGTGAGGGTGAGGGTGAGGGGTTGAGGGTGAGGGGTTGAGGGTGAGTGAGGGTGAGGGGTTGAGGGTGAGTGAGGGGTTTAAGGTGAGTGAGGGTGAGGGGTTTAAGGTGGGTGAGTGAGGGTGAGTGAGGGTGGGGGGTTGAGGGTGAATGAGGGTGAGGGGTTGAGGGTGAGGGGTTGAGGGTGAGTGAGGGTGAGGGGTTGAGGGTGAGTGAGGGTGAGGGGTTGAGGGTGAGGGGTTGAGGGTGAGGGGTTGAGGGTGAGGGGTTGAGGGTGAGGGGTTGAGGGTGAGGGTGAGGGGTTGAGGGTGAGTGAGGGTGAGTGAGGGTGAGGGGGTGAGGGTGAGTGAGGGTGAGTGAGGGTGAGTGAGGGTGAGGGGTTTAAGGTGAGTGAGGGTGAGGGAGGGTGAGTGAGGGTGGGGGGTTGAGGGTGAGTGAGGGTGGGTGAGGGTGAGTGAGGGTGAGGGGTTGAGGGTGAGTGGTTGATGGTGAGTGAGGGAGAGGGGTTGAGGGTGAGGGGTTGAGGGTGAGGGGTTGAGGGTGAGTGAGGGTGAGGGGTTGAGGGTGAGTGAGGGTGAGGGGTTGAGGGTGAGTGAGGGTGAGGGGTTGAGGGTGGGTGAGGGTAAGGGGTTGAGGGTGAGTGAGGGTGAGGGGTTGAGGGTGAGTGAGGGTGAGTGAGGGTGAGGGGTTGAGGGTGAGTGAGGGTGAGGGGTTGAGGGTGAGTGAGGGTGAGGGTGAGTGAGGGTGAGTGAGGGGGTGAGGGTGAGTGAGGGTGAGTGAGGGTGAGGGGTTGAGGGTGAGTGAGGGTGAGTGAGGGTGAGGGGGTGAGGGTGAGTGAGGGTGAGGGGTTGAGGGTGAGAGAGAGTGAGGGTGAGTGAGGGGTTGAGGGTGAGGGGTTGAGGGTGAGGGGTTGAGGGTGAGGGGTTGAGGGTGAGTGAGGGTGAGGGTGAGGGTGAGTGAGGGTGAGTGAGGGTGAGTGAGGGTGAGTGAGGGTGAGGGGTTGAGGGTGAGGGGTTGAGGGTGAGTGAGGGTGAGGGGTTGAGGGTGAGTGAGGGTGAGGGTGAGTGAGAGTGAGGGTGAGGGGTTGAGGGTGAGTGAGAGTGAGGGTGAGGGGTTGAGGGTGAGGGGTTGAGGGTGAGGGGTTGAGGGTGAGTGAGGGTGAGGGTGAGGGGTTGAGGAGTGAGGGTGAGTGAGGGGGTGAGGGTGAGTGAGGGTGAGTGAGGGAGGGTGAGGGGTCGAGGGGGAGGGGTCGAGGGTGAGTGAGGGTGAGGGGTTGAGGGTGAGGGAGTGAGGGTGAGGGGTTGAGGGTGAGTGAGGGTGAGGGGTTGAGGGTGAGTGAGGATGAGTGAGAGTGAGGGTGAGTGAGGGGTTGAGGGTGAGTGAGGGTGAGGTGTTGAGGGTGAGTGAGGGTGAGGGTGAGGGAGGGTGAGGGGTTGAGGGTGTGTGTGTGACAGTAACTTGTGTGTGTGAGGGCAGTGTGTGTCAATGCAATGGGGCTCATGTTATCGACCTCAGAAGCATTAAAAGTGTGTGTCTTGGAACGTCTGAGGGCAGCTCGTGTTACAAGCTTGCTTTGAAGATGGTCATGCAGTGCTGGGAGTGGAGCAGATGGTCCTGTTTATGACCTGCAGAGCACGTGTGAAGTGGGCGCGGATGAAGTGACTGGGGGGTGAGGGGTGTGCACGTTTTAAAAGTAGATACGGCCTCCGGCCGTGAATAATTAGGGGGTGAGAAATGCGCTGGGAGGGCTGCCTTTGATGTGGGAATGCGAGGCAGGCAGGCAGGCGGCTGGTGGCATTGTGCACGCGCTTCATGCACTGCAAGGAATCGCCAGCCAGTGGTGGTGTGGATAAAGACTGGATAAGCCCCTATATAGCTTGCCAGCTGTGCTGCGCACAACAGGCGAGCCCTAAAAAGGACATACGCCCCACTGGGAGCAACACCAGATCAATGCAAGCAAGGATTTTGAGTACTGCAGACGTGAGCATGAATTCTGTTGCATGTGAATGTCGCACCCCTCCACACACCAGAGGTCTGAGGCATTCATCCAGGACTCCCATGATTTGGTGATACTTATCCAGTTTGCCACTAAGCCTGCGGTTGAGTCATATGCAGGATTGGAAACCGCTTTAGTCACCTGCAATGATTGTCGCCCCAGGGGAAAAACCCAGGATCAACACACTGCAGTCATCCAGCGATCCCTTAAGAGAATGTAGCGGGATATAAACACATAGAAAATTGGGATAGGACCCCACCAGGCTCCCCTCAAAGTCTCAGAAATCTGCCCTGAGAGTAATCGTGTATTTTAGAGTGGAACATGGGAAGTCTCCTGAAGCATGAGTATCACCGAAAACCACCTCCTCGCATACCGCAGGATGGCTGCCCATTTGATAGGGTCTAATAGGCCATTTACATTCCAGTAGAGTGAGGAAATGTTATCCATTTGGCTTGTAGAGGTAATGGAGGACGGATACAGGTAGGATGATGGCAGAGTGTCCGGGGTCTCAAGGGACACAAATTGTCTGCAAAAGAGGTGTATCGTGTGGAACATTGATTGTTGGGATCTCTGGTACTGGCTTGGGTACCAATAATTTTAATCAAACCACAGGGACTGCACTGAATGTTCTATCATAGGGTCCCAAGAGTAATTCAGCAGTCTGCTCACCTGTGTCATGTCTCTGCAGGGTAATCTTAGTCTCAGAGGATTCCGTGGATCCCTGGGCTAGGTCACGCTGGTGGTGGTGCAACCAGGGCCGGACTGGGAGCCAAAACCAGCCCTGGCAAAGAGCTCAGCTGACCCCAGGGGGCAGGTAGGGGGGGTGATGCTAGCAAAACTAAAGCTGTGAGCTGCTTTTGTTGTTGGGCCTGATATTGCTGGCCCCATGTAACAAACACGCCCCCCAGGGGTCTAAAACCGGCCCCCTACCTGGTAGCCCACAAGTGAAACTCCTGGTGCCTGCTACGGCCAGTCTGGCACTGTGCGCAACCTTGTCCTCCTCTGAACTCTGCAGTAGGGGGTGCTAGTCAGAGGCCCCCTTACCTCAGACTTCTTGCAGCGTCCTCTCTCCTCTTTTTGATTGAGTGAGATTCCTCCTCTCCATCAGAAATGTACCAGGCCTCCTCTGGAGTGCTGAAGAAACGGGCACACAAATCATGGATCACTTTCAAGGTGGCAGGGAACATCCACCTATATTTGAGGTTCATGGTTCTCCGCTTTTGTTTAACTTCACCAAGGGATTTCTGTTTCTGCAGCTCCACTTTAGACTCATCTGGAAAGATCATAATGCAGGTGGACTGGTACAGAAGCAGCCTTCCACGCCTCATGGAGAATCACATCTGTGTTGAAAATTATGGATCCATGCAATCTGGGGTCGCAGGAGGGCCCCCAGGGTTAGCCTAAGCACCAGCGATCAATGGGCTTGATCTAGAATGAACCAGATGAAGAGATCTGCCAAGACCACGTATCTAAGTCCTGTTTCCAATAATTTCTCAGGGTCTGTCCCTTCTGTGTACTCTGGAAACCCCATGAAGCGGATTCTATTCAGCTGAGTTTTGTATTTTGGCATCTATAGAGCTGGCCTCGAGTTGCCTCAGTGAGAGGGTCAGTTTTGAGACCGTAGCCTTAAGTGTGGATACTTCATCTTCCAGGGTGGAGGCTCTGCTAGTGATCTCTGTGACACAATTTGCAACATTGCGGAGGTCTCTTCTGAGAAGAGTAATGTCCATCCTCACCTCTCCAATTCTCGTTTCCACTGCTTCCCACAAGGCGTTAGTGGTTAATTGGTCTGTTTTCGATTGGACCTGGAATGTAGGGCCCATGTATTTACCCATTGCTGCCTGTCACTCCATGGTTAAGTCTGCCTGGTTGCCACACAGGAGAGAGATTGATCCACTGGGGGGAGAAATCTCACTCGCAAATTCGGCCTGACCAGCTTGCCACCACCCAGTAACTATAGAGTGGGGCAGCACAAGCAACCTGTTACCCACAGACTGCCTTAGTCTCCCTTAACCTTAAGAAATTGGTGGAAGCGGTCTGTTTTTAGCTGGCTGTTTTTATTTGGTAATAGCTGGGGCATAGTTGGTGAACATTTAACAATAACGAAACCAGGTTTGAAGTTGTATGTTGCAGATGAAAGCTTTTCAATTTCAAGATAGTGGCCATGTCCAATTCTACAGTTGTCTGCCTCTACGGATTTATTTATTTATTTATGGATTTTATAAAGCGCACGGCTACCCCCAACGGGGGTGTCCCGGCGCTAAAATTATCTGCAGGAGGAGAAGAGCAAACTAGATAGAAGCGAATAGCCAAGTTTTCAGGCGTCTTCGGAACAGAGCTTCAGATGGAGCGAATCTAAGGTCGATCGGTAAGCCGTTCCAATGTTTGGCAGCTAAGACAGCAAATGCTCTGCCACCCATTCTTGAGCGACGGAATCTAGGCACAAGCATGAGACGCAGATTGTTAGAGCGAAGGTCTCTGACTGAGTGAGACAGTCTCAATCTCTTTCTTAAGTATTCTGGGCCGGAGCCGTTCAAAGCTCGATAGGCCAGAACAAGCGTTTTAAATTTGATACGGTTGGCTATAGGTAGCCAATGGAGTTCCTTGCGAAACGCAGAGATAGAGTGTCTGTATGGGATGTTGCCAATCAGTCTTGCTGCAGCATTCTGAACCACCTGCAGGCGTTCAATTTGATATAAAGGGGCCCCAGCATAAAGACTATTGGCATAATCCAGATGGGCGGTAATTAAGGCCTGAGTGACGGTTCTGCGAGCCTCCATTGGCAGAAATGGAAAGATCTTTCTCATCATTTTTAGTTTGCCAAAGCAGGTCGCAGTAACCTTATTGATTTGAGGGCTACAGGAGAGGGTGTCATCAAATGTGAACCCCAGATTGCGGGCGGAGTGAACCGGGACAGGAGGGGGGTTAAGTACCGTTGGCCACCAAAGTGGGGGTGGAATGGTCATCTTTTGATTAAAAAACAAGACCTCAGTCTTGTCAGTATTAAGCCGCAAGTGATTCGAGGACATCCACGAACAGATTTCGCCAAGACAATGGCGGAAGCTGGAGAGGCTGGAGTCAGAGTGATCTCTAAATGAGAATATCAGCTGTGTGTCATCAGCATATGAGATCACTCTGACTCCACATGCCTCCACTACCCTGGCTAGCGGGGCAAGGTAAACATTGAAAAACAAAGGACTCAGCGCTGAGCCTTGTGGGACTCCGCGCTCGAGAGGTTTGCATCCAGATTTAAAGGGTCTAAGAAGAACCCTCTGTGAGCGTTCCAGAAGAAAAGAGCAGACCCATGCTAAGGCAGTGCCTCTCAGTCCAATCTGTTCCAGTCGGCCTAGAAGAATTTGGTGGGACACCTTATCGAAAGCGGCGGATAGGTCGAGGAGGACCAGCATGGCCTCCTCGCCCTTATCCACACATTCTCGTACAGTCTCCGAAACCTCTAGTAAAGCGGTCTCAGTGCTGAAGCCAGCACGGAAGCCGGACTGGGAATCATGTAGCAGAGAGTTGGTCTCTAAGTACTCTGCTAGTTGTAATTGGACTGCCTTCTCCAAAACCTTCGCGGGTTTCGGAAGAAGGGAAATGGGCCGATAGTTACTGAATTGCAAGGGGTCCGCATCTGATTTCTTAAGGATGGGCACAAGAAGGGCCTCCTTCCACGCAGAAGGGAATTGGCCTAATCGTAAGGAGGCATTCCAGATGGTGGTGAGTGGCTCCAGCAGAAGGATAGATAGTTCACTCATGATTTTTGGGGGGACTGGGTCTAATGGGGAGCCCGATTTGCACTGTAGAAATAATTTAAGTGCAAGGTCAGGAGTAAGATCCTTAAAGGAGTCTAGAGTAGGAACAGTATCATGGGTGGTGGAGGCCACGGGGAGGGGAATGACAGGTGGAGGAAAGGAGGATGCAATTTTTTCAATTTTTTCTTGAAAAAACTCAGATAGTCCGTTGCAAAGAGACTGGTTGGCTAAATTGTTAGGAGTCATAGCAGGAGGTTTTACAAAATCTTTGACAATTTTAAACAATGTCTTTGCTGAATTGTCAGCGGCTTTTATTTGGGAAGCAAAGAACTCAGTCATGGCAGATTTTTTTAATTTGATGAATTTCTTAAGGGCCATTCTGTAGGTCGTTTTAGCCTCAGCATCATATGTACGTCTCCAGCAGCGTTCTAATTTTTTACAGTGACTTTTCTCTTTACGTAGGGCAGCTGAGAACCAGGGAGCAGAGGGGCGGGATCTTGCGGATGATACCGGTAGAAGAGGGGCAATTTTGTCAACTGCAGTCGATAAGGTCGTATTGAATGTGGTGACGCAGTCATTGATATTTAACACTTGAGACTCCAGAGAGCAGCTGAATAGCGGTTCTAAGGCAGTGCAGGTGATCTTGTGCCATTTTCTCCTGTGGTCTGTTCCCAATTCCACCGGAGTAGGTGCTTGGGGGAGAGGAATGTCCACCCTGAGTAGAAAATGATCAGACCATGTGAGGGGGAGAGAAGGATAAGTAATGGCCCCTGGAAGGTTAGAGAAAATAAGATCCAACGTGTGACCAGCCGTGTGCGTTGGACCTTGGATTAGTTGCATCAGGCTCAGGCTATGGAGGGCGTCGAGGAAACGCATGGCTTGAGTACAAGTGGGATCGTCTACATGGAGGTTGAAATCTCCTAATACAATAAAGTGCGGGTGCTTGAGGGATAGATCCGTAATAATGCTTACCAGCTGAGATAATGCGGAGGGAGAGGCTTTAGGGGGATTGTAGACTAAGATGCCAGTTAGATAAACTGCCGCTAGGTCAGCAATAGAAAAATACATAGCTTCAATCAGACCAATGTTAGAGATTTTTTTAATGGTAATATTAAGGTGGGATTTGCACAAAATGGCAAGACCGCCTCCCGTTTTTCCCTCTCGGTTAATACCCAGGAAGCGATACTCCGGGGGGGTAGCTAGATAGATATCCGGGTTAGAGGTATCTTTCGTCCATGATTCAGTAAGGAATAAAATATCCCAACTGTAAGTGGTCAGAATCGACCAAATTTCATTGGCGTGGCGAGGAAGGGATCTACAATTGATCAGAACAAGTTTTAAAATGCGAGCAACCGGGGCGGGAGAGAGTGGTAGGGTACGTTCGCTCCAAGGAGGGAGAGATAAGTTACACTGAGGACAGTTAAAGGCATGTCCGTCCAAGTTATTAGGGGGGCAGCGAGCCGGTGGGGAGCAAGAGCCCGCTCCTATTTGTAATAGCTGTTCCCTGGACCAAGTTACCTGTGACTTGGTAGTTGCCTGAGCAGGGGGACTGGCCCTCGGCCCGGTCCAGGCGCGGACGGGCGCAGACGGGCTTGCCTTCGGCGCGCCATCGGCGCGCCCGCTGCGCCCGCCCGCTGCGCGGTCGGGACATGTAGTTGTGTTTATACATGACAGGAGGGTGGGAGTGGTCGAGAAGCTGGACCGCTACCCTGCCTGCCTTCCCAAGATGGCGGCGGCAATTCCGCGTCTACCGGCGTCAGCGCCTTGAATCGGCTGCGCCGGTAGGATCAAGCAAAACTTGTAGACCCAGGAGGTAAATTAAATCTCACCTACAAGGTATCAATTTTACAGGGATGATAAAAGAGCGCCCAGTAAAATATGTACAGTAGTTAAAAACCAGTCCTGAAATTGACAAACACAGCGTTATAGTTCTGCAGGTGCAGAGGAGAAAAGAGCGCCCCCGGCTTCCGCCTCAGGGGAAAGTAACAAACAATTTACCGGGGGAGCTTACAGGGGATCCTTAAGTAAGGCGGGAGGGCGGGAGTGGTCGAGAAGCTGACCCGCTACCCTGCCTGCCTTCCCAAGATGGCGGATTGTAGTTTTAGGTTCTGATGGGGAATGAGTGAAGCATCCAGCTCGTTGCACCTCGGTGGATAGAAATGCTGGAACTGTAGACACAGGGCGGAGTGAGGGTTGGTCTGTGTAGAGGTGCTCCCCTGGATAGCATGGTATTCATTGATTCTTAAGAATTGACCCCCATGTGGATGCGTGCTCATTTGCTGAAAGTGGTCATTGAAGGGATTCTAGTTAAACTTTAAGGCTTTATCATACGTGGCCCAATAACTAGTAATTGCCAGACAAAATGCTGTAACTTACCATACAAGATTTGTTTACCTAGACAAATTAATATTTGCCCCCGACTTCAGTAGTATATTGACCTGGGCTTATAAATTGGAATGAACAGCGTTTTAAAGTGGCTAGGCCTGTGCTGTTCACACTTTCAGATCCCTTAATTTACTCCCGTGTACTAATGAAGCAACCGCTTTGCATTTCAGCCATTTTCGCACGGTCTCTGAAAACAAGTGAACAAGGGTTGGCAACCCACTTCCTCACTAATTGTGGTTTTCACTTCCGTCATAAGGGGGAGGGGGGGGGGGCGGTAGCCGGGGCCAAATGCCCAGTGGCCTAATACTTCGGCTCACAAGACTTGAGGCTCACAAAAAACTATCAAAACCATGCCTGGAATATGGTCTGATTTTATTCACAGGAAAGGCCTGTTTTGCAGGGCCTGGCAAAGCATCCTTGGGGGGCTCTTCCGGCTCCTCCATGCAAAGTTTGATTGCAGTGTTTCTCTTCCACTTTGTTTTTAGTTATTGTTTTATAAATGCGAAGTATAGATGTTTGCAACATTTGCATTTAGAGAGGGACTATGACTCACGAGGCTGATCATCAAGTGGGTCATGTTGGCCCTCACTCAGTGGTAATAAATAACATATTACATTCTGTACGTCTACAGAAATGGTTTTATGCTCTGCAATTATTTCATGCGCAAGAGTATTTAGAAAAGTACTTCACGGAAGCCAGGATACAAGCGGTTACGTTTGTGACAAAATTATATTGAACGTGAATCTGACTACTAAGAGTTGTTTCCATGTGTAATATAATTAACATGCCATGTGCATGGCAGCAAAACCATGTTTTTCACAGGGAATTTCTCTCTGTGGCTGTACTTGCGCTGTAGTTTTAAATGTGTATTAGTAGAATTGCACTACATAACATGTTACTGAGACAGCTATTTTTCAATGCTATAGAATACATGTACACAGAGCGAGAGAGAGCGAGAGGAACAGTTACATGTTGTGTGCTTTGTATGTGTCTGTGAACTTTGGCCCTGAATGGCAGGTGAGGTTCACCAGAACCCCAAGACGGCAATATAGCACTATATTACACAAGGTACCCATTTTGTATATTATCTGTTTAGTTTGGACGCACTTATCTTGCAAAAGCTCTTTTTTCAAAGTGGAGACAACAATAGGCATTGACTGGAGTTAGAATGTTTCTTTATTTCCCTTCTTGAATGAACTAATACAATGGAAAAGGGTGAGTGTCCGTGGATATAGGTGATTCTCTGGCTGCAGTGTTTAATGCATAATTGATAATATCATGCGTATGCATATAACTAGGCATATAATTTGCCACATCATTTTCAGCATTTTTAGTTTCACCACAAATGCGGTCTAACTGGGTCCTTGAAAATCGGTGACTGGTTTGAGAACCCCCTTGAGCATAGGGAGTTATTGGAGGGAGCGTTGGGTAGAGGAAATGGTTTCCACAAGGAAAGCCTCCTCTTGCTGAATATTGACTTTGACATTGTGAAAAGTGCCAGCCCTAGGTAGAAATTCATGGTATGAAGTAACATCTGGAGAAGAGGCTTTAGCAGGGTAGAGGTCTGGGTCTCGATCTATGGGTGGCTTTACAGTATAGTCATCCCAGGGATCTGGGCCCTGTAGGTCAAGACGGTTGTATGGGTCCACAAAGGAGCCAAGGACTCCTCCCCATCCCCCTCGTGTGAGGAACCTCGAAGTGAGTGCTGTGGATATTCCAAAGGCAACACCGTGGAAACTGGGGAGGTGAAGGAGGAGGCTAAGCAGTGGGTAGTAGGGAGGTAGCCCTGTTGTGTTCTTTGGATCTTTTAGGAGCAGGAAGCACTGGGTGTTGATGGCCTCCTCAAAAGTCAATGTTCAAAGTCAATCAGTGACGAACTGAATATTATTCATTGCTGCTGAGCATCAATGTGAGTCTGCAGCTCCTCAAGGAATGGCTGTCCGTAGTCCCCGGAAGCAACAGAGGAGGCAGCAGTGGAAGGTGGCCATGATCAAGGATCACCGCCTAGAAGGTGCAGAACACAATCTAATCTCCATGTGCTTCGGGTTGAACTGTCCAAGGGTCTCCACGCCGAACTTGGCCTCGGCTCTGAATGCTTCAGTGTGGTATGTCTCGGCTCCGAAATCTTCAGCTCCACACACTTTGCTTTAGAGTGTGGTCAAGGCTGCGTGGAGCAGGCCTCGGGTCTGGCTCGGGACAGTCTGTCTTCCATGGCTGGAAGCAGTGCTGCACCGGAGGCCTTATGGGTGCCACAGGAGGTTGAGGCGGCACCCTACATCATGAGTAGGGACAGGGGGGGGGGACTACAAGAACACACTGCAGCTTTCTTTGGATGCTGGGATGGTGATAGTTTTTCTGGTGAGAAGGCCGCCCCAATTTTGAAGCTTGCAGCATGTGCCGTACCACTCATTGGTAGTCACTAGGTCCCATGATTAGAAAAATACTACTTTCAAAGAAAAACAAGTTGTACATGTCCGAGCACAACACTAGATGGCGAGTATGCACAACGTGTGAATCTACAGCACTCCATGCCACAAACAGATGTTTACAGGGTTAGTCACATTTTCCTTATCTCAAATTGATAACAATATTGACCAAGAACATGCTGCATAATTTAGATAACCTTATTGCATAGTTTGGTTCTCACTGCTGCATATTTCTAGTAGCCTTGACAACCTCAAAGCTCTGCAGAGTGGTTTGGAGGATGTCAATAATCCCTATTCCACAGGAAGCCATGAAATAGTTCCCATTATTTCAGTATTTTTTGTAAAATGTGGGTTTTTATACCACTGCAGTTTGTGCATTAAAGCGCCAAAACAGTTCATGTATATATTTATGCTACAACAGTGACAATATAAGTGGCCTAGTAACACTTGATATAGAGCAACTATACTAATAAAGGCACATTCACCCATTTATTACTACAGTGCAATGGTCATAGTCAATGTACTTTCCACAGTGCAGCCAATATCATGAACAAATACCCTTTACTACCTCCCAACGTGCTTGTAACAATTACTTTACACAAGAAAACAACTATCTTAATAGTTGGGTGGTCTTTTCAGTGTGATCTGAGCATACCCCAGACCTCTATCTCCTTTCATCCTGGTTATGTAAAATACCTTTTGCCAAAACGGGTACACATGGAAAAAATACCGATATGTAGTCATATTTGCAGAGTATAATATGCGATTTATTGCCATTGTTGGAGGAGTGAATTGGCATCATGTCTCACTCGAGGCTTTGCCTGTTGTGAGCCCTGCCCCTCACCACGCTCAGCAATGGTAATAAATAGCTTATTACACTCTCCACATCTGCATATCAACTGCACATGAAACACACACACGCTGTGCTTCAAACTTTTTTTGTTACTTACTGAAATTCCTATATATTTAAATATTGAAGATCCGCTATGGAGTGACCTATATTGGTGTTCCATGTCAGTGCTTGGATGCACTGTCAAAGCTGTGTGTGGGTCTGCTGTGAAATTGCAAGTGTGCTACCTGTAAGGAGGACCTAGCTTACACTGGCAAATTGTGTAGGTCTTCAGTTTGAATAGTAAAGGGGGGGGGGGTGATGTCAATTAAGTGTGTGTGTGTGTGTCTCTGTCCCTCGGCCCCCCCCCCCCCTAAAGTATCCAAATGGATAGATTAACCAGAAAATGCTGTAAACCATGGCCTGGAGTAAAGTACAGAAAGATAATCTCTAGGAATGATGTAGGTGAGAGTTAAGGTGCATGATCACAGTTGTCGTTGGGTCCAAGGTCTGGGTTGTCTTGCGTCGAAGGCGAGGTATAGCAAGAGTGCTTCAAGTTAGGGTTGTGTGCAGTGAATTTGTGGGCCTACTTGTCATTGTATGTCACTGGAGAGAGTGCGCGATAGCCAATAATGCGTCAAGGTCTTCATAGGGACTTGCCTTTATGGTGCCACCGCACTAGTCAACAAGAAATGAACAGATTGTCATAAACGGATAAAATAACCTTGTTATCGGGAGAAAGGGAGCACCCAAAAGGCAAACCTTCATTTTATTTGGTATTCTTACTAACCTTGTACTGGGTAACCTCTAATATTACATTCCAGCCTGGATAGGACACTCCCTTAAGTGTCGGGGAGAAGGTGCTTGGGAGATGGCTGACGCATATATGAGAGCTAAGAGGAAAAGTGAAGGGACAGAAATAGACGTGCATGGAAGAACAGAGGAACCGAGTCGACAGATTGAGAGCTTAATGTAAGATATACAGAAAAGAGCCAAGGGTCCTAGGGAAAGATGCTGCTGATGGAAAGAAAAGGGCATGGGAATGGGAGAGGCCTTCTTGAATGGTAAGTATTATCCGGGAGAGAAAAACCTGAAGGAAAAAATAATTTAAAATATTAAGGAACCCGCTCTTTATCCTCACAAAATTGGTTGGGCAGACCCCTTTTTTCCCCACGATCTCTTCAGAAGTCTGACCGCCCCGGTGGCAAGTAGTGCAATGGGTTAGTAAAGGGAGCGGGCTCCCTACTGAAGTGTCTGTAACTGGTGAAAATTGGATGACCTTGTAGTTTCCTGGGTTTATTTTTAAAGCTTTATATAGCCAGTGCCTCTCCGTGTCCCAGTGCATCAGTAAAAGGGGCAGTTCAATTGTGTTTTTCCTCACGTCGCCTGCTTCCAGGGGAGTCGGCTGGAGCGAAATTTATTTTCATCATAAAATCGAGCGTCTCGGCCATAAAAATTCAGGGATGGAACATCTTAAAGCAGTTAGTTTTGTTTCTTTTTTGATGCCTTTTCTCCGCACCTCACCTGCCTCGGCAGAGTACATTTCCCCCTCTGGAGCTGCCTTGGAAGTGCGGCTGTTGCGGGAGAGTGCTGCTATCAAAGCGTCTTAGTTTTTCGTGTTTAGCCTCCAGAAATGCATAGGAGATGGAACGGAACAGCAGCGCGCTGCGCGCTGATTGGATGTACTGTTGTGCAGGCTTCGTTTGAGTTATTTGCAGCAGTGACGGCCGTGCCACAGCCCTCAGTGCTTCCTTCGGGGGAAGGTTTACCTTGAACGACTCCGAGGTGCCCGGCGTTGGATTGCATTACCCATGTATAGTGATGGTTCTTGCCAAAGTACTCCCTGAGAGGCGATCCTTGGAGTACCACAGGGACCACAAAGCAATAGCATGCAGGCAGTTCCTTATCCGTGTACCTTTATGGGGAATTGGCATCCTGGATGAAGCCACTGATCTGTTTCCACTGTATTCTTTGACAGTAGCGGCTGGTGTCAGGCAAATGTGTTAGGGCAGGATGCGACGTGAGGGGGAGCCTATAACCAACAAAACTAAAAAGTAGCTGCTGGTCTTCTGCTCCTCTGGGCACAGGCTGAAACTCCCATACGGCCAATCCAGACACTGCGCTCTTACATATGTCTTCATTGTTGCGATTGGGTGGAGCGGGTTGGTTTTGCCCTCAGTCTGGAGATTGGAGCCTGTTCCTGCTGGTGTCTTTTCCCACCAGCACAGCTGGGTTGGAGAGATGTCAGTGCGCATGATTGCATTGGCCAAACCGTAATGCGCAATGACGGCAGTGCCGATCACTCCTTCTCCCCCCTCCCCCCAGTGCTGTGGCCCCATCCCCAAGACTCTGCCCACAGAGGCTAACGAAAAATGAAATGCAGATCAATTTATTTTTCGTCCTGTAGCATTGGGACACCACTCGTCTGCTATAGCGTAGGAGCCGCCACTGTTTTTTGACCTTTTGACCATGTCTGCACTTGCATATATTTCACTTTTCTTCAGTTATTCAACTCTGCAGCTTCCATTCACTGCTTGTTCAATTGGCTCCATTTACTGCAACTTTCTTGTCCACTACTCTTGCAGTAAATTCTGTCAGACCCATTCTTTTCCTGTGTGCACCCCCCTGTTCCTACTAAGAAGTATCTGAGGATTTTTGCTGAAAAAGTAATTTTCTCATCACCGCGTTCAGAAAAGAGAACCTCGAAAGGTCTTTTATGGAAGTCCACCAACATCGCTGTACAACAAAGTTTAGGAACTCTGCTCTGCGCCTGAAAATTTGCTAGCTGCGTGAAACTGATTCTGGTGTCCTGTCAGATCATGTTGGAGTGCAGTTGTTTTTAGACCATGTGCCTCTGGCTCTTTGTGGCAGTCCGTTTTCTGTACCGGAGCATCTTCACAGCTTTTTAGAGTAGATGGTTAAAAAGCTTGAAGGCGAAACGTGGATCAGTCTTGCCTTCCAGGAGCTTGCATTGGAGTGGATGTTTTATTAATATATTTACTTATTTAATTTTTTATTTGTAAACCGCACTTCTAATTTTTCATTAGTAAATTGTTTTTGGTCTAATTAAGAGCATCTTGTCCAGTGAGTCACTTATGGGCATGCCCCCCTCATTATTTGTTTCTGCTAAGCTTTTGGCTGGAGAATATCTTGCATGGATGGAGAATTGACTTAAAGGAGACCTTCCAAGGTAGTTTAACTTCAATAGTTATGTGTTCTCCTGATGCCGCTCAATGTTGGGCATGTACATTTGGTGTAACTTAAGCTAAACAGTCAGCACCCTTCAGTATACCCTGCAATGCTCCATGCTACAGACTAAGGCCCTGATTAAGAGTCTGGTGGTCCGACGAAGACCAGACTCTTGTGCATGTGGTGGGTGGCAGTTCAGCCACACTGGCAGTCTGACCGCCCCATTAAGAGTGTGGCCGTGTCTGTCGGATAACGGCCATTCCCTGGAGGTGGCGTGGTGGTCGGAGACCGCAATATGCTTGGAAAGACCGCTGTGGTCCCACCAACCATATTAAGTTTCCTACTGGCCCCCCTGTGCATTCTCCATGTGTGGATGCACACACTGGGGCATAACACCCCCGTGTGCATGCATAACAGTTTGTTCATGGCATGGACTTTATAGTCCATGTCGTGCAGGAACCTTCTGAAGCATCCCCATTGCGCTGCCTTTTTCAAAGGCACCTCTGCCTTTGAAAGAGGCACCTCCCTGAGAACACCATGCCGCCAGAGTATAAATAACTTGTAATCTGGTAGGCTGTTGCAAGTTTCAACAGTATGGGGGCTCGGTGGTAGAGTTCGCCTGCATCTGCACTGCCAAAACTCTAATTCTAGCCATAGGAGTGCACCCTAAAATGCATCTGATTATCTCAATTTCTCTATCATGACATCTGCTTTGCCAGATGTTCTTCTCCAGGAGTATAGAAGATAAACATACTCCCTGAGCTGGATTGGCTTGTGACTTCCATGTTGTGAGCTGCCTGACTGGTCTGCAGCAGAAGACAGAACACTGCTGCATGCATCTTTTAAGTGCTGCTGAAGTAAGTCCCTGGACCATGCATGCAGTGGAGCTGTTTGTCGCAAGCTGTGACATCACTCAACCTCACCATGTGATTTCTAGTCTGGAAGGGGAGGCATTGGCTGTGGGTCCCCAGGGCTTTTCAGCTGAATTTGACCTTACTCCAGAACCCCCCCTTTAACTGATCATTCAGCATTTTGTTAGGATGCAAAGACTTTCTGGTTTGAGGCCAGACTTCCCTCTAAAAAATATTCCAAATTAATCCCTAGGAGTTGCAGGAAATTTAAAGAATGCTGACTTTTTCTCCATTTCTGGTGTTCATTATTGTGATTCTGTATCGACTTTTAATCTTCAGAGCTGTAAGCAAGGGAGGAGACCAGAGTGACTTACCCATTTCAAAAGCTCAGTAGTGCACAGCTCTTATTCATGCGACATGAAGAAAGGAAATGCCTGGAACACACACACCACCCCTGCCGAAGGTGCCCTTACTGGATAGATCTCTAGCGGCTTCTCACAGCATATAAATACCCTGCGGCAAACTCTGGGACCAATATTTGCATTTATCGTTCATAAGATGGGCAGATCTACATCCAGGTACTGACAGTGTTTACATCCGTAGAGCCAAGAGGGCTGTAGCGGTGGAAAAATGTTGCACATGATACGTCGGCGGCAACCGCTGCTGATAACCAGGTCTGACGGTCCAGAGGACTCTGAAAGGCATATCTTAATGCTGGCATATCTTAATGCTGGCATATCTTAATGCTGGAGCCGATGAGCAATGACTGATATCGGTTTTGCTTTTTCTTTCAGAGGCAGGGCCTTAAGTAACATATGCTAATGCTGTACAACATGATAACTATATGTGCCAAATCTGATTGGGCACTTGTTAGTATTTGTATTTTTCTATGCATTTAACATTGTTTTTGACCTTACCTAAGGTCTTCCATCTTAGTCTTTAAAACTTCATCAAGGCAATTATGGGAAACCAAATCAAGAATGCATACCAAAATACTGCGGATTTACATGGGATCCCCGGTCATTAAAATGAAGGTAGAAAACATTTATAAAAATGTATATTCTTTAAAACACCATTGTTTAATATACGGATGCTTACTTTCCATCAAAGCTTCATGGGTATCTGTATTATATCTCGTAATTATCGGAGATAAATATTTATTTCCTAACCTTGATTAGATGCAGGGTACAAGTGTGAAATGTGGAACATATTTTGGATTCCATTATGACAAAAGTCTCAGCCAAGATTTTGGAGTGTTTTTGTTCCATCTTGATGATCTATGTTAAGAGGCACATTTCCTAAACAAACTGACGTAATAAAGCATCCAACGCTGCAAGTGATTCTGTAGAAAAGATATGGTTGGGCCAAGCCTGGAGAAATAGCAGGACCAAATGTATTGTACATGTTCAGGGAAGCACCATAACCCATATTCAGGCTATAACCAAGCTGCACAGACTGACATTTAATAAGAGACAGATGTGGTTTGGGACCCATCCGATTAACCATTTCATGGTACTTTCAAACACCTCCATGGCCATGTTGAAGTTTCTCCTAAAGACCTAATGAACTGTGAAGTCTTGAAACACTTCAGCCTTAAGGAGAGACATCGGAGAGTGATTAGAAGCATGAAGTAATTTATATCCCCAGTGAATAGTGCTAGCTTGGACCTGCACAAAGGCGCCAACTATATTGGATTCTGGTCTAAGCATTTGTTCCAGAACTGATCAACTCAAGTAGCAACGTTCTCTAAGAATCTTCCCTTCGCCGATATTTATCAAGGACCAAGATTCAATTGGAGTCTGCTCGAAGACCTATGTTAATGCAGGGGGAAATTTTGTTTTGTACATTTGAAGTGTGTAATTAAAGTGTCTTCTCAAGGAACTAAATACACACTGCATAGAATTTGCATGTGCTAATGCTTTATTGCTTAGGTTAATAAAATGCAGCTCAACTTCAGTTGCTATAAAAGATTCTACCTAAATAGTTGTATTTATTAACTACTTCTAGCTTTTCATTCCCTGGATACCAATTGAATGTCAATTATTTTGTTCCACCTGAAAACCCAAATGTTAGATTGTTAGATGTTTTAATCTTTAAAAAATGCATCCGTGATTTCCTATGCAACCCTCTCCGGCTTGATTTAAGTTCTAGAGGGGGTCTGATCAAACAAGATTACATCTGTGCTTAAGAGCGCATGCATGTGTTTAGAACAGACTTTTGGTGGGTGATTTCTTTCCTCTTTTAGGTGGCTTGGGACTTCCAAGTGATGGAGTGAAAATAAAAATATGTCCGCACACAATCCTGTTTTAATCCCTTTAAAGTAGAAATGTGGTTGGACGGGCCTTTATCCTCTCTCAGTAGCATTTTACACCATGTAGAGTTGTGAAGAGAAACTCATTTTCCGAGTAAACCACTTTGGATCCCCAACCAAGATAACTTCCTCCAAAAAGTTGGTCTTTTCACTAGATCAATTGCTGTACAAAAGTCAATCAAAGATGCATATAAAAATGACTTTTTCCTAGCAACATATTTATCTAATAATGATGATGTCTGTGACAGAGCAGCTTGTTCTGAAACTAGATTGTTCCAAAAGAATAATTTTCATATCCATCTTCAGATGGTCTTATGAACTCTTGAGTAAATATTTTTCCCACCTCGTCTAAAAATTTAATTTGACGGTAGTTCCTGGGGACTTGTCTACTTTGTTTCTTGTGCAAAGGGAAGAGGAATGCCCAATCTCTGGGATTTCGGCATTTGTTCAGTGTAAAAACTGCTTTCAATTAGGGGTACCAGCTACCTGGTCCACGTTTCATTATTGTTTTTCAATACTAGGATAGGGACTTCATCTGGGCCCATCGCAGCAGAGGACCTTGCTCTTCTGATTTACCCTTATATCTTATCATACGATGGAGACTAAATAAATGTGGTCATTTGGATGGACAACTCAAAGGGATTTGTCTCCTTAATTGGTTTATATAATTCCCTAATGTAATCAGATATGACTTTTTGTGGTATCTCCTGTGCTGGCAAGTCACTTTTCAGACCAGAATTAAGGGTAATTATGTACCAGAAAGCCAGTGCATTTTTCTTTAAATCCGCTTCTTGCATGGCAATTCTGACACGGTCCTACTTCTACTTTAAAGACCTTCCATGGTGTTTCTTTCTCTCTTTAAGCGACCTCATTATCTGTTTACATGTTGGCAACAAAGTTACGTATTGTTTGCAGAGTAACTTATTAATTACTACGGTTGACTGTCTTTCCATGGCATCCTTTGGAGTACCAACATTTTGAAGTCTCCTGTTGTCCTGTATTTTGTATGCTTGACCGTATCTACCATAAGTAGTTCAAAGGTAGAAACTAGACTACCCGTCTTAGTCTTGGTCAAAGCCAGTGACGAGGCAGCAGCCTTTTCATTAAATTTGGGTATGTAATAGGGATTCCAATCTAGTGTTTTGTTTATTTGTTACCATTTGTAGAAGGCCCGAAAATGTTATTGGAATTATTCACTTAAAGGTGAAGTTCAACTCCTGTAAATTATTATAAAATGTTATATATTTGAATTAATCTATTTGTGGGCCGGTTTTTCCTGCCCTCCTAACATGCAGTTTTCTGCTTTAAAGTAGAGGCTCTCCTGCTGCGCACCCTGGTAGGTGAAGCCGGTCGGAATTTGGAAATTCGAGATTTTTTGGTTATGTAGCAAGAAAAAGTGCTCCAGACCATATTAAGGGTGTACAGACATCTAGCAGATTTTATAGACCAGCCTGTGTAAGAACTTCACGGACTACTTAGTGGACTTGATTTTTTTGTGTTTTGTGGGTTTATTTCAGACTGGTTGGTTTTTAGTAGACCTAATGAGAGATTTTTAAAAAGCTTTCCTAAAGTACATTTTTGTTTGCCAAATAAATGTTACTAGTCTAGTTGTGGTTTTAACACCATCACTCTTTGAAGCAAAAGAGATCGAGGGCTGGTTGCTGATGCTGCACTCAAGGAAGCTATCTCTAGGTTCTGGCGGGCAGTGTCCCGTGAGGATGAGTGGGCTCTAGGAGCAGTCTCACAGCCCAGTTGTTTGGTTCATTGACATGGGTGAAAGTCTTCCAATTGCGAGATAATTGCACAACCATATTTCTTTTCAATATTTTTGTGGGCTTCAGCAATATTTTTCTCTTTAGAAATGATCTGTGCATATATCTAAAGGCGTCATCCTGCTTTTGTCATGGAACCAAATGAGTAGGTTTACTTTTGCCTAGGAATTTGGTTTAATTCTAGAAAATCATGCATTTGAATATTGCTGACTGATTCACTTGGAGTGCAAATGCTACTGTTTGTGACAATTAGGAAACCTACACTTCCATTTTTTTTTTTCAGGAACCTGGTTAGAAAAGCTGCGTGCCATCGAAAGGCATCACATAATTTTCAGAGTCCTTACGTAAAGGGAAAATGTTGGGATTTTCATGCGAAGTGTTTTGCCAGTCTTAGGTTTTCATGATGAAAGAGTGATTGGAAAGAGACTATTGATGCAGAGAATGCGGAGACTTATTCAAGGTCGTCACATGCTGTAGGTTTACTATGAACAGGAAGGGTAAACTTTCTCTGACCTGTCTGGGCCTTCAAGTGGTCCTGCACCATGAAAGAGATGACAACTCCAATGTTGGCCTATAACTGAAGACATTTGCTTATGGAGTTGTAAGTGGTCATTTCACAGTGCTGCCCCTTAACAGCTGCTTCAATTTTTTTTTTCTTCTGTAGAAAGATCTAGTGTACATTTCCAATTCTTAGCCTGGACTTGAGTAAACTGATTGGTTTTCATTGGTTGACTTAGCAATCCGCATTTGGTCGATTCCCACCAATGGCTTTCAGTCCTCCTATGTTTGGCCCTCTTCTGGAGTGTAGGTTCATTAGTGCCTTTTCATTGGTGGATTGTATCCTTCCACAGCTGACACCAGGAAACTACTTCTTGTCCTCAATTAATTTGGCTGCTCCCACTCTCACAACTCTATCTCCTCTGCTGTCCATGTTGCTCCTCAATTGCCACCCTTCCCTGCTTCGCTCAGCCTTTTTCCTGTTTTTTTTTCATAACCCGCACCAGCAGCTACTCTGTCCTTCATGTCTATCACACTTTTCTTTCCTCTCTATAAAGCTTTCCTTCCTCAATTGGCGTTCATACGTTTTATTTCTTCAAATTACTGGTTCAAGACAGGCACCTGCCATCTTGAAACAGTAAGTGAAAGTAAAAAAAAAAAAATTACACTTCGATATGACATGCATATTACTGTTTTATTTATCTGTTAAGTACCAACACTAAACTTTTTTTTGTTTTTGTTGAGCATGAAAAACATGCAGCTGCAGCATCATGATTCATACAAGCGTGTACAGATGCATATACATCGTCACATTAGGACCAGACAATTTAGATTTTTTTTTATTTTTTAACATTTTTGCTGATCAGTATCGGCTACAAGCATTGACTAAGCAAAAGTCAGTTCACACATTTCAAAGGTGAGCCTTTCTTGGCTTTGCTGATGCTTCTTATGTCGTGCCGCCCCATACCACACATTTGCTGCTGCAAATAAGTTATTACTCAGTTTTATGGTACTAGATTAAGCAACCTTGGAAGGATGCAAGGCTGACTTTGCCTTGCCAGAATTTAAATATCTAGTCAGTGAGCGGTGAGAATGTGTACTGAGCCATGTTGCCTGCTGGAAGGCATGATATTATAAACTGAGCTGCTGCTTTATTTTCATCTTTAAATCAATTTTTTAAAACGTTGTCAAAGCATTAGAATGGAGAAGCGCGACAACGGTGGTGTTTTTTTACACTGCAGTGAGGTTCCAGCTGCGTACAAAATCCGGGTCAGCGCGACAGATGGTCGACTGTGTGCAAGTGCAGGGAAGTACTGCATAGAATGAAGGGACAAATCAACCAGTCTCAGATGATGCCAAAAATCATTGTCTCCATGACAACCAGGCAGTCTAAATCTCAAACTAATCGGGTGAGGCGACCAGTAGATTGATGGAGGCCCACAAGACGATGTTTGCTTTGCGGATGTGGCATGCATGGACTGTAAGTGGCGCTATAATTGATGCACGCTTACTCAGATTACTTGTATGAAGGTTTTATTGTCTGCGGTACGTCCCCATTTATTCAGCTTGATCATTTATTAAAGATGTTCCTGATGTGGGTTGAACTGTTATGTTTACTACTGTAGACGACCATATTTTCCACTGTACAGCTTGTTACTCAGTCATTCTGAGCATGTTTTTTTTATATTTAGAAATGCATTTCAGTGTGGAATGGTTTGAAGTCTTGGATTAGGGGTTCAAAGCTTACTCTTGGTGTGACTGTCAAATTGAGTTGTCAGAATAGGCTGGCTTTCACCTGTGTTTTGGTTGTGGTAGGGTAGGAATGATACTCTGGGATCTCCTGGTGGTGGTTGGATATGATTCACATGGGTGATTCCTTAGTGTGTGTGGTTCAGTAAGCTTGGGACTCTGTTATGTTTTGTAAGTGGCCTCTGGTGTGCTTCTCCTAGGTGTCGTAAAAAAGACTGAACTTCATCACTCGCCAGTGTGTGTTGGTTTCAGATGCACCTCTGTGGCCTTCTGAGTTTGCTGCAGTAGAATGGTCAACACTGATGCTGTCTTAAGTGTTGTAGAGTATAATTGCTTCCATGACTAAACTGGGTCCTGCTGTTTAGGATAAGCCTTATACCGTAAGTCAAGAATGCTTTGTTAGGATGAGACTGTCACTCCTATAGGTGTGGTAGAAATAGATGGGACTGTTCTCCGTCCAGGGTATGTTTGAGCGGGATGGGCCAAAGTAACATTTTATGGAATGGTAGAGGGATTGTCCTTAATGTCTTCTGCATGAGCTAGAGTGGCATGGGTTTCCTTGGCATTATCCTGTATGTAGGAGAAAATAATGTACCTCTGACTCCTGAGCATGCTAGAAGAAGCCTTTGTGTCGGTTTGCTCTGTTAAGTTACTTCTTTGCTTTTCCTGGCTGTGGTGATTGGAACGTGACCCTGAATTTTGACTTTCATGGGTATGCTGGGGTTTGATAACCTCTGACTCTCAGGGCTATAGTAGAGTAGATAAGTTCTTTGTGGCCCTGGGTGTGTTGACTCTTGAGGATCTGCTAGGGTTGGATGGCCCCTGTTTTCCTGAGTGTGGTAGAACAGGATTGGCCTCTCTAGCTCTACTGTATTTCATAGGGCAAGATCAGTTCCATTAGTCCTTCCTTCCAAATTGCAAGTATGTCTTGCCCAGCGCAACAAATTCTGCTATTCCTTGCATCAGGAAGGAGTGCGGGTGGGCACAAGGTTAGCCTGTAAAGGTGGACCATGTTTTCAGTACACATTGGAATGTTAGATGGTAACAAATGTCAAGTGCACAGGTAGGTCACCCTAGAGGCTGCATGCCTGAATCGAGAATGCACTTCAACCAACAGTCTTAATCTTAGGTGACATCAGAAGGTTCTGGTGTGCTGGCAGTAGACCTGGTACCGGCAAGTAGTATTGCAGCTTGTATCGGATGAGGACGCCTTTGATAGCAGGGTGAGACATGCACAAAGCTCTGAGAAATCCCCCCCCCCCCAAAATAGGCATTCACCATGGGGCATACACTGGCATCGAGAGTGAATTTGGGTTTGCCACATGGTGAAATGTCTGCAACTCCGCTATCTGTATTTGGGCCCCTTCGTGCTGTAAAGCATAGGTTGCCGCTATAGTGCTACGTGAAAGTGTTATATATTCTTATTAATCACACTTAATATAGCAGGTTGCACGTCAAATACTCCTTCCAGAACACTCAGCCACTCCCTCTACCACAGTTGTCCCTTGTACTTACTTTGCAGAACAGTGTGATGTGCCCACACACAACACCCCCCCCCTCCTCCTCACAAAGCTACCTTTTTTCTTTTCTTTTTATTTTTTTGCAGCGTAGCTCCCCGTAGCTACTTTTTTCAGAGTAGCATTGCGCCTTTCCTTTCAGACACACAATCATTGAGGATTTTGCTGTGGGAGGCTAGCATACATGTACCCCTGCCCACAGTGAGGTAGCCTCTCTAGAGTAGCTCCCTAAAGATGAGTTTTGCCATGGATGCTGACTTTGCAGTACATGGTCACCTACCTGCTCCCCTTTACTTCCTTCGAGGGAGATGGGTCTTTGTAGGGCTGCTTCCTAAAGGTGATATTTGCAGAGCAGGGTCATGCGTTCCCACTCCACGAGAAGCCCTATGTGTAGCAGGGATGCCACCATTCAAAGCTGGTGTAGGAAAGCTGCCATACCTCAATTGTAAATTTAGGGCTTCATTTCAGTTAACCTCCTCTCCCGCGGGATTTTACTGCGTTCCAGGGACACTCTGACACAACGGATGACAGCAATGTTCCTTCACGCCTCGTTTCACTCATTTCTGCTGATGAACGCGACTCGGGCAGAAAAATGGCTGAGTGCTAGCCTGCAGTCAAAGTTGTGTCCCTTCTCTTTGTGCGAACAAAAATGAGAGCAGAACAACGTTTTATTTGTGCGCGTTCTTTCTGGTAAGCGGTGCGCCTAATTGTGCTCCATTATTACAGTCTGGTGCCAATAGGTTAATGGCTCCCGGACACTGATGTTCATTGATTGCTTGCTCCCATTTGGAGACAATTGTCGGTTCATGAATCTCTGGGGTCTAACTTTGTGTTGATTGTTGCCTTTGCTTTCCTCCATCTTCCCACTGATTGTTACTCCATTCACTCTGAATGTGGAGTCTGTGCATGCAGGCGAAGTCTAGCATATCAGAATATTGGCCTGCTCCAGTAAGGTGGCACTGGTTGGGGAGGGGATTCAACCTTGACTAAGGTTTAATTAAGCGGTACGAAAGGGGGTGGTGATGGACGGAGCATCTGAACCAATCAAACACTCACACGCTCCCTTTGCCACTGGATTCAAGCAAGCCTGGCTGAAGACGGCTGAAATGCCAGAAACCGGTCCTAGGAAGCTTGTTTCCGGTCCAGGGAAGGCATGGCTTGGCAGTTCGGGCTGGACTGTTCCCATGAGGCACAGGATCAGACTAATTTACATATGGCCATGTCTGAACTGGGGTGGCAGTGGGCTAAAGAACGGTGATGGATTAAACCCAGATCATTTGACTGGGTGTGAGTGTTTGATTGGTTCAGATGCTCCGTCCATCACCACCCCCTTTTGTACCGCTAGGGTTTAATTAAGGCAATGAATAGTGGGTCCTCTCAGCATCCCACGCCGATCACTGTGGCCCTAATCACATTATTTGCTAACTTGTCTATCAAATAATAACTCCCATCTGAGACACCCGCCTGTTATAACATTTTAGTTTGAACCCCCCATCCCTTTTATTGTTTTCTCAATTATTCCTCTTTCTGACCCTTGGCTACATCCATATTGCAGCCGCGTCCAACGGGTGCTGCCTCATGATATTTTATTGCAAAGTGCTTCTGGGCATGTGATTTCCTCATTGTGTCCTCCTACAAAGGCCTCATTCAGCCTTTCTCTCGTCAATCCTATACTGTAAAGGAAACTGCTCACAGTTTCAACTTCCAGTGCTGATGGTATTTCTGCTTTATTTAACAAACATGTTTTTGCTGAAATCTGATACTTCTATCAGAAAACCTTAGTAAATCTGTAAATTGTTCTCACCCGAACATTCATGGAAAATTGTGTGGGTGGGTGGGATAAAAAGCCAGAAGTAGGGAAAAAATCATTAGTGTTACAAACTTGAGATGATGAATACAATTCATTTGAGAAAAATGTGGTTAACCGTTGTGAGTAACTTCTTAATTTAATTGTATTCAAATTTGCATTAGCTTCCCAGATCAGGTTGAATCCCATTCTCTTTTCCCTTTTCAGAACCTTGTTTACCGTATCAGCTTTCTGACATCTCTTCCCCTTCAGTGTAGTTCTTGAAATTAATATTTTCAGTCAGTCTACTTTAATTTTCAATAGCCATGTGGTGGCATCAGATACTACTCGATTATATTTCAGATTGTTTTTATGTAAAAGTTGATTGGGTATATCGCTAAACACTTTTAAGATTTGCTGTACACATTTATTATTTTTTTTCTTTGGTATTATGTGTCCATCTCGGACATCTTTTTTACATTTACAGTTTGCCCTTTCAATTCTTGTTAAATGCGGCTCGTTTCCTCCAGTGGGTAGTGCGACATGAGAATTTCTAGACTCCCTCACTCAAATGTCCCTAAAAAAAGGTTGAAGTTGTTTAAACACTGACCTGCTTTAGGAGTCAACACACCTGGGCTTTTTAGAAATTATAAAAGATTCTGTATATTATGTAAGCTGTGCACATTTTTATGGCAGACTCAGCCGATTGTATATCAAATCATCTTTTCTTTCCAATATGTACCTGTAGAATAGAATGTAATAGTAACATTTGATTCAAATTAATCATTCGATTGTACTTTTAGTCCTTCCATTCATGACCAGAGCCATTGATTGAATGCCGTTGGCTCTGTCCAAAACGGTGGTATTTCAACAACCGTCTCAAGCGATTCTAGCACCCACTACCAATTTGGCCCAGCAAAGTTATGCTTACAACCAGTACAGTATTTCTTCTGTGTCTTATGTGCTTCACATGGTTTCTCAGCGCTTTATACTGCAGATTCAAACTGTGGTAGGTATACCGAATGGCATTTTCTTCAAATCATTTTTTCATTGTCTGCAACAACATATAACCCAGTAACAGTTATTTTCGCTTCAAAAATCTCAATGGTGTGGTACTTCTAAAGCAGATTTTTTTCATTGTAAGCTCAGGAAAGCCAAATTAGTATCCAGATTTCTCTTTTTTTTTTTTATGCAAAAAATGTTTGGTAATGTGTGTAAATTGGTGCAAATCTTAGGCATGTGTAGCCTCTAAATCTTTGCTAATGGGCCTATCTGCATATTTGTTAGGTGTATAGGTATTTCAAAATCTGAGACTATGATCCAAGCAAACTTCTGACTGAATGAGTTTGCATTTCTAAAGCGCGTGGCTACCAGAAGGCCTCCCAGCGCTAGGAGCAGTGTCATCACAGTACTACAGCTAGGCATCAAGGAAACAAAGGTTTGAAGGAGTTATTGAAAAGATAAATAGTTGTCCGCAAGGCGGATATGATTAGGTAGCTGGTTCCAACATTTCGCCGCGTTGTATGAGAACAGGCGTCCGCCACTCCAAGATCTGTTTATCCTGGGATCAGCTGCCAGATGTTTATTCCCAGAGCGCAGGGAACTATTGGGGCAATAGGAAAAGATCGATTGGAGAATCGGCGGACCATTGGACGATAGTCTTATGGACGATACACACACACACAGCTTTAAACTGAACTCTTTCCGCAACCGTAAGCCAATGGAGAGAGGAAATAGACGGTCTTCTAGATTCCCGATTAGGCACCTGCCTGAGGAGGCGTGCTGCACAGTTTTGAACAGTGTCGTTTTTTTATTTTATCGTTGAGCACAGAGGTCCTAAATAAAGCATATAGGCGTAGTCAAGTAACGAAAGAATCAAAGCTTGAACCAACAATCTCCTAGCATTGAAAGTCAGCAGGGGAAGAATTTTCCTTGGGATCTTCAGGACCCCATAACCGGTACCTGCCACCTTCCGTGCTTGCTCCTTAAAATTTAGATTATGATCTAGCCAGACACCAAGGCTTTTGATCTGATCTTTTGGAGGAGGCATGACACCCAAGCACATAGGCTCAAGTGAGTTGGTATTCAGGGGGAGGCTTTACCTAAGAACGTCCGCTCCATTTTAGCCCCATTAAGTTTTAAAAACGAGCCTTCCATCCATGCGGAGACCCTTCCCAGACAGTCGGCCAGATTAGTTTCCGCATTATCAGATTGGTTAAGGGAGACAATCAGCTGATGTCAGCATAGGTGGCCATCTGAATGCCAAAGAGCTTGACAACCTCTGCCAGGGTGATTATATAAATATTAAAAAGCGAGGGGCTCAGGGAAGAACCCTGAGGAACCCCGCATCTCAGAGGCATACTTACAGAAATAGTTATCCTCAAATACTTGGAACGATCTGTCATCCAGAAAGTACTCTAGCCACTTAAGTGCTGTTCCAGTCACTCCTACCTCTCTAAGTCTTGAAATAAGTTGTTGATGATTAACCGCGTCGAAGGCCACGCTAAGGTCAAGTAGGACAATATCCCCGGAGCCACCGACAGCCAGAATTTTTCTGTCTTCTTCAACTTCTACCAGCAGGGTGTTTTCCGTACCCTGTTTGGGTCTAAAACCGGTTTGTGAGGGATGAAGGCATTCATTCCTCTCCAAGAAAGCATAGAGCATAGAGAATGGAGTTAACATACTTTTCAGCAATTTTTTAAACTCCAGGCAAAAGCTACATCGGCTGGTAATTCGTGAATACTTCTGGATCCAAACTCTGTTTTTTGAGAAGGGCTTTGACCATGGCCTGTTTCCAGAGAGAGGGAACCAGTCCAGAGGAGAGTGAGTATTGATGAGGTCAAATATAGTTGGGGAAACTATACCAGAGGCCTGAGAGTTGTAGGCTGAGATGATCCTTTTTTCGTATTACAGGGATTGAGCACTTCTAATTTTTGCCTTGTATACTTTAGTAGCCTCTCTATATTTAATTTTCTTAACGGTGGATAAATCTTTCCTCCAACTCCTCTCCAAGCGTTTACATTTTTGCTTCAACTCTCTAAGCTTGGGAGTGTACCAGGCTATTCTATTGGAACGTGTTCTATTAGACATCCATTTTTTTGGGACCACCAAATCTAAAGAGGAATCAAGCCAGTTATTAAACTTATCGTTGGCGGTTTCTGGGTCATTTTCTAGCACGGTCTGGTATTACGAAGAGTTAGCGTTACTGTAGTGTTTTGTATTGGTCACGCTACTGGTATGGGTTTGGTTCTACTGTGCATATGCGATGCTAGGGATATTAGTTCTTCCAGTTATACAATCATGAACTCTATAGATTTTTTGATTTATTACATTTTATTTATTTTTTTGGTTTAGCACAGTTGGTGCAAACATATCCGTCAGGGGAAAACTGCTTCGTTCACAGTAGTCATTGCATCCCACTACCCTACATCAGGAGCTCCCACCATATATCCAGTAATACACCCACCATTAACACAATATTTTGGAGTGTTTCTTGAGGCACCCTCGTCCTGTAAATGGGCTCCTAGTTTCGCACAGTGATCCATACCGGTCTTGAATTCCCTCAGCTGGGGGCTTCTGGCGCCTTCCAGTGTTTAGCATTATCTCTTTTCACCAGTAGTGTCCCAAACCCCACCAGGGCCTGGTCACCTCTTGGATACTCCCTTAGTTAAGCCAGAATACTTAGCATAGCAAATTTAGGTGAGGACTCAATCAAGTGTCCGAACGCCTATTAGTGTGTCTCAAATATTCAAAGCCAGTAATGGTGGATGATCAGACCTCCCCCAAACCGTCTGGTAAAACTCTCCTATTTGCGCCCTACATTTAAACCAGGTATGGTCTGGCACTCTTTGGGCTTCCCGCAGTCGCCTTAGTGCAAAGTATGTGCAGTGTAGGTAGTTCAGTTTAATGCGCCACAGGTGAGCTGATCTGGATTGGATGAATGGTGTCATGCACGCCGCTCTCCACTCTGCATCGTTCAGCAGACCAAACTACTCTTCCCATCATGGGTTCAGGCTCACCAGCACGCAGGGGGGAGTGCTGAAAGTCTGAAAGCTGCCAAGATCTCAGTATATCTGGTAAGCCCACCCGCCCCCTTGCCCTGTGGGCCCACGAGCAGGTGTCTACAATGGAATATATTTGTGTTGTACCTAGTGTGGTTTGATAACCAGACACTGCATGTCTGAGCTAGAGACAGCAGAAGAATTGTTATTTATTTAGAGAAAATTCTCTTTGAATGGTGTGCCAGGATTTCATGTGGTCACCCACATAAACCTATACCAGCCTCAATATACCTATCTGGTCCAATCCCCATATTCCCTCGAGCTGTGCCACCCTGTCCAACCGTATCCCTGTTCAAAGAAGGATTTCAAATGTAACTCTGCGATCTCACCTTGTTTAGTGTAGTGCTGGAATATTACAGTAGTAATCTCTGGGAGATCCCAAGGAGACGGGTGTACCATATAGTACACAATGTTCAAATCAATCAACAAGACCTCCACCTTGACAGCTGGATACTCCCATCCACCGGAAACACAGGTGTGTGTGTGTGTGTGTAAGTGTTAGTGTGCGTGCCAGTCTGCCATTGAATGTGGACATTACACATTTGCCAAATGATATTCTATGAGCCAATTTAGCCCACATGAATTTACATGCATTGGTTGTAAGGGTTTGGAACCATTGGTGTGGGATAGAGAAGAGGAATTTTTGGATGACATACAACATGCATGGGAGAACCATCATCTTAAATGAGGCCACACTGCCCATCACGTTGAGTAATAATTTGGTCCGCCAGTTGAAGACCTCCTAAATACATTGGTCTGTAAGTCTTATTGTGCACTTTGATCATCTTAATTTGAGTCTGGGTTTGATAGTGGAATTGTCAAACAGACCTATTGCTTACAATCTACGTGGAGTGGACTTTGGGTCTAACCCTTCCTTAGGCTTTCTCCAACCTGCCTCTTTCAGACTTGCTGAAACAAACAGTTTAATTGACTGATTTATCTACAGTTTGATATCCCCAGAAGCAGGGAGTTGCATTCTGAAGGTTACGTTCAATGTTTCTTCCTACACGCTTTTAGGTTGAGGTGTCAGAAGATGTGGAGGGTCTGGTTCATGTGTCAGTCAATTTTATTTTTTATTTTGGAGTGGAACCCCATAAGAGAAAATAAACATACAATTGTAGTATAATAGAAATTGCTATAAATCAGTATTTGTAAACAAAGTAGAAATACAAATCGTCAATGTTAAAATAAATTTCATAGTTAAAACAATGATAACTGGAATTTAAGTGGATCCCCACATGTTTCCTGCATATCCACACGCAATATAATAACTTGGACAAAAAGATCAGATGAGTGGTAGTGTCAGATTGGAAAACTCTCAGAGCAAGCAGGTACTGATGAAAGCCCAAAGAATTGTTTTTCCTGAAAGTCTAAACTAAAGCATATGGGTTGGATCCTTTTAAGTGTAAATCGACAGTAGCCTGGGTAGAAGAAAAGTGCATGCTTAATATTTTCAAAGGCAGATTGATCACCCATGTCACAGATGCTGTGTTCTCGCATTGATCTCGGTCACTGGAATAGGGCCTATCTGGACCCATTACGGCACTATTAATATTGCATCCGTTGTGTATCTAACCACGGTTGATTGGCTTCTTTTTCTCTTATGTTTATTGGACCATGGCAGTAAACACTATGTACTTGGCGAATTGTTCTTCTTAAATACTGGGGTTTTAATGGACCCTCCATATTGTTTGGCTGAGTGCTCGTCCCATATACTAGGGTGGACCTGTGACGTGTCTTCAGCTAACAGAAGGCAATGCTGTAGATTAGACATTCTTGAGATAAGCCGTGGAAGTCGACATTTTAGACGAAACACGTGTTGCTACTTTGGCTACTCTGAAGACCTAATCTTGAATAAATGACCTATGCAGTCCAAGAATTAAATTAACAGAACTGATGATTTCATTATGAATCTAATATTTATTACAAATTGTGTGTGCCTATTGGGAACTTGGAAAAATGTCAGATGTTATTTGTGACAGGAGCATGTTTCCATTAACCACGTAGCTTCATATTCTCAGGATGCCAAATCGAAATTTCATGAACACTATTTTAGCATATTTTGGTTGCATTTCTTCCATGTACACTTAAAATGTAGGAAACCATTTCTATTCTTGCAATATATTCCTTAAGCTCCCATTTGCAGAGTGGTTTTACCAAGCACCCGCAATGTAGTTCCAGAACTTATCCACCCAACCAGAACCAAACATGTCCTAACCAAGGCACGGAAACCTCATTTTATGGCTATAATCTCCTGCACGCCTTCCCTATAGTGGGCAAGTACCGCTATGTACCGTAATTTCATCAGAAGCCGAAGCAGTCTGAAAGGTGCCAAGTGTTCAGTTCTTGTGAGTAAGGTGTCTAGGAATGGGGCCAACAATCATGTTCTCCGTGGTCGGTTAAATGGAGACTTGAACAAGTTGTTTTCACATACGGATGAGCTATTTACATTGCTATGACCCCAAATCTGGACTTTCTAAAGGGCTGAAGACTGTGCTTTGGCTTTCTAAACCTCTAGCGCAGGTCTGACTGCCTTAGACGTTGTTGATCGATTCATTTTTTATTTGTGGCAGCCCTGTGTGAAAGAATTGCCCTCCATTTCTTGATGCGAGAACTTCACAACAGTCTGTTATCAATCTTACTGCCAAGAGAATCTACCTGTAGATCTGGTCAACAAGAGTATCCCGTAGCTCGATCTTCCCCTTTAACACTTTGGCTGCGAGGCTCATTCCCCCGCTGTGCTGGGGGCATGCACAGAGCCCCCATGCTCATCACGAGCTCAGCTCGTCATGAGGCACAGTGCTCATGTGCTCATGACGAGCTGAGCTTGTCACAGCAACACATGTTTCCATGGAACGTTCAGCACAGCAGGGGAATTATCCCCGCGTGTGAGCGTTCCACGGCTCATGACGAGCTCCGCTCGTCATGAGAACTCGAGCACCGTGCCTCATGACGAGCTGAGCTCGTCATGAGCACAGAAGGGGTTGAGGATCTGTGTAGGTTAATTGCCATATATTGGTGTTTTCAGTATTCATGTCAAAGTGCATTTTAAACTCATCCCGCAGGTTCCCAAGTCTTTTTGAGGTCCTCCATAGTATCGGAGTATCCTCTGCAAAGATTAGGGCCGGAACTGGAGTGCCTTTTAATTTAGGTGACTTTTTAGAAAAAACAGATGCCAACCCCACCACTTTTCAAGTGCTCTCCACTGCGTGCAAACAAATCAAAATTAAATTCCAGATTTGTTCGGTATATTTATTTTTACCTTTTACTTTAGAAATTTTTAACATATAAGATCAGACAGATTGTCTGAGAGACACTCAACATGTAGCGACTAATATAAAACAATACAGCAAGGGAATACAAATCACAAGATGAGTTACAAACAAACAATTATATGATACACCTTTCGTATATTGAGTGATAGCAAACGATAAATCTCTGCACATATTGGAACAACACTCAATAAACCATAATCAGTATTTCAACTCAATGAAAGAGACACGTTCAAGGTGAAAAATTGAAGAATATAAACTAATTAATCAGTGAGACTCAGAAATGAATTCTGTATCCTTCGTATATTCTTTCAATGATGCCGACGCGTTTCGAGTCCGTGAGCAAAGTTGACGGACTCTCATCAGGGCTCAATCAATGTAGTTCTGCAAGGTGTTTATGTTTAAAAAGAAAGACAAAAGGAGAGCAGCGTGTCACCAAACATTCTCAATACCAGGGTGACTGCCCCCAGTGCCCCTCATAGCCCTTTATGTACCTGACAGTGACTCCGAAGACCTTATCTCGGGGATCTGTTAACACCAATACTTGTGGCGGGACCTTGTTATCTGCAAGATAACATCAAGATCAGAATGCGCAAAAGCAATGTACTTCAAGTTTGTGCACAAAAAGCAGGTTTCTTTTTTAGACAAAAACCAACAGGGCAAGACACGATACAAAGTCCTGTGGGAAATGCGCACGCACAGGAACCACTATCAATCATAGCGGCCACAACTAACATTGTGAATTTATCTGCAAAAAAACTAACTCAGGACGAGGAATCGGTGCTTAATTTGGGGCTCAAATTTGTTCCCAGCCAACAAACCGATTACACCAAACTTAAGATGGAGATGATTGCTTTTTGCCGCAAGATACGGCTGCGAGCATTTTTTGCAAATCAGCCACCTAGCTCAAACATTGAAACAACTGGTCTGAGGAATAAGTCGAATTTTATTCCAAACCAAAATATTCCCAAGCAAGTGCTTGCATATGAGCAAGTATTACTGTCCTCCATCAACAAATTTGAGAAAAACAAAAAATATGTCCAATCCAATGTGAGCAAAGGACAAAGACAAGCACTTAGGAACTTACAAGAGGACCATTTTGTCCTGATAAAACCGGCCGATAAAGGCGGGGCCGTGGTACTATGGCCCAAAGATAAATACATATTGGAAGGCCAATTGCAGGTTGATAATGTGACGTGGTACAGGAAACTGCAGGGAGACCCAGTTAAGGAAATTCAGGGAATGATAATGGAATTGATTCAGGAGGGCAAAGCTAGTGGGTATGTAGGTTATAAAGAAAGTGAATATCTTGTGAAGAAGTTCCCTCGAACCCCAGTGTTGTACCTTCTCCCAAAAATCCATAAAAACCTGACTGATCCCCCAGGACGACCTATAGTCTCGGGGTGTGATTCGTGTTTGGAGCCTATCTCCAAATACATTGATTTCTTTTTAAAACCTTTTGTCAGTGGAGTAAGGTCCTACCTAAAGGATACTAAAGATTTCCTAGTGGAGGGGATGGAATTTGATCCTGAATCTGAAATTATGGTCACAATGGACGTTACGTCCTTATATACACAGATCCCTCAAGATGAGGCGCTTGAGGTGATAGAAATGTATTTGGACACCAGAGAGAGACCGCACAGAGTACCGACCAATTTTATTGTACAACTTGCGGAATTGACATTGAAAAATAATTATTTCCGGTTCAATGATCAATTTTATATGCAAATCAAAGGTACGGCCATGGGCTGCCCCTATGCTCCGGAGGTAGCCATATTGTATATGGCGCAATATGAACAAATGTTCATTGAAAATAATAATCCCTTTCATAAACACATTAAGCAATGGCTACGGTACATCAATGACGTGTGGCTCCTGTGGCAGGGGACCCACACCGAATTGATGTCCTTCCACCAGTGGCTTAATAATAAACATCAGGACATTAAATTCTCCCTAGAACAGAGTAAAACTGTCATGACGTTTTTGGACGTCCAAATAACTTGTTCTGAGGGGCACCTCAAATCATCACTCTACCGCAAAAAGACAGACAAAAACACCATTCTCCATCATCGGCGTGCTCATCCACGGAACTTGAAAAGCAATTTACCTTATGGACAACTACTCCGGATTCGCAGAAATTGTTCGAGTCTGGAGGATTTTGACCATCATGCGGACAAGTTCTGTGATGAGATGATCACCCGTGGGTACCCCAAGAAGATGTTGAAACACTCATATAAAAGGGCACGCTACACGCCAAGGGAATGTTTACTGCAGAATAAAGCAAAACGAGAATTGGAACAAATGGTGTGCGTCACGACTTTTGGACCAGACACACATCGGGTGAGACAAATGGTCCTGAAAAATTGGCACTTGTTGGAAGAACTGGAGTGCCCCTTCCCTAGGCCCATTTTTGCCTACAAAAGAAATAGGAGTATCGGCCAACACTTAGTACGTGCCGACATTGCTACACCCAGACCTAAGCAAGATCTACTATCCAAATGGGGTCTTAAACCTGTTGAGGGGCACCACAAGTGTGGGAATTGTGTGTCCAGTGGGTCCTGTCTGGAGGGCTGTGAATTCCAACATAAGCAAGTGAAATGGACCAATAAAGGGTTTTCAAATTGCAGGACCAAAAACGTCGTGTACGCCATCATTTGTGGGTGCCCAAAACTTATTATCGGGAAGACTAGCCAGCAAGTCAACACAAGGATCACACAACATCGATCCCGTATTAAAAATAAAGTGCTTAGTGCGCCAATGGTCCAACACTTTGTGGATAAATCACATGCAGAAACTGATTTTTCTTGGACAGTATTGTATACAATGCCCACCAAAAAAGGTCTTATCGACATTGAGGAAACCCTGCTGCGCAAGGAAGCCTATTTGATCATGAGATTCAATAGCGCCCAAACTGGATTGAATAGTATGTCCGAAGTTTCAAGGCTTTTTAAGCCTGTGATTTTGTGTTCTTTTTAAGTGCTCCACTTGACAGCAGTAATGCTTTACCTGTTCGGAACGACATGTCCCACAGTTCCATGCACCCATTGATTGTTTATATCCCTGCCCTAAAGGTGGCGCTGGTGTTTCTGAATCTAACCTGGCAGTTGTACGATGGAGCCCTTACTGAATCGGTGAGTGCTCCTGAGAATAGCCGACAGTTACTCTTGTACTTTAAAACGGGGTTGACAATTTACAAGTCTCCCGTCTTTGATTGGCAGGTTTTAAGCTGAGGAATAGGAGACAGTGCGGCGTAATTTGGATACCGCTGTATTTCGGTGGATGAATTGACAGCAGCTTGATCGCGAACCTGCGACGCGCAAGGACAGGTAACTTGCAAATGGATCTCTCCCGCTTTAGTCTTTAGCGCAAACAGTCCGGGTGTGAGCAGGCTCTGAAATTGTGCTCCGCTCTTTGCCCCTTTTAGATCGACCAGCGTGTGTGAGACCTGAGACCGTGTGAGGAAACGTTGTGTCTCCAGGTATGCGCTTCAGAACTAATGATTGGTGATCCGTAATGTTACTTTAAATGCTTCTACACGCCATTTGAAATGCCGCTTTACAATCTAATGTGGCGACTTTGGTCCGCTATCCACAGGTGAAATAAGGAGCTACAGGATATCTGAATTAGAGAGGGACAGGGAGAAACACTTGCTACTGTCCGAGGTATGAATTTGGAATTTTTCTTTTATGTTTTACGGGTTCACCCACGTGTGCACAAACTTGAAGTACATTGCTTTTGCACATTCTGAGCTTGATGTTATCTTGCAGATAACAAGGTCCCGCCACAAGTATTGGTGTTAACAGATCCCTGAGAAGGTCTTCAGAGTCACTGTCAGGTACATAAAGGGCTATGAGGGGCACTGGGGGCAGTCACCCTGGTATTGAGAATGTTTGGTGACACGCTGCTCTCCTTTTGTCTTTCTTTTTAAACATAAACACCTTGCAGAACTACATTGATTGAGCCCCGATGAGAGTCCGTCAACTTTGCTCACGGACTCTAAACGCGTCGGCATCATTGAAAGAATATACGAAGGATACAGAATTCATTTCTGAGTCTCACTGATTAATTAGTTTATATTTTTCAGTTTTTCACCTTGAACGTGTCTCTTTCATTGAGTTGAAATACTGATTATGGTTTATTGAGTGTTGTTCCAATATGTGCAGAGATTTATCGTTTGCTATCACTCAATATACGAAAGGTGTATCATATAATTGTTTGTTTGTAACTCATCTTGTGATTTGTATTCCCTTGCTGTATTGTTTTATATTAGTCGCTATATGTTGAGTGTCTTTCTCAGACAATCTGTCTGATCTTATATGTTAAAAATTTCTAAAGTAAATGGTAAAAATAAATATACCGAACAAATCTGGAATTTAATTTTGATTTGTTTGCTCGCAGTGGAGAGCACTTGAAAAGTGGTGGGGTTGGCATCTGTTTTTTCTAAAAAGTTGTGTATGGTCCAGCCGACCCTACGTCCCGGGACCTATCTCCTTAACTACACAAAATTTTAATTTAGGTGAGTCATGAATACAGTTAAGAACATCAATGGCATGGATGAAAAGAGGAGAGTAGGTGGCAGAATTCAGCCCTGACTAACTCCTTTGCGACCAGTGATCCAGTCTGTAAGCTCTGTCTGCCCCACTGCACCAGTGCATAGTTGTTATCCTGTATCCTTATTATGATTATGATTGTGAGCAGAAGGTGGGACAGGACACCGATAGAGCATAGGGATTCCCACAGGTGACATCTTGGGACAAGGTCGAATGCTGCTCTCAGCGATATATAAATGCTTTTTAATCACCCTATTATGTTTCTACAGGATTAGAAATAACCTAAACGCTTGTTTGACAATTCTAACTTTAACTCTAATGCCAGCCTGGAAAGCGGATAGTACCTTAGATTCTTTCATCAATTCCTCAAGCTTATTCAAGATCTGCCTACAGAAAATCTTTTGAAGGTTATCCATCAAAAATGATGGATCTGTATTAAGCAGGCAGAACCCTGTGTCCCTTTTTAGGTCTAACGCCTAGAGTTGCAGTGCGCAGCATTGCTCGCGCAGCACAAGACATTTAGTAGGTAAAAATGGGGTTTCAGAAGCTGACCTAGGAATGGCACACAAACAAGCCTGTGCTTTTCCTTTTGTGGCACGCTATTGGGTTTTGCGTGTGTATTTTTAACCAAGAGTACGCAATAGGCCAAAGGCGGACACATTGCTCTGCCCATGGCCTATTGGTGTCTATTACCCGCACTGGCCGTCATGTGGTTTCAATTATCGTGCCCAGACACGGCGCGATAATTGAAACCACATGGCTCGCAGTGGCGCGGGCACCACTCGCGGGCTTTTTCATTTTTTTTTTTATCCATTTCTCAGGGAAGCAACTAAATGAAAGGCTGTGTTTTGTTCGGCGCCATTTTAACACCTCCCAGGATAGCGATGTTTATAAAACAGTCTACCTATTTTTATGTGGTTGGCAGATGGTGAAATTGTTAAGCTTCACAGCAGACAACATTCGTAGCATATAAATTGTCACCCATGGAGGTTGCTTTGGTCAGCGCCTGGCTTCCTTCCAGAATCACCTGTAGGAGATACCCAGACTGTGTTCAACTCTTCGGAAGGCAGATCTGCTCTTTAAAGTCAACAGCAAGGGCTTTTCAAAATCTGCAGGAAAACCACAACAGGCACCACATTTCAGTGTTTTCAAGACTTTTTCTAAATGAATGGGAGTAACCTTGATGACAGCAATGGGACTAGTGCTGATGACAATAAAAATAGCACTGATGATACCAATGGGACTAGTGCCCATGCCAACAATGAGAATAGCGCTGATAACCATGGGACCAGTGCCGATGCCAAGAATGAGAATAGCACTGATGATAACAATGGGACTATTGCTCATGACAGCAATGAGAATAGCACTGATAACCATGGGACTAGTGCCCATGACAACAATGAGAATAGTGCTGATAACAATGGGACTAGTGCCAATATTGACAATTGTACTGATAACAATGGAACTAGTGCCCATGTGAACAATGAGAATAGCACTGATGATACCAATGGAACTAGTGCTGATGCCAAGAATGAGAATAGCACTGATAACCATGGGACTAGTGCTGATGCCAAAAATGAGAATAGCACTGATAACAATGGGACTAGTGCCAATGCCAACAATGAGAATAGTGTTGATGATACCAATGGGACTAGTGCTGATGCCAGCAAAGAATAGAACTGATGATAACAATGGGACTATTGCTCATGACAGCAATGAGAATAGCACTGATAACCATGGGACTAGTGCCAATGACAACAATGAGAATATCCCTGTTGATAACAGTGGTACTAGTGCTAACGAGAACCACGAGACTAGTGCCGACGACCACGAGACTAGTGCCGACGACCACGAGACTAGTGCCGATAACCGGACTAGTGCAGATGGCAAAACTGCATGATTAAGAGACTTACTCTGGGTCCACACTGCTCATTCATAGGAGACACTGTTCTAGACTCACATGCCTCATCAGTGTGCACACTGGTCTTTAACTATATTCCTCCAACAGATTCTAGCACATTATTACAGGTTAATATGTTCCTTGTGAGGCCTCCTGACTCCTGCCATTGTTATTTAAGTTCTGCCACTATGTGGATTATAATTCCAGTGCTGGAGCATTGTGCTTTTCGTAACCCGAAGCCATCTCTGGCTTTACCTGTACTTGTTTGTTTTTGTGAGTAACGTTAAGAGCCAGTATGCGCTGTAGAAAGGGCTTGTCTGTAACAACAAGCATTTGCAATAGGTCTCGCATTTACGCAAGTCTGACCTATTGGCATTGTAAATGACATTGGCTTTTATTTGTTTCAAAAAACAAAACCTAAATAAAAGGCAATGTCATTTACAATAAAAATAGCTCAAACTCTCGCAAATGTGTGACCTAATGCATTGCAAATGCTTGTTACATATTGGGGAAGTTTTGTCCCCTTCAGTGGCTGGAATATCTGTATCGATGGGAGAAAAATTCCTAGGCAGTTACTACAATTCAATTTACATTAATCTACTCTTAACATAACATGGGGGATAATCCAGACTCAGTGCAATAGATCAACAACTGTTTAAAACATATAGAATTCTTTCTTTATTGAGATTTATTCAAAAATTGAGAAATAATAAAAAGCAAAGGGACCAAAAAAATGTTTTTACACATTGGTGCATTATACATCTGATACAATGTATTCACGACAAGTTAACATTGGTGAGCACTTAATCCAAAACAATATGAATTGAACATCAACACATACATACATTACATCAACATACATATAATCAATACAAACAGTTATATCATGAAACTGATATAGTGTCCTCCGCACTACCGTGCGCCAGTACATCAGCGGTGGTTTCTACAAAAGGGTGTTGAGGTTCAGCCCCTTTTTTATTTGCTATAAAAGCAACTCCTCGGGACACGGTCTGCCGCTCATCCTTGTTGCTGTCTGTGAGCTTGAAACGAGTGAGTGCAGTGTAAGGCATCACAGGCCGGCAATTTCCTTGCTTGCTCCGCTAGGCTACAGTATTTGTTGGGCTGACAGGCTCACACCACTGAGGCCTGTGAGGTGATCAGCTCGGCAAAGACCGAACATCAAGGATCAGTCTCCACCCTCTTACCTGGAGATAAAGTTCGGAGAGGACATTGTGACCCCTACCATTAACAAAAATCGTCAAAAGGGTGGGGGTCTGACCCTGTGACAAGTTGGGAAAGGGTGTGGTAGACACTTAAGTACAGGAAGGCAGGATATTGAGTCTGCGCAGTTTGTCATGACTTGAGACACTGCGCAGGCTCGACTTGTGGTGTCTGCTTCCAGCGTGAGTTTATGCTGGAGCTGCTGGACGCCATTTTAGCTCTTGTCAGTCAAAGGCGCCTAGACCGTGTTGCCAGACGGTGTGGATCTTGTGAACCAGCCCCCAGGACACGGCAAACCTCTGCTCAGCCTCTGAACTAAAAAGTGCTTGTGTTTTTCTTTCCATTAAGATGTGCAAAGTAAGTGCATATAATTGTAATGCCATCCCAGCCTCACATGATCCTCCCTGGGGCCAGTCTCACTCTCTCACACCGTGTGGACGGTTTCAGAGAGCTCCCGGTCTGCTGCATTTTTTGGGGGGACACACCCTGCTTTTTATCTCGTCGTAGTTCTTCTGTGCAGTGAAGTTAAACTGGGCCCCATGTTAAAACTGACACATTTCAGCCAGTTCTGACTTTTTAGCATGTAACACCACTCTGAAACTTGTGGCATTGATTTTTCACCATATGTAGCCGGGTGTGTGTTGCAGTGTTCTGTCACTGAGTGGGTCTCGTGGTGAAACGCACACGTTTCATGGAATCACTAGGCCAGTTGTGAGGTCCGGGCTGGACTGGCGTAGCAGGCTCCGGGTGTTTTTTCCTGGTGGGTCGGAAGGGTCGTGTTTTTTTTGGGTGGTGGGGCAGTTTTCTTACTGAGGGCCGGTTTTGCAGCAGTCCTGCAAGATAAGCAGCAGCAGTGCTTCTCACTAGCAGATCAGCCCCCCGCTCCCCCCCCCCCCACCCCCCTCTGCCCCAGGGGTGGTCCGAATTCATTGCCTGGTGTGGTTGGTGTTCCCAGTCTGGCCCTGTGTGCGGGTCTGTCTGCAGCAGTCCGTTATTCTGGTGTGCTGCGGTTAGTACATGCCTCACATGCTTTGAACTGTATGCCTGCCGCCTCAGGCTGAACATTTGCAGGTGTTTCACCTTAACCAACAGGCTGGTAGAGAGTTCCTAGATGCTCCATACTTAATGAAAAATGTAAACTATGTATTTTCTACGTGACATTATGAGGGTTGATAGCCGGTTTCAGATCGTTACTGACACACCTACTGCGAGAAAGCGATAAATGCATTGCTGTCAAGAAGGTACATACGATGGGGGTAATTTTAAAATATGCCTTCGTATAGGTAGCATTAAACATTGCTAAGCTCTCTGAAACGAGGTGTGATCGGTATATCAAGGCCTCAAAGGAAATCAACTTTTCACTGTTACAAGCATGGAGCAAATGCTCATCTGCACACTACTTGCTGCTTGTGCAACACGCTATAGAGCAAACTGGTCTGTACTTTCCATATAGTATAAACAAATAAAAGGGCACATTTGTTTTGCAATATTTGTCCGTTCAGCCCCAAGTATTTTTATTTAAGATTTTCAGGGCATTCCTTTTAAGACAAGCCGCAAATACAGCAAAATAGCGCTGTCTCCTTATTGCTCAATGGAAAAGATTACTTAAAAGTAAAATAATATGTATTGTGACTCTTGCAAGTAATTCCTAAATGTGATTTACTGGGACAGTGCGCCCTAAGTAGAATTTGTGTATAGAAATGTTATTTTTCTGGCGCAGACCATCCTGTATTAAAGAGCATTTATTTGGCTGCCACAATGTATGGTGAGGACATCATGGGCTGAAAGGATGTTGTCTTTCTGGTTCTTTGCTGGGTGGTAAGACAACGGGTTAACTTTATTTTGCATGTGGCCACCCTCCCACAAAAATGCTATGCAAACCAATCCCCTGAGACCAAGTCCAGCCCCGCCACTCGCAAACCTCACCAGCTGCCACTGCATTACATGCCAAAATATGTAGCCCTACGTCTTCGTTTTGATGCCTCAGTGAGATTAGTCCAGTTGGCCTCATCCCAGTTCCGTTTACTTAGATGTAGGATTTTAGTATCCTGGTCCCTTGCAGTGTGCGTTACTGTTGGGATCTTATTGCTGAAATCAAAGCCAATTTAGCTTGGCGACAGTCCCTTGAAAATCAAGGTTTTTGAGGCTGCCGTCTTGAAGTCGGTTTAAAAAAAAAGCTATAATCGACTGAACAAGGAGCAATGAATCTCAGTATTTGGAATTTCATGGGACAGAAGAAGGATCTAGGGAGCGAATGCTGAACAAAAAGAATCATAGGTTTCTACCATTGACTCATTATTTGCTGATCACCTAGGCGATTTAATGGACCTACAAATATTCTCTACTTGGTGTTCACACTTATGTGGTTCGCTATGTTCAAAGAAAAGTGCAATTCATTATTTACTCGTGCGAAGATGTAGGGCATTATGGTCGATGTCCATTCGAGGTTCTACTATAAAATCAACCAGTTTGTCCCATAATGCTATATCTGAAAATGATTATTTATGGTCCTGTGAGTTCCCCCCTCGAAGGTGTACAATCTGTCTTTATCAGAGTGTGCTCTATAATTGCAGGCACATAATCCATGTATCTGTTAACAAGGTGAGCAGAAGAGCACTTACTGTGAAAGGTGATGTCCAGTCCACACTATTTCTTTTTGGACCAGATTGTAAGAATCCATTATTTGCACAAATCCGAATTTGGGACTGAAGCTGGTCGCTAATTTGGCATGAATAGTCAGTTACTCTGAAGCAAGTGTCATAAGTAATTTGCAAGATGGACAACAGAAATAAGGTTATGGATGTTGTGGATGTGAACTCTGACTATCACGTTTAAGAATAAGACACAGTTCAGGCAGAATTGCTAAGTTTTATGAACAAGTGGGATTGTGCAAAGCCAAATTTGTGAAGAGGAAGCAAATGTAATGTTCATTTTATTGTACAATGATCAATTAACTGATTCTCCGGTTTACTTTTGAGCAGGTGCGGCCCATATCGGGGAAAAGAGGGGGGGGGGGGCGTCTGACGCACAAAAGAATTTTAAAAAAAACGTATTTGCTACCCTCCCCTCCAGCATTGCATCACACTTCTGCTCCTCTGTTCCAGTGTAGGCAGGCACAGGATTGGCCTGAGTGCCGATGATTTGCTTTCCAGGACACAGAGTCTGTGCCTGCTCTCTCCAACCCAAGCAATGCAGCTGGGGTTGGAGAGAGCTTCACTGCGCATGTGGGTTTTGCCGGCGTGAGAAGGCCGGCCAAACACACATGCACAGTGTAGATAGGCTGGAAGGGGAGTGGTGGGCTCTATCATCACCCTGGCCCGGGACAAGCTAAGTAAAACGATAATGGGTTTTTAAACTTTTATTTTTACTCTCTCCTGCTATCATTGTGTATGGAAAGCAACATTTCTTTCCTGGGTACTGTTAGTAGCTTTCCTCCTCAATGGATACACCAGTGTTCTGAAGTAGGCTTTAAAAGTTGTCAGTCGGATTTGAAGTGACTTTAAGTTGATGCTGGTTGATTTGTTTAATGTGTTCAACCATAATAAGTTCATTTGCATCCTTCTGTGCGCTTAAGAATGAGGATTTGGTGTTTTGGATTTTGACCGGCTAAAAACTCTTGGCCTAAAAAGGAAATTATTGAGGTTGGAAGCTGTGTTCTTCAGAATGTGCCTATTGAGAACATATTGTGTGATGTGTTCTTTCCATGGGAGGTCGGGGACCTGCCTTTCATTGTAGCCTGTCCCCCTTATTTTACCTTTTGTCTGTTCTATATTGATTGCAGTGGTGTGCCCCGTGCTTGGCTGTCTGAAGTTGCTCAGTACACTGTTCTTTGCGTTTACTGGAGCATGTGGTCGGATTATGTGGTAGTTATCGTGTGGTACCAGTGCATAGATATGTTGGTTTACTTTTCTTCCTGTTCGGTGTGTTTCCTGTGAGAATTTAAAAGGCCTTTGTACCGAATCTTGGCCAATGGAGTAGTGATGAACACTGTGTGTAGGTTGCTGCCCTCTCGAGCTGTGGTTCACGGATGGTCCCTGTGAGCGCACACACCAGTACTCTGCACATGGCACCAAGCTTACTCAATAAGGGTGTTGGAACATATTCACTCACTCACACACTCGCTCGTTCTGCTATTGGCATTTACCTTTTTCACTAGAATGATGTACTTGCCACTTTGCTCACTTACACAGCAGTTGAGAACTTGGCAAAATTCTCAATCATTAGGATTTTGCTTTTAGCACCGTGCTCACCCACACAAGGGTTCTGCACCTAGCATTCTGAGCAGTCGCTATGGCTTTGCACTTAGCAGGGTGCTCTATTTTCTGAATGAGCATGGTACCCACTTGCACAAGGACTCCTCAATAAACACTATGCTCACGTGCTGCACTTGGCACCATGTTCAGTCAGTAGGGCTCGGCCTTTCCGCAAAACACTGCTTCAGCAAAGTTTTATGAAAAGAAACTTCACTTGTATTTTTAAAAAAATACACAGATTATCTCAAACTGCTGAGCCACATATAAATACAAGTGAGACCACTTCTGCTCAGGCCCTCTGCACCTGCTCAATCCGCATACATTAATGGGCTGGCCTGGCGAGAGAAAGCGAGTGATACCTCCGCCTGTCTGCCTCTAGAAGTGCCACTCAGGCACCCACTGTGCTGCTGCCGGCATCCTAACAGCACAGACAACCCCCAGGCTGCCCAAAAATGCAGCCCACAGCTAGAACTCGGCTCCCGGCCCTTCGGCCATTTTCCATGTGCCCATGTTATCAATCTGACCCCGGCTTGATATAACATAGACGTTAGAGGCTCGCAAACTGCTTCTCTAGCCGAAGGCTGACCCACAGCGGGTTTCTCTTTGGTTGGCTCTTGCTGTGTGTTAGAGGCATGGTACTGTACATGGGCCTCTGTTTCCATACAAGATGTAGAGTTCCCTTCGTGTTTAGTAGCTTTGAAAGATTCTAGAATTCATACCTTGTTAGTTGCCGCTGCATGTAATGTGCATATTCCTACCTGGTGACCATTCTTGTATCTAAGATGCCGGGTTTTCTTTCCGAGGTTGTGTTGGCATGTAAATCTGAAGAACAGGTTTGTTGGCAACAGTCATGTACGTTGACACGCATGATAATTACGTGGTCACAGACAGGAGATTTTAGTATGCGGTCAGTGGTGCTTTGGAATATGCTCACTTGTGAACTACTGCCATGGTTTTACTCAAATCTGGCTTGTTGAGTTGCAAGAGTCATGCCTATGGTGGATAGCGGAACTGATGCCAAAGTTATGCATCTCATCCGAATAATTGTGGACTGGAAGTGAACTATTCCTGGATATCTTGAAACTGTTCTGCGTATTCATTTTTTAAAGGGAAATCCAGTGGATGATCTGACTGGAAGGAGGTTCCCCTGTGAGCCTTTTATCACCTATGCTGTCCTGATGGACCGCAATACTTGGGCTTAACATAACTTGGTTGTCTAGGACAGTGACTTACGTTTGAATGATTTCTGGACTCCTTAAAGAGATCTTTCTGTAATGCCCAAGTCCCAAGTGTGAAGTTAACACAATCCCTGTAGTGCCTAACCAACACCCTTCCTTTAACATTTTGTGTTTTTCAGCATATTTGCTTAATTTGTCCCCTCTTTTGGGCCCTAGTGCGTCTTGTACCAATCACTGAGCTCGCCAGAAACGCATAGAGCTTTCGGAAACATCACGTTTCTGTTGGTCTTCCAGCATCCTGAGCATGACAAGCTGTCATTCAATTTGCGTTATGACCGGATGCAAAGGCGACAGATCATATGGCCTGCGGGGTTAACAAAGGAACAAGGAAGTACAGCTCAGTTGGCTAGAATTGCATGTTGTGCTGAACACCCGGGGACCGAGAGCTGCTTGGAACTATAGCTACTGACTGACTCCTACAAAACCTGTTTTGACAGCGGTTGTCCGAATGTTTGCATTGTATAGCGCCTGTGCAGGCAGCCAGTGATCCCACAGTTTGATGACCGAGTAGTGGATGTGTTGAGTAGGTTTGTCTGATTGCATTCAAGGCAGGGACTAAGACCTGACTCCTCTCCTAACGTTTGCCACCCAGGTTATGAAAATGATTTGGCAATCCCCTCCTGGGATAGGCCTGTGTGTGAGCAGGATGGAAGGTCAGTGCTGCATGCTTTAAGGGAAACCTTGGAAATTCATAAAGGTACCCAACTGAAGATTTTTATATTAATAATCGTTCTGGGGGGGGGGGGGGGGTGGGGGGGGAGGGGGGGAGGGGAGTGGCTTACCCGCTGAGCACGATGGTTGAGCGGCTCCTGACGTCGATGGCCTGAAACCGTCCTAACATCCGTACATTAATCTGTTTTTCCTCAAAGTGCAGTGGAGTGTATGTTGTACCCGCAGTGTCACTACGAGTTGACAAGCACTAGCAACAGGCTCCGTTGAGAGAAGCCGTGGAGAGATCGGGCCCTGAATCTCAGGGCTCGAGTTAAACAGCAGCCGTCCAGGACTTCCTTGAGGGGCGGCCGTCAAGTGGTGGTGGTGTCCCAGAGGCCTGTGTCCATCGTGATCTACCCGGACCACCGGAGGCAAGTGGTGAGAAAGCGACGTCCCTCCCACTGTACCTCCCCACGCCCCCCCCCCCCCCCCCCCACCACCACCTAGATTGTGACCGACTGAGCTGCCGCGGGGACCAAGAGCTCAACTGTAATCTGTGGCACAGCCCCAAATACTCTAGTCCACCTGCCGCCCAGCAGTTAAGTCGGAGGTCTGAAGGACATGGCCGCCATGACACGCGACCAACAACTTTGAGGGCGGATATCCCACAATCACCCGCAAGCCCAGAGAGGGAGGCTGTGACCAGATCGAATTGCTATCAGCCCTACAGCGTTGGTGTCGGGCGAATGAAGGATCAGTCTCACCACGGAGGGTTGGAGTTAACAAGCTTGGGGGCAGAGTATCCTGGCTTAACTCCAGCAATACTACACCAGGCATACGGGGGACACTGATCCCACGCCACAGTGTGTACAAGACGTAAAGAACGGCGACTGCATTTTGGCACTGGTAGTCACTGGTCTACATATTCTTAGCTGAAGGGAGGTGTAATTAAAAATCAGGACGTCCATGAGACACTAAGGGCAGTGCGACACATTTGATAACCCTAGTGAGACAGCGCTTTGGGAACGTCTTATGTGCTTGGTTTACGGTGCAGTAAGCGGAGCGTGGGATGCCGCTTGGGCTGCTGCATCATGTCTGGGCCGAAGGGACCGCGGACTACACTCCAGACGAAGCTGGACAAATACACGACCCACAAAGTAAGTGAGCTGGAGGAAGCGGGCAAGGGGGAGATGGAGAAATAGTCGACACCATTTGGAGAGGAACAGACGCTGGTGGATGTAATGGCAGCCATTGCAGAGGTGCGTACCTCGCTGGAACTCCGAATAGGCACTATATATCAATCGAAATGGCGTTGATCAGGACTGATCTACAGGAAAACGTCACAGAAAGTGAAAACCATAGAAGTGGTAACCAAGGAACTTGGTGGCGACACCCAACAAATGGGTAAAGAAATCCAAGAACTTCAAACTGCGCAGAAAAGATTAGATGCCCAGCTGGACGAATGAGGGTCGCGCAAGACGTAACATCGTTAGAATTATTGGGGTCCCTGAGCTAGCAAAGGGACCGGCCGCTGATCTATTTGTGGAAGACTTAATCATGATGAACCACTTATGGCCCAGAACTCTATAAAAATTCTTTACAATTGAAAGGGCACACAGTGTCAAGGGAAGGCCTAAGCCTGGTGCCCCTCCAAGACCTATTCTGGCACGACTCCTCAACTTCAGGGACCGTGATAGTATTTTACAAACAGCTCATGCTAACCCTCTCCTATAAATAGAAAACAGTGAACTGTCCTTTTTTCCGGACTTTACCATTGCAGTACAACTTCAGCGGCGCACTTTTCTGGACGTTAACAAATTGCTGCGAGACAAAGGCATTCGATAATCAATGTTATTTCTGGCAAAGCGGAGAGTAGAAGCTGACGGCAAGACTTGGCTCTTTGATAAGCCGGAAGCGGCATAAGACTGGTTAGACCAGTGAAGGTTCACAATGCAAGATGGGTACCCAGACATTTGAATCGGACCGTAAAGTGTTTCACTGCGTCAGGAACTGTTAGCTGCGAACGTCCTGAGCTGAACTCTCCTCTCATGACCGTGGAAGGATCGAGACAACAGGCCAAGCAAATGTTTTATGCACTAATTGATTGTACTTATATGATGCATGTCCATATGTTAATGGGAAATGCATAGCAGCGGAGCGGGGTCCATTGGGCGAGAGTCTGCATCCCGTTCCCCTACAACTTTTAGTTAGTTCTTAGTTAGGGCGACAGGCACTCTGCTCTATTGGGATTACGGGCAGTTTTGAGCCCAGAGTGCGGGGGAGCAGGGAGGGTTACAGGGTGGGAGGTTTTGAGGGTTTTGTTTTTGTATGGTTCTTTTTAGTTTGTCACAGATTCACATACAGCGAGTCTGGGCATGGGAAATACAGTAACCAGGAACCTTGTGTTGAGAGCATAGGAAATTGCGCACAGTGCTGTTGGGTGATGACAGATGTTCTGGGGATGTGGCTGAGTACTCCCCAGCAGTGAATACTAAACGGCATGGGCGTCACAAGTGAGAAATGGATTGTTATTATCCTGGAATGTAAATTGATTACGGGATAAACTTAAGAAGAATCCTATTGCAATTTCTCAAACGGCATGCTCCGGAGGTGGTCCTGCTCCAAGAGACGCACCTCATAGTGAACATGTGTAAGGCCCTAGCTAGATGGGGCTATCAATTAGTGGTGCACTCCGGGTTCACGACTGGCTTCAGGGTAGTTGGGATATTAAAAAAGCCCACCTTCCCAATGACGATAGACCAGGTTTTCACTGATAATTTAGGGAGATATGCAGCAGTGTCTGGCCAGTGGGAGGGCGATGCGCTGACAATAGTGTCACTGTACTTGCCACCGGGATTACAGGACATTACATTCAAAGACCTAGGGAGATCGCTGCTCGCGTTTCCCAGTGGTAGAATGGTAATAGGGGGAGACTTAAACTCAGCTGTTTTGAAGACCCTGGATAGCTACCTCCCCAGAGATATCCCTCCATTGCAGCTACAACTTCCACATTTCCTGCATGCTATGGGACCGGTGGATATATATAGAGGGTGCATCACCCTCTAGAGACACAATACACATTTCACTCTGGGCCCACAAAAACCTTTCCCGTTTAGACTATCCTCTCCCCGGCAGCACAAGTTGGGTAGGTTTAAGAAATTAGACACCGAACGAGAGGAATATCGGATCACTTTCCAAAATGGCTGCAAATGGAGTATGGGAGGGGAGACTGTACTAGGGTTGCTCCCATCACCCCCATGGTATCTTCGAAACCCCACAATTAAATTGAAAATAGAGCAAGAAATTGAACACAACTTTAATGTCAATGTAGGCACGGTTGACTCTGCTCAGGTCCTTTGGGAAGCCTTTAAAACTGTATTAAGGGGACAGTTGCTCTCTCAGATCTTCGGGCGAAAAAAGAAAAACAGGCTAGACTTTTCTGATTAGAAGAAGAGATACTAAAATTGGAAGAGGGAAACATAACATTTGCAGACTAAGACACAACACACATTCTCAATTTGGCACAAGAGGAATACAGAACTGAGGCGAGAGAGGCAGCCAAAACTATACTCTGCCACAAGCTGGGGATTGTGTACGAACTGGGGGACAAAGCTGGGACACTATTGGCCTGGTTGGATAGGAGGCAAGCAGCAAGCCGACTGGTCACAGAGCTATGAGCAGAAACCGGGAGAAAACTTACTGATTCACAGGATATCGTGGACGAGTTTGGTAGATATTATGACCTTATTTACACTTCTAGGTCTCCACCAGGCAGGAGGTGGAAACTAAAGAACTACCAGCAGAAATCGGTCTGCCTGAAGTGGCAGAAGAAGAGAAACATTTATTAGAGGAAGATATCACACTGGACAAAACAGCTCAGGCCACTCGTTCTCTCCAGACCGGAAGAGCGATGGGGCCTAACGGCCTCCCTTTAGAGCTATGCAAACTAAGACCTGATGAGATAGCCCCTCACCTCAAGGCAATGTTCATAAAGAGTCTTGAAGGGACTCCTTCCACAGGACCACAGATTAGCCACCCTGGTATTGATACCCAAGGAAGGAACACCAAGAAACAGTTGCACGTCGTATCGACCTGCCACCGTTGCAGAGGCTGAGGTATGATGTAGTCTTGTCCGTTGTCACTCTTGGGGAGAGCAGCTTTGTTTAAAATGATGATGCTGCCTTGTTTTTTTTTATACGTTTTAAAGAATTCCCCTGCCTTAGTCCCTACAACATATTTTAGACAGGTGGAAAGTGTACAGCGAACGCTACTTTGGGGAAGGTGCCCGCCAAAAATCTCATTCCTGAAATTAGTGGGAAGCTGGTACGATGGGTGAATCGGTTTGCCAAATATCAAAAAATATTTCTGGGTGGCACAACTCGCAGCCATTATCACTGTATGTATCTGTCCCCTACTGACCCGGGCTATTCCATGGATAGGTGGCTGCTCTCTGGGGGTAACTACACCAGCACTATACTCCAAGCCGGCAAAACTTCCCTTGACAGGCCCCATAAAGCACTCTGTACAGGTGTGGCACTTGGTCCAGAAAAATATGGGATGGACAAAGACCATAACTGTTGTTAGAGGACACATTTGTTGGGGCCATACCAAAGTGTGGATTGAGCCTGTCTGTTCCCTAGGAGATCTGTGACTAGAGCAGCTCCCCAGTCCCAGCCCCACCCCCAGGCCAGCAGACCTAGTACTGCTATTGGTTTTCCCCAGCTCCAAGTAAATCTGAGCCCTCCTCTCACACCTGCTCAGGCCCCTTAAGGCTTTGCTGGTTACACCCCAAATCATTCTCCATCTAGTGAGTTGCAGTCCACCTGTGCCCCAGATTGCAGTGAACAGAGTCCAGAAAGTGGTAAGGAGGCAGACTAGTGCTGTCTCTTTCTTAAAGTTTAAAAAACGATTTTCCCTACCTGTGAATGCATCTTATTTTTTTTCTTTTTAGATTTATTTAACTGTCTTTGCCTGTGGTTTTTAGAGTTTAAAATTGTAGTTTAACCTGCCAGTGATTGCATCATTTATCCCATTTTTTTTTGTTTAAACTTGTGGATTTTCCTACCTGTGACTGCTTCCATTTAACCTGTTGAATTGTGGGATTTGCAGGTCCAAACTCTGTAGTTTTTCCCTCTCATTCCCCGTGACTATCCGTTTTTCCCTCCAAATGTCTCCTTTGCTCTGTGCAAAGACCTGAATATTAAGCAGTGCACCCCCAGCCACCATTTTGTGTTAAAAAGTCAGTGAAACCAGCCCCCATTCCCCCTGAGACAGCAGTAATCTGCTGTAAGCTGTTTAAACTGTGTTTAATAGGGACTGTGCACTTCGTTTTTTGGCCAGGACAGGGAGTAAAGTTTTTTTTTTAACCAACTTTATTGCACACCCTTGAACGGTTCACCGGCCGCATAATATACATCATGGCGTGTACATTTTGTGTTTTGTTGAAACCTTTCCATTACATATATTCTCATGCAGAATGTTATACAATTGAGCTCTACGTATGAATCTTCAGAGTATGTGTTGGTCTTATGTCTGTTCAATATCGCTTGCAGGAATATTACGTGGATATTTCCAATGGTAGTTAAAGGTGGCATGCAATGACTGAGTAAAGTTATACAAATAGTGTTGTTAGAGGGCACGTTTGTTGGGGCTTTACCCGCAGAAGTCTAAAGTGTGTATTGAGCCTGTCTGTCTCCTCTGGGATTTCTGAATAGAGGAGCAGCTTCCAACTCCCAGGCCAGCTAACCTTGTCTGAGGTAGCTGGGACCTTATATAGTCTGATACATGTGTATAGTGATTGGTGGTTGTATCTTATGTTTCTATTGGATTAGGGTTGGTGTCCTCATTGGTTTGGTATTTGAGGGTTCTGATTGTTTTCTGAGTCTGTGATTCAATCAATGTAGGGATGGGGCTAGATTTAGGATTTCTATTGGAAGTGGGGCATAGGGCTTCCTGTGCCAGTGGTTGCTTGGACTAGGGTTGAGACTACTAGTAGGTCTAGGTCCTCTATTGGGGGCTGAGATCAGGGTTTTTTAAACTGATTGGGTACATGGACTAGGGCGAAGATTGGCTGTAAGGTCCTAATCTCCTATTGGTGTAGATTTTAGGGCTAGTGCTGTGATTGGATCGTGTTAGGGTTAGGGTTCCAATTGGCTGAAGGGCCACCTGACTACTAGGGCTATAAACGGCCAAGGCTTAGGGCGTCTCAGCCCGGGCGTTAAGGCTAAGAGTGGAGAGGACAAGGACAAGGACAAGAGTGCTTGTTTGAGCCTGGTCGGGACCAGGCCAGGAATGTTGCCCATTTTCCTATTCATCAGTACACACCATGTGAATTTGTCCCTCTGTATATAAGCATTTATTTTCACTATAGATATGGGCATAGCTTTGTGTACTGCTTTGTATAAACATGTACAGTAATTATCTAGAATTGGTCTACATGTACTTGCTCCCATTGTGCATCTATGTACGTGGATCTGTGTCTTACTTTTCTCCTGAAAAAGCATATCCAAAGCACTACACTATTTCTCATCCACTGACTCTATCAATATCTTTAATCTGCATATACTTACCTCCTTTATGCATATATATACTTTCAATATACTTATGGATCTATATATTTATCACTTTCTTATAATTTAGCATTTCCAATGCACTACCCTATTTATCAATATATCTTCTAACCCAACTTTCTGACTCATCTCAAACTTCTTTCTACTACTCTTTCCAATTCACTGCCCTGTCTCACCCCAAACATGTCACCCACTCTTGCATTTATCCCAACCCCATACCACTACTTTGTTCCCCAAAATAACCTTTTCTTGACTCTCTCCTACTCTACCCCTCCTTGCATTACCTGACACCTGTTTTACTATACCGATCCCCCAAAACAAACCTTTCTAAACTCTTCCCTCTCACTTTTCCCCTTCAAAAACCATTTTCCTCATCCAAAAGCCTCCTCCTACTGCTGTGACCTAAGAAAAGAAATCCTTCACTCTTCTATCCCGCCACTATCCTTTTCAACCAAAATAACAGACTAACATCTTCACTTCTCTAATTCCATATTCCACTATACTAATTCACCACTAATCCTTTATAGATTCCAGAGTAGCATGCTACTCGCCAACAAAGTGGTTCAACACCTCATCAGGGTTACAAGCGCTATATAAATGCAGACATTTTTCCCTTTTTTACCCTTCCCCAACCCTTCTCAATCCAAATAACTGACTAACATATCCACCCCTCAAATTACTTCATATTTCACTATTCTAATTTTCTACACTAATCCTTTATGGGTTCCGGAGTAGCCTGCTACTCGCCAGAAAAGGGCTTCTACACCCCCTCAAGGGTTAAAAGCGCTATATAAATACAAACCTTCGTTCCTATTCTATCCTTCTGCTATCCTTCCGGATCTAAATAACTGACTAACATATCCACCACTTAAAATTTACTTGCAAGTTTCACTATACGAATTCAACACTAATCCTATATGGGTCGTGGAGTAGTGTGCTACTTGCCGAAAAAGTGCTTTGACGCCTCGTCAGGGGTAGTAAGCGCTATACAAATACAATAACTCTTATCACCCCACAATGGGATGCAGAACAATTGGGAGATCTCTGGAAAACTAAGGGGTTTAATAGATGGGATATGATAGGGATCTCTCGGGTGGGTGATCTCTGGACAAAGGGAGAGGTGCTACCCTTCACAACCCTACAACAAAACTACAAGATCTCAGACACTGAAAGGTTCAGATATCTGCAGGTGCGATACACACTATATGCAGTCATCCTGAAGGGAGGAACCCCTCTGGAGGCCTCTCCTCTTGAGGATAGGCTTATGGACGGGTACATGCCCAAAAAGGCAATTTCCCTGACTTAAAACTGATAAATCACTCACCTGATCCCCTTCCGCAACTCCGGGCAAAGTGGGAAAGGGACTTTACAGAGCTTGACGAGGAAGAATGGATGCAGTCGCTAGCGTTCCCAGGGGAGGGGGCAAGATCTTCTAAGCTGAAGCTGGTACAACTGAAAAAACTGCACAGAACTTATGTTACTGGGACAACATTGGTCAGGTTGGATATGGGAATGAGTCTAGTTGTACACTGCAATGTGGCCGAGAAGGCACTTTTATTCACATACTATGGGAATGCCCTCATGTTGCTAGATATTGGAGAGCGGTTACCTCCTGCATGGGGGAAGTTATGGGACAGACAATAGCAATGGAGTCTAAGCGGTGTCTCCTAAATGTATGGGATCCAACATACTTGGGTAGCAAAGAAAACCTGGGTGACACTAGGATTGATGGTCGCTAAGAGCAATATGGCAAAGAAATGGGGAGTACATGCCGCCCCAACACTGAGGGAATAGGAAAGTGACGTGGATTGGTACATGTTTCAAGAAAAAATTATGTATATCAAGAGGATGTCCTAGAAAATGAATGCAAAAATGGGGGAAATAGAACGAATATAGGGGTAGCATATGTGAACCACCCACGTTACCTGCACAACTGTCCCCAGGAGACCTAATATACTAACGTTCACTGTAAAGTAATTTTCACAAAATAATATGGAACTGTATGTAATGTGTCACTGACTATCATGCCATTTGATCTATACCGTTTATAAACTGATGTTTTGGTTAACAATAAAAATAATTCAAAAATAATAGTAATGGCTCCAGGGCCTGATCAGGATTTTTTGCACTTCAGCAGGTGTCCTTGTACATTAGGCACCATTGTTTGCTACCCATCAAAAGGGTGTAGATTTGATCAAGGGAACTACAGATGTTTTAAACACTAGAAAGGGCGAGGCGCTTGACTCAAGGTGGGTGTATTAAGCTGATAATCTCTACACAACAGGGAAGGACAGTATGGCACCGACAAACATAGACTGCGGGAAGGTGGAGAATAGAGAAACCTGGGTGTGGAAACAGTGACACATGAAAGGGCAGCAAAACTAAATGTTGGAGTGCAAGACAGACAAACCTATACAAGTGGCAACCGAGACCCGTGGCTATGAAAGAGGATGTGTGACAGAGTACAGACACTAATGGAGAGCTGGCAAACATGGACACCTCGGTAGCATGATGTGCAAACGGATGAAAAGACATGTAAGAGAATCAGAGGGGCAAAGTTGACAATGAAGGCAGGTGAAATGTGGTCGCCACTAGACAGAGCAACGGTGGGTATTGAGAAAGCCATGGACAGTGGGTTCTGGAACTCTTAGCAGGGGGTGGGTGAAGCTTGTGAAATATACTCCCCTGATTGCTTACATACTATGTTCCCAGTTCCGTTGTGGGTTGGGTAATGGATAAACTGAGACGTCTGGTGGGGTCATCTGTGGGGTCTCGTGTCCCCATCATCTGGGTCGGAGGACCATATTTCTGCCTCGGGTGGTTAATCTGAGCCAAATGTAGTCTGAATATTGCTATGAACGAATTACAGCATTTTTCAAATATCACATGCTACTCTTTGGCGAAACGTTGTTGAATTGCAACCATCCGCCTCCTCTTGATGGGTCGAGTGATGGAATGTAATTTTCTGCAGAAATATCATATTTGATTGAAAGGTGATTTTTGTATCTGCCAAAGGTTAAATACTGCTTCCATCTGGTTGACAGGAGAAACTGATAAAGGATAAATTGTGCAAGACCCACAGTGGAATGCAATCTTGTGTATAGAATCATAATGTTTTTGAAGAAACTTAGTTAGGTAGCTCGGTGGGTTAAGGGTCTGCTGCGGAGAAATGTGTACATTCGGTTTTTAAATGATTACTAAAACAAAGCTTCCTCCAAAATGATCACCTAGCCTGGATACAAAATTAAGTTCTGGTGTAAATTTCCAAGTGCATTACGGCGGACCCCTGAAAGAAGACTACTGTTGGGATGGTAAGGATGGATGTTAACTGCCCCTCGTTTCCTCTGCCCCATTTCTTTAAACCAATTTGTTTTATAACCTAATAATTTTATGAATTAGTGAGGGAGTTATATGCTATTGTTCGGTGTGCCATACAGATGTTCGAAATCACAAATGTCTATTTCGTCCAATGGATTAGCAGATATACTTCCATTTGATACTGTGAATAATAATTCATCAGCTGTTGAATCCAAGTTCTGAAATCTTCAACACAAATGATGAATGAAACCACATAATCTTGTACAAGGCCTGCATACTTAAATTATTTTGTGTTTTTAACTACTTACAACAATCTGTATTAGTGTGTGATCCTTGTGGATGTGTTAAATTAGTTGGTTTCAGTTGATTATTCTGTATGTGGATATCTTCATTTCACATTCGTGTTTTAAAGCTGCTTGCTTACTTTTGCTACTCAATTTGTTTTTTGTGGTTAATACTTAATGCATTGTATAGGCATGTCATTGTTACTTTCGTCAATTAAGCCCATAATTAATGTATATTAATATTTGTGTGGTTTTGATGTGGCGCACATTCATGGTGTATGTTGAGGTTTACACTCCTGCGTATATTTAATTTCTATGTAATTTTAAGGTTCACACTCGGGTATATTTTGAATTGCCATTTATGCTTTCTATGTGGTTATATTTAAGGTACAACTTGATATTTACACAGATTATTTTTGTATGTTGCAGGTCTATGTGCTAGTCTGTTGGCTAGTTAGTACATTTCAGGTGTCTGTCAATTTGAAACTCATTTGAAGAGCATTTTAATGTTCACACTTTACCTTTGATATGTTTCATGAGAACATGGTTATTTAAACAGACTTTTCCTGTGTATTTCACGTCGATTTGTGAGGTATTGGCTGTTTGTCAGGTGTAGGTTAGCGTTGAAGCTCACTTTAAGTGTATATTGAGGTTTGCATTTATTTGATATAGTTCAGGTTCATATACATGCTCAAGTATACTTCATGTTTAAGTTGAAGTGAATGTTCATTTTGGGGTGTAGTTCAAGTGTGTTAATGTTTATGCTCTCCTTTATTTGAAGTGAGTGTCCATATGCTAAATAATGGTTATTTTTATGATGTAACATTCTCACTCTCTCATGTGTTTCAGATGTGTGTTTATGGTTTTTCTCCCTACCTGGTATATTTGGGGGAGGGGGCTTATTTTGACACTTACTAGTGAACTTGTTTTAAATGTATGTTAATGTTTCCATACACTAAAATATAAATATAAAACAAGAGGAGACAAAACGATCAGTGTCCTAGGCCCTAAGGCCTGGAACCGACTGCCATCCAATTTAAGGCAACTTAAGTCTGAAATCCTTTTTTAGAAAGTCCCTCAAAACATGGATATTCAGAGTAATCGACAGCCTATCTTTAATTTAAGGCCTCAGCGAGCAAGACTTTCCGATTCTCCACATAGCGCCAGGAGGCTCCTTCCGGAGCGACAGTTTGCGCTTTATAAATGTTCACTTACAGTACTAAGATATATTTCAAGTTTATTTTAATGTACAAACTTTTTTTTAGCATATTTCAAGCGTTGGTTCGTGTTTACATTCCCTCACCATTATATATCTGGTATATGAGATTGTTTAGACTAGCTATTGGCTATTTTTTAAGACTATGTTGATGCTTAATAATGAATGTAATTCAGTTGTTTATTGGTACAAATGGGAAGTATGTGATCCATTAATACTTCTCTCATACCTTGGCATCACACTGGACTGCAATCTCAACATGCAGCAGCATATTAGCATAGCAACTAAAGGAGCCAACTTCCAAATCAACACGCTGAGAACTCAAACCCTTCCTACCGCCCAAGGACTTCCAAACTGTGGTACAAGCCTTAGTCATTCCTCGCATAGACTACGGAATTGTGGCTCTCAGCGGGCTCCCCCTGACAACAACGGCTCCCCTAAGAGCCTCCCTGAACACGGCCGCGAGACTCATCACTGGCTCAAGAAAACACTCACATATATCCCCTGACTTAAAAGCCCTGAACTGGCTGCCTATTGAAGCCTAAATTCAGTTGAAAATTGCCTGTATGACACACTCGGCCGTACACCACAAGGCACCCAACTACCTCTCTCATAAGCTGACCATATCAGGAGGCTCAAGATCCAACAGAAGCACAAACACTCTCCTCCTGAAACCACGGAGATTCCGGAAGGAAAAAACATACAAACGCTCCTTCTCCGGAATGGCACCTAGGATCTGGAATGCACTCCCGCCAGAAATCGGGCTTATCCCGTCCACTACACTCTTCAAGAAAGAGGTGAAGGCCATCCTTATGGCTAAATACACCTGAACACTATTGATACTGGAACAATGACAGTATTTGGCTCCCTCATTATCGGCTGTCTGAATACTTACCTTTGTACACTAGGACTTGAGTGCCTCAACAACCTGCAACGCACCCACTACTGACTACTGCTTTGCTGTCAACATTGTGTTTACTCACCCTCTGGGGTGCTATAATCTTATCCGTTTAGACATTGTACTGCTTCCATATTATTGTTTCTTGATTGTTATTACTCTGTATACTTTTGTATGATTGATACCCTATTCTTGCAACTCACTGTCTACGGAATCTCATATTGATGTAAGAGTCTTGCTTATCCTACCTACTGTTTCTGTAAAGCGCTCTGATATCTGCAAAGATCTTGTTTGTGCTATATAAAACTTTAAAAATAAATAAATAAATTATTGATGAATTTCCAGTTATATTGAATGCTTAGTAATCCATGGGGTCGCACACTGCTCCACCCACCAGCGGGTTCGCCCCTGCCATCCCTGGGCACGTGTTTCTGGGTCTTTAGCCTTAGTCAGCAGGGAATAGGCGTACGTATGGGGTTGCTGTGCAGGCTGCCAAGTGTTCAGGTCTGGTACCTCTCCACGGCGCGCAGGTGCGTGATCCAGAGCTCGTCGGCTCAACCGGCTCAAGGGAGCCTTAATAAACAGTAATCCATGGGGTCGCACACTGCTCCACCCACCAGCGGGTTTGCCCCTGCCATCCCTGGACACGTGTTTCTGCTTATACTTGTTTTATACCCAATTTTGGGTATATTTCCACTTTACACACTAATTGTATATTTTTTAAGCCATTTTTCTTTTATTAGATATGAAAATGCCTGTACACTGCCATACTCAGTAATTGGTCATATATTAACCAAAATCAGCAGTTCTTTTAATTTTGCTCTATTTTATGCCGCCATTCCATTACCCTGTTCTACTTGCAAGAGTGAAGTAATTGCATACATATGACTAAAAATATAACAAAAAAGAGAATCATCGAAATACTAGGAAGCCTGTAAGAAACAATCGCCACATACATTAACAAGTAAGATTAATCTTGGGATCTGCTTCGGTTTTCTGTTGGCGAGGGTTTAAATCTATGCCATACAAATATCTGGACTATGAGGCATCATGCCTTGGGTATGCCCTCTGTTTGCAAATACTGTATTATCTTATACACAGTTTAAGATACACCATTATCTCTATGAAGTAGATTTAAGCAACAATTGAAGGTTTTCATCATCTTTGGATATGTAAAAGTGTATGCTAATCATTTCTTACTAAGGCACCAAAAGCTACCAAAAATGAAGACATTCGATCATAAAGCAACTAAGGTCCTTGGGAGTCTAAGCCTGTCTCTTAAAAAAGTAGCGACCGAGCCTGTAAGATACTACACCACACCGCAATTCCACTGCTTATGAGGGTGGGAGTAAATGTCGGTAAGAATAGGTAAATTATAGGGATTGAAAAAAATGTGACTTTTATGGTTATAATAAATTGATATGGTTTGAAATAACTGTATAAAAATCAAAACGTAATCTTAAACAAATATTTGAGTTTGTTGAGGCTCAAATTATGTTAATTTCCATCTGGTGGTTATGGTTTTCCATGATCTTTGCTTTCTTTGTAGTCATTCAGCAATTGTGGACGTTTGTATAACTTGTGTGCCATCTCTTCTGTTTGTTCATTTTTTGCATTTGTTTTCATTCTTGCTCTGGAATATACAACAGAATGCAACTTAATGGTAAATGTTTGCCTTTGGCATTAGTGAGACTTTTTTAATGCAGGATCTGAAGATTGGACTTTCTATCTATTCAATTTATAGAGCAGTCCGATTACACCAGGGGTCTACAATCAGTAACTCTCCCAGCCTTGAGTTTATTTTTTAATAAGAACTGTGTGTGTTGTGTTTACCTTTTTAAAGTTCATGAAAGGCTGTGGTTTTTATTTTTACATTGTTGTCATGCTGCAAATAGAGCCTGATAATGATCGGTGCGCCACTCAGATTTATGATCCATGTGAGTCAAAGAGGTTAGGAACTGAAACCCTTAGGTATTTATCTCTAAAATAAAAGTTGTTCTCAACTCAGTAGTAGTGGAGAAAGAGGACAAAAGGCGGTTTCTGAATGCTTTTAAAGGAACAAAATTAAAATCAAGACTTCACTTCATGATTCAGTGTAATCTTCTCCCTTTTCAAAGTGTCAAATTTACAAACATCATAAATCTTGCTCCAGTCTCTGGAAGACAGTGCTGTATTGATTTTTTTAATTTTTTTTTATCAGTGCCGTATTTATAACCGAAATTTCAGCCTTTTTTTTTTAATGGGACAAATTTAAAATGCAAAAAAATGTTCCTTATTACAAACCTTTTAGCAGCACATTTTTCTGCCCTTTAAATTTCTCCCATTTAAAAAAAAAGGGCTGTATGTTTGTGTTTACATGCAATGGTGCCACATATGGTGAAAGGTGTCAGAAGTGCATATGACACAGGCTTAGTCACCCATACACATATATCCCGTTCATTCACACACTTGCATGCATCCCCACAGACCAGGCACTCCCCGATGCACATGGGAGCCCCATCATAATACCCCTCGCCACAGTATTTTGTTCAAACAATAGTATCAGGCTCCATGGACATTAGGTTTAAAGTCAATGAAGCAGGGTGAGGAGGTGTCTGCTTACTATTGTATTGTAATTGCATTTATGTAGTGCTTACTACCCCTGACGAAGTGTCAAAGCACCTTTTCGGCAAGTAGCACGATATTCCGGACCCATAGAGGATTAGTGTTGAATTAGTATAGTGAAACATGCAAGTACATTTTAAGTGGTGGATAGGTTAGTCAGTTATTTGGATTTGGAATGATAGCAGAAGGATAGAGGAGGAAAAAAGGTTTGTATTTATATAGCACTTGTTGCCCCTGATGGAGTGTTAAAGCACGCTATTCAGGAAGCCCATAAAGGATTAGTGGTAAATTAATATGGTGAAATATGAAAGTAATTTCAGTGGTGGATATTAGTCAGTTATTTTGGAGTGAGAAGAATAGCGGAGGGAGAAAAGGGGAAGAAAGGTTTGCATTCAAATAGCACTTGTTACCGCTGATGAATGTTGAAGCGCATTTCTGGTGAGTTCCACGCCACTACGGAACTCAAAGAATTTGTGTTGAAAATTAGTACAGTAAAATATGAAGTAATTTGAGTAGTGGATAGGTTATTCCGTTATTTGGGTAGAGAAGGGTAGGTGGCGGAATAGTGAAGGGAAAGGGGTTTGTATTTATATAGTGCTTCCTACCCCTGATGGGGTTTTGAAGCGCAAGTAGCCCGCTACTCTGGAACCCATCAGGAGTAGCGTTGAATTACTACTGTGAAACATGAAAGTAATTTTAGTGGTGGATATGTTAGTCAGTTATTTGTATTGAGAAGGTTGGGGAGGGGTAGAAAAGAGGGAAGAGTTTTTAGAAAGGCTTGTTTTGGGGATCGGTATAGTAAAAGAGGTGTCAGATGATGCAAGGAGGGGTAGAGTAGGAGAGAGTATAGAAAGGGTTATTTTGGGGATCATAGTAGTGGTATGGGGTTTGGGATAAGAGTGGATGTAGAGGATATATTGATAGATGTATGGAAGATAGTGTAGTGCATTGGAAAAAGTAGTAGAAAGATGTTTGAGATGTCAGAAGGTTGGACTAGAGGATATATTGAGCGAAGTATAGGCTGAGAAATAGGGAAGTGCATTGGAAATGCTAAATAAGAAGAAAGTGATAACTATAGATCCAGAAGTACATTGTAAGTACGTAGATGCATTAAGGAGGTATGTATATTGGCCCTGGTCAGTCTCGAACAGGCTCAAACAGACAACTGCCCTTGTCCTCTTCGTGTGTGCCCCCATCCTGCTAGTGATGCATCCATGGTGATAGTCACTTGCGGTACTGGATCAAAACAAGATCTACCTTTGAGGATGTTCTGCAAACCCCACCAGTGTAAAGATTGATTGACCCTGGGTGAAACCAACACTAGAACATCCAAATTGCCTCCACGCTTGTGACCAATGAGATGTTAAATACTCCAGAAAGGGGGCATGTGTAGTGTGGTAAAAAGAACTATTGCTATACAAGAGGAAATCGTGCCCAGAAGGTGCATCACAACCTCGACTGGCAGGCAATGATGTGGCTGAAAGAGGCACTTGGTTCTGCAGATTGAGAACCCTCTGTATATTGGGATATGCTGTTGCAGAGATTGAACGGAGTACTGCTCCCAGATGGGGCTGCATTTGAAGAGGCTACAACTGGGATTTGGTGACATTTATTGTGATCCCCAATTTGTGTAACAGGTTGACAGTGACCTTTGAATCTTGCAGGCACCTCTCTCTTTAAAATCTTGATCAGCCAATTGTCGAGATATGGGAAGTAATGAATGTTGTCTTAAATGAGCTGCCACCACTGCTAGTCATTTTGTCACCCCAAATGGTAGAACTTTGAAGTGGTAATGAGGACCACTTACCACAAACCTGAGGTATTGACGATGTGCTGGGTGAATCTGTATATATGAAAGTATGCATCTTTTAGATCGAGCACCGTCATGAAGTCGCCTTCTTATAGCACTGGTATTACATCCAGTAGTGTCACCATGTCAGTGTTCCTACAGAATGTAAAGACTGAGTGGTTGTGGATCTAGTATTCGGCCTTAGTGACCCATCTTTTTTAGGTATCAAAATGTTTAGTGAGTATACCCCCTTTCCTTCATGTGTGTGTGGGACAGGCTCTACGGTACCTTTTGACAGAGCTTTGACAACCTATTTGAGAAGGTTAAGGTGCAGAGTTTGTTTATGAGAAGGCTTGTTTGGTGGCCAGGAGATGAGATCGGTTTCAGATGATGGATTGTAACCACTGGTCTGTTGTCCTCTCTGGCAACAGGTGGTAACAATGCTGTTGCCTACCTCGGCAGGTGTAGGAGGGAAGTGGGGGGGCTTTAGATAAAGAAATGTGTGGTGAGTCATTGTTTGGAGGTTCCTTTGGCAGGTGTTTCTCTTCCTCTAATCTTCTGTTTGAAACCTCCTCTGTAATAGCTTTTGACTGCTTGCTGATATTGGTGCTGCTGCTCTTGAGATGTCTGGGGGTCAGAGGTGGTGGTTTTAGAAGCTTCTCTGTCCTGATAACTACGAAAACTGCTGGTGTGGTGTAGCTGACTGCAGAGCTCCCATAGATTATTGCTGCCTCTGTGCCTTTCTTAATTTTCTCTGACAGATACCACCTCTGGGCTGAAGATATGGTTCCCATCAAACGCGATATTAAGGTGGTGTTGCTGCACCTCAGGCTTGAACCCAGAGATGCATTGCCAGGCATACCTACGTAGGAGAATGGAGGAGTTTATTTCTCTCACAGAAGTGTTTGCGCTATCTAGGGCGCAGTGTATGGTGTACTCAACATCTTTCTACCCACTGTGACTAGTTTCTTTCCCCCTCTTTCAATATTGCTCTGGTAGATGTTGGAGTAGCTCTTCCTTATCATCCCAAATGGCTCGGTTATATTGCGGTAGTAACCCAGCTGGGTTAGCTACGCGCCAATAATTAGTATGCCCCGCTGTGGCAGGAAAAAAGGTTGCATCTATGCTCTTGCTTCCCTTATCAGGAGGAGGCACATCTCCAGTACTTTGAGAAGCTGCCCTCTTCTTTGAGGTTGTTACCACTGGGGAAGACCGCTGTCTGGTGCCCCTTGATCAAGCTGGTCACTGGGGAAAGGTTTTTACATCCTCTCAATGCGTGGCATAGGACTACTAGACTAGGTCTTTAAAGATGTCTGTGGAGACTATAAGCATAAACCCTATCATGGATATACACGTTCTTAGAAAGTGTCTTAACTAGAAAATCGGTTTCCTCCTCCACAGTGTGCATTTGTACTTTGATATTCAGCAGCTCGCTGAATGGCACTTTAGTAGAAGGAGGTATCACCCGGAGGTGATGCCTTAGCTAGTACTGGGACTTCCATGTCTGGATTTTGCATTACTGCATTGTATGCATCCCAAGGACCAGTATGAGAAAGTGACCACTTTCTGCGTGGCTGCCCCACACTATTTTTGCTGGATTGCTGATGTGCTTTGACTGAGTGTGCCCTGGGCTCTGAAAAGCAGGTCCTCGGGGCCTATGTTATTTCCCTAAAACTGCAATGAAGCCTAACATTGCACACATCTCTGTGCCTTACCTACAACCCACTGCCCTGGCATAGGTCAGTCACCCCTCTTGCTGGGTGCACTAGAATAGTGGTGAGGGTACAGGTGCATGAGCCCTGTTACCCCTACAGTGTTGAAGTCCATTATTAGACATTGTAAGTGCAGTGCTGCCTTTAAGAGAATATGGTGCTGGAAGTTTGTCACTACGAACTCCACAGCAACATAATGGCTACTCTGAAAACTGAGAAGTTTGCTATCAAACTTTTCAGCACATTAAACCCACACTGATGCCAGTGTGGGATTTAATGAAAAATGCACACAGAGGGAATCTTAGAGATGCCCCCTGAAACTAACCCATCACTAGTATCCAGGCTGAGTGGCTGCTTTCAGCGGTCACCACCAGACATGTTTTTGGACCCCCTGGGTCCAAAAACTATGGGAAATAATGCACATCTTGGGAATAGGTGTCATGCCTCCCCCAGGACGGGCAGGGTTCATGAAGGGAAAGCTTCAAAGGCTTGCCGCCTTTGTGAGCTTCCCCAGGCCACTTGCTGCTCCCAGCAACTGGTCCACACTGTTTTTGACCCCCAGTTTGTGGTGGTAGGGGGGTGGGGCAAGAACCTGCGGGAACAACAAGTGAGAGAGAGAGGTGTGCCCACCTCTGCCAACTCCACCCCTCAGGTGGGGGATGCAAGCTGAAGCACAGCTCTGTCCCCGCCATCTTGCAGATGTGGGGGACTCGGCCAACCAGGGACAGGCTCATGCCTTCCTCCGACTGGAGGGTGGCATAATAGGGGGTCCCTACCTTTTACTACCTGTAACTCCCCTACATCTATTACAAGAAGGACTGAACAGCCATGCAGAAGCGAACAAGAGGAAGACGCCCACTGATTTGGCCCCTGCCCTACTGGCTTATCTCCACCTCAAACCTGCTCCTGCAAAATCCTGGTGTGTATTTCAGCCAGCAACCTCAAACCCTGGAGGACCTGCCTGCCTTCAACCTCAAAAACTTTGTCTCCCTTGAACACAAGATTTGTTCATCTGCAACCTCTTGCCCCGGCAGGAAACTGTGACTCTGCACCACTCTGTACCCGCCATCAACGGCCCAAGCTCGAGTGGGCAAACATCAAGAGGAGATCCCCCTGGCAATCTTGGCCTGAGATCCGGCGACCCCTGACCTGCCTCAAGCTCACACTTGCAGCCTAAATCCGGAAGGTCTCCCGACCGTGACCAGGAGCTTGGCCTTTAGTAGTTCAAAACTATTTTCACGGATCAGAAGTTGCTCTCATTATGCAAAAGTTTAAAACCCCCTGTATTACACTCTGTGGTAGTATACAGTGTTTGTGTGATGGTGTGTGGCCCTGGGAAGATGCAGGAACTCTGAGTGGGTGGTCAGACAATTTGAACTTAGCAGTGGGTTTCTGGTCAGTCTGTTAGTGAGGTAAATGTGCCACACTAGTTTCTGAATACCAATCTTCTCAGTTCATAGTAATTTGGGGGTAAAACTGGAGGATACTGGGTTATTGGTGTTCAGTTAAGTAATATAAATGTATTGACATCAAAGCCCTCCTCTTTCGAACACAATTAAGCATATTTGTGTTGTAACAGCAAGATCTCCTGTCTCAGATTATGGCTTGCTTGGTCTCCTTTACTTGTAGTCAGCTGGCACACTCTGTGAGACTGGAGACTACCTTTCTTAGCTTTATGTTCCTTTGATTCAACAACTTTAGAGTAGTGGTTAAATAAACTATGTGGGAAATGCAGGTTATACCTTTGTGATATAAGTGTACAGCCTGAACTCCCCCTGCAAGCGCTTAGAATTCCTACGACACACGTTTATTGTGCCTGCTCTGCCAATCCTTGCTCCAAACTATTCACCACCTTGTCATAATTGCTATAAAACATGGAAAATGCTCCGTTAAAAAACTATAGTATTTTCTGTGTTTTTCTCGATCGTATTAAGTGTGCTTTTTTTGTGATCTCCTGTTACCAATGTATCTAACACCAGAGTTTGATGTAGCAGCATGACAAGATGCCTAATCAAAAAAAGTCCAATTAGACTGACCATGCAATCCTGGTCAAATCTCGTCACTCCAAATACTTCCATAGTTTTATTGGCAACAGTCAGGGCTGGACTAGTCGTGGCGGGCATCAGGGTTTTCTCCGGGAGGCTGGAAAGCTGGGGCAGGTTTTGCAGTGGTGTGGGCCGGTTTTGCGGCAGTGCTGTAATATAGACCCTCAGTAACAAAGGCAGCAGTGCCTTACACTTCAAGCTACCCTCTCGTCCCCTTCCTGGGCTGGACTGACAAAATTGTCAGGACTGCTTTGGGTTCCCAGTCTGGCCCTAGCAGCAGTTGTGAGCACCTTCAAATGTTACAAACTGGTAATGAATAATGGAAGTAAATACTACAAAAATAGATATTTGGATTGATTAATTACTTTGAAATTGTATTTTTAGCCCTAATCTGTGCCCTTGATGTCCTTCATGTATGGTGAAATGCTCTGGTGTAAGTGAAGAGGTAATACCTTGTCATACGAGCCATTTCTTTAGCTCAGCTGTAATTGTAGTCTCTGATCCTGCACAAAGGTTGCTGCCAATCCATCACCCTGAGGCTAGGTCTGTGGTCCCTTACCTGGTTTACACCCGCAAAGAAAGATGGATGATTCCTCCATGATCACCTCCCCGGCCTGTTTTCTATGTGCAGTGCCAGATCTCGGCTTGTCGAGAGAATCTATTATGTCTGCAGGAACAATCTTTCTGGCCAATCGATCTTGGTTTATCGCGGCGAAACACAAGGGCTGTCTTCCCCTCGCAAGGGTTCAGGGATTTTATTCCCTTTTCAGTTTTAGTAGCATTACGTTTTATCCTGGACGTTTCCACACCTCCACCGTGCAGGTCTACTCTCTGAAAAAATTTACCAAGCTATACGTTGATGAATATCTTTCCAAGTATTAAAGCTGCTTTGGAGGAAATAAAAAATATCTGTGTGCTTAAGTGAGGGATAATGATATGTCCTTGATTGGTAATGGGGCATTGGTTACAGTTGTTGACGCATGTGGCTTTCAGTTACTTTAAGGATTATCTGTACTCTTGGAAGTGAATACTTTGGCCTTCTCTAAGTGTATGAAAATGTCCTTTTGTTGTGAAATTTAATGCAATTACATAAAAAAATAAGCTTGCATGGCAAAATTTTGCTGGTTGCTATCTTCCCCTTTTTAATTTTTATTTTTTTATATATATCCACACAAGCACATTGCTTACAGACTTTTGCCATGATACTGACTGGAGGAAAGCAGTCCCTGCTGTTTGTCCAACAAGACTGTTTTATGCACATTGCATTCTCTGGTAGTAACATTATGCAAAATAGAATATTAAACTGAACAATTTCACAAATTTTGTCTAACAAGAAATTGATGAATTCACATAAATCCTCTCATTTGAAGTCGGAGAAAAAAGTAAACACCAAGCTAGTTGGAAGACAGAACCTGACAATTCACCTCAGTCTTTTAATGCACACCAAATGTGACAAGATAAGAACAAGATTTACAGGTCTGTTTGCAGAAAAGAGCGCTCCTAAAAGAATGCAAGAAAAGTTAGTACGAAAAGGCTTTGCTCCTTGGGAAGGATTAACTCGCCATGGACAGCCTAAAACAAATAAAGCCAGGAAATGAGTTAAAAATCACAAAGCCAATGTTGATATGCAACAAGTGGCATTCATTCCCATGAAAGCTTTCTGAATGTCCATGAGATCTCTTTAAAAAAAAAAAACGGGCAGCTATGCGGTCTGGTAGGATTCAACCTAAAAATCAGTCCAAATTATGCTCTGCCCCAAGTATTGGAAAGACTTACTTTATTGAAAAATTGTTGTGCCACCCGGCCCTGACGAAAAGCAACGAGACTCCCAAGACTTTCGATGCTGCTTGGTGCAAACCACCTCTAATTCACCTTGAGAATAGCGATCAAAATAACGAGGCAGGCGCTGGAAGTTGGAAGGCAAAGAACAAGTTTATTTGCTCTAGAGGAGAGCACATTTCATTAGACACCGGGGCTATCATCAGGAGGTGCTCTAACTGCATCTCTGAGGCCTGGCCTTTTATGTTTCTTTCGTCACTTTATTGCATGGTCAAACATTCCTGGCGTTACTTTATTACATAGTGAAACATCCTTGGAATCCCCGCCTTAAGCTAGTTCTCACACAAGTCGAGTAGCAAATGTTCCTCCACCTGGATCTTACAGATGATCGATATCTCGCAGCTGGACATTCTGACAGGACCTAAAACATGTGGGATTGGTCAGATCAAAGGGGTCGGGTCACTGATTAAATTCCGGCCCCTTTGTTGGTGAAGCAAGTTCTGTCGTTACATGGGCAATAAACTAAGTCTGCAGGGGTTGGTTAGCGCCTGGGGCCGTACTGAGTAGCCAAGTGCAGTGTAGGAGGTTATCAGGGAGGCCTGATTGCGCGCAGAGGATAAAAGGACAAGTGGGTTTGGTGTGGGAAGTGGCTCTATGGTATTGTCATGCTGACATGGTTTTACGACCCCGGTATGTGTGCTCGAGTTCAGTCAGAGCGCAGGTGCGGATGAGGGCAGCTGGGGTGATGTGCAGGTGACCAGCAATGTGGGAAATGGCTGCAGAGACTAAAATGGTTGCCGCTTACGCGCTTGTAGGGGGCTTCATTACACAATATGGCGCCCGCAATGTTCATATTTATCATCTTATTTCCACAGCCCTATATGGTGGTATGATGACCGTGATGAATCAGTAGTCTGTAGGACTGCAATAAAGGTTGTAGCCTACTACCTAAATCGGTACGGTTGCAAAATATGCTGCATTTGTATTGTAAAATGGCAGGCATTTTGCTGTATGACTATGGTGCCTGCAGGTACAGGCCAAAATTCTTAAGAGCCACAGGAATTGCTGGCACCCAAGAACCACAAACTGAAGTGTAGATTAGAGAGTTGAAGAATTATTTCTGAGCAGCGCTCCCCCCCCCCCCCAACATCAATCGTGTTTTATGTGTGTGGAGATGCATCATATAACCTCTATTTTAGTGTTTCTGAAACGATGGGTCGCTAAAGTTTGTTGGTATAAGATTTGGCTTGTGACTCTAAAAAGTTCAGGAAGCGCTATTTTAAACTATTGCTTTGGGTAGTACTTAGAATGTTCACATTTGGAGTTTCCTTTATTATTATTTTTATTTTATTTTAGCGTCATCTTTAGACTTCCCAGTCTAGGTTGCAAAGATGGAAATGAACCATGATTGACTGATTGCACTCCTTCATCTGCCTAAATACTCCATCTCAAATTTTGCCCGAGAGGCCATGGGAGCCCCTATGTCTACACTTCCCCACTATCTTGAAGTTCCTAAACCTTAAAATGCTTGCAATAAAAAATGGATGGACCAGTAATAACTTATGATACCCATTTCCCCAGTTAATTATTAACAACTCAAGTGTTGGTGAGCCAAATAAAATCGCAATTTATAGATGGAGATACTGGGCGTTTGTGTGGAGTGAAGCCTTCCTTTACCCTAAGATCAACATTTATTTGAGCATTGGAATGCTGGGAGCTTGTTTGAATACATTGGAATGTGTGGGTCAGTGTTGGCTATTCAAGGCATCGGTTCAACATCCTAAGGTTTGTCTTTCTGTTATTCCTTCTAATTTAGAATGTTCTCTCTGTGTGGCTTGTAATGTGCTATGACTACCTCTTGTTGCCTTCAGTTCACCTTTGGTTTATAGGTTTGTAGTCGGAAATGAATGCCCTCGTTGGAGGGTGTTAGACGTTTTCGCCCTCCACTTAAGTTTTAATGGATTACTTAGTAAGGAGACTGTGCCACATTACTGCATGTCTCACTCCAGCTTTGTACTTTGTTTTGGAAGAATGTTGTTTAGGTGCACTCTTACTCCTGTCTGCCCCCCGGTTTACGCTTCTTGGCGGAGTCTGGCTCTATACCACCTCCACACGTTTTTCAGCTCCAGAAAAGGCATCGGCACCGGGAGTGTTTATTGCTTTGGCTCAAAAATAGACTTTGATTCCCAGAAGTGATATCCTGACTGTGGCGTAGCGGAAGGCGAGCTGTGAAGAGAACGAAATGTGTTATCTGAGACTGTACCATTTTATCCAGTTCCCTAAAACAGTTTCATAATGTAAAAAAAAAAAGCTACTCGATGCTATTTTTTTTTATAGCAATGCCTGGAGTTGTGTTTAGTGAATCATCTCGAATGCAGTCACGAGTTTTGTGCTTTTTTTTAAAGGTAGAGGGCACAGACAGCCTGTGTACTGTTCGTACGAATGGGTGCACCCGATAGGCACTTACTTGCTGGAATTATGTTTATTGTATGAATTTGACTGAGGCAGTGTCACCTTTGAAGGTGCGATATATACCTCCCTCTTCTTTGGACCCATGCTTTCGTTGCTGCTATTATGATTTATTTACTGCTTGCATTTCCATTGGTTGGCTGGAGGCTATTTTGTGTACCTAGCACTAACCTTGCTTTGTTGACATAGTATCTTGACATTTTATTGGCCTTTTTAGTAGATGTCCAAGTTTTTAAATGTTTTCTGTGATGTACATATATGATCCTAGTGATCGATAATATTCGTTGATGAGGATGATGAGTCGCAATATACTAGGTCAGTGTAGCGTCCATGCTGTTTCTATACTAAGTATTGCCAGGGCAGCGGATGCGGTTGTGTGGCACAGCCACTTTCACAGTTCTCAGACAGTTTCTGCTTGCAGCAAGGCACACCTGAACAAAAATAAGTCAAATAGCGTAAGCAGAGGGGCATTGTGAGACCCAATAACTGGACTTGTCAGACATGCACATCAGTTAACGATGTTGCCACAGCCTTGTTGGGGGGCGCCCCATTTACTATCTTCACCTACCCTTTAGCATTGAATGCTTGTGTCTACCCTTTGACCTTCTACTACCATTTTCACAGGTTGTGTTGAGAATCTTTTGGCAGGCACAGGCACAGTCCCACCCTCCTATTGGCTGAGGCCTTCGCAGAGTCTCTATAATTTTATTCCAGGTTACAGAATGTCCCGAGGATCTTTTTTTTTTTTAGTAGCCCTATTCACGTTGCTGGGTTTCTCTCTGCTTCTTTCCTGTGCCTTCCGTCCACATTAATTGTAATCCAAGAAAGTCTCATCAGGAGCGCTTCCTGCACGCCACATTTGCTGGATGAGTGCACACTTTGCAATCCGTGCACCAATGTTTGTGATAGATTCAAGTGTCTCAGGAGCAAGCACGTTTGACCCTGTGCTTGAACGTATATCCAATACTACCCTTAACATGCAACCATGAATCGTCACATACACCTAGAACTTCATTTTGTGAAATTTCTCAGCGTCCCTTCCTTGTCGTTTCTGGTCACTTCAAGCTTCTGAAATGTGCGTCCGTATCGCTCTGTCGATGATTGCGCTGTACACGTTGTAACCCTGGGCCGTTGCAAGGATGCGTTTCACCTGCGTGAGCAATTGTGCCTGTGAGGCATTGATTCTTTGCTTTCACTTTGGTGACTCATCTCTCTGCTGCCTGGGCTTTCATCGCTTGCTTTAGAAGATTGAAGCTGGCAGCGCAGAAGAGTTTGTAAATGCTTCAATTAGGAAGAGAAGAAATGCCGGGGATGCAGTCTAGTAAATACGTTTGGGACCGTAACTTCCCGCTAGAAGCCTTGGAATTCTAGGTTTGAGAAGAGTGCGTAACCTCACAGCCGCTGAGAGCCACCACTAGCTGCTTCTGCAGCTTCCGCTGTAGAAGACACAAGCATCCTATGTGAACACTGCAGATCATGGGTGGATATTGGCGAGCAAGCAGTTCAGTTGTGGCTTGTAATGATTACTTGACAGCGGTGGCTGATTGCTGGAGACAACATCTTGAGAGTGGCGACCCATGATCATTCAACATGGCTTGGAAGTCCTGGTGGATGAACGAGCGGACTGTCTCCACACTGGTGACTTATGACCACTTAAAAATCCATGAGGATTAGCTGCCAAGCTGTGCAGTGAACAAGGACTGCATCTCGACAGGGACAGCTCAAGGCCAGGGGTCATAGCTTGGCAATGGTGGCTTAGGGAGAGTGAAATGGCTGATTAAAGCTGGGGTTTCTAGTCACCAATGAACATGTCTGGGGAGGAAAGCTTCGAGTTAGTGCCTCATGGTCAGTAACATGACTCTGTCGCTGACGACAGGGGAGCATGGCTAGTCCGTAATGATTAATGACCAGGCAGCATGGCACATGGCGACCGGGGCTGCTGTGCAGTTTGCCAGTTGTGCCTTCTTGCAAGGCAGTATGGTGGTAGTGGTGGTGCAGACCAGTGAGACTCCTGGTGGCTAATGACCGTGGGAGTATGGCGTGGCAGTGAGAGGGTGGGTGGGTGGGTAGGTGGCTGGGCTTAGCAATGATAGCTGTTTACCAAGTGGTACCCCGTAACAACATTCATTGAAATGAAGGTGCGCTGTTGGCCTAGGTGGCCGTGTAGAGGGTTGCCATGCTAGGCATGACCATTCTGGGCAAATCACTTAATCTCCCCGTGCCTGAATGTGTACTGTAAATACGGTGCTCATGTAAAGCGCTCCAATACCTTCAGGTGGAGTTCGCGCTATATAAAAAAATATGCAAAAAAAAAAATCCCTGCTCAAAAATCGATGATTATCTGACGAGCAGAATTAATGTCAAGAAGGCAGCGTTTGCTGCACAATGCACCCAAACTCCTGTCCGTGTTTTTCCAAAACCCTAATACAGGCCCCTTAATTGGCTGTTTATGCGCTCTCGCCTCGCTTGGCGCTGGATGACGACAGCCCGCATTGCTGGCTACCTAGGAAAGCCATGCCTGTTTATTTGTTTCGCTTTTTGCGCTTTCTGTGTTTAATTCCGTATTAAGGCTCGCCCTCGTGTGCGCGCCAGCGTCGGGGAGGGGCACGCCCCTTCTAATGGCAGGGCTGCTTTCGTAAATTATAGGTGTCGGTGGCGGTTTCTCCTCGTCCAGACCTGCACAAAGCACGGATTATGGTGCACTTTCATCAGAGAAAACATATCCTATTTCAGACGTTTCGACTTTTTGCCCGAGAAGGCAGAAAGGGGGCGGGGAGGGGGACGCGGGAGGTTCAATCTTTTAGGCAGGGGGGGGGGGGGGGGGAGAGGGGGAGAAGATATGCTGGTAGCCATTGACTAACCCTTGAATCTGTTTTGCATCACGCTCAGGTCAAAATATATTTTCTGCTTTCGGATAATGTTGTTACTGAGCTGAAGTGATTTCAAAAGAATGGCGTGAATCCTGCGGCCCCAATTCTACTACCGGGCAAGCAGGGTGTGAGGGGGAAGTGACGTCTCTACTGAGCCGCAGCCGGGTGGAAACCGTATTCCCCTTTGCACTGAGTCCAGGCCTTGCCCCGAGGCCTGTATCACTCGCACAGCTGTTCCTACGGCAGCAGCTCTGCAGAAGAGCTTTTCTTTAATTGCAGTTCACGTCGGAAAGTGATCTATGCTCCGATATTGCCACAATGAAACATCAATCAGATTGATGTTTCATTGTGGCAATGTTTGAGCATATATCACGGGTGAAGTAAAACCATTTTGGCTTGGGAAATCGTGAGCCTCCTGCCTGGATAGGGTCTATTAACATGTACGCAATAATGAGCTGCTCCACGGAGAGTTTCAAAGTCACAGGCCGGGCCACCAAACCTGGAAACACAATCACCACCTCACTCTTAAACATACACATGTACTTAAATAGACTCGTCAGGAAGAGACCCGAAATTGCTCTGGAACCCCTGACACAAACTACTCTGTCCATTTTGAGACCAAGTTCCTCTTAAAGTTGGGCTGTAGACTATGGTGTAAGATTGAAGGCACACCACTAAATATCAGAGAAGCAGTGTTTGCAGCCTACAGGAGGCCTTGCACATGTCTTTCTGCCACCTCTTCCACCGCCGTATTCCATTTACTGCTTCCTTTCTGATTGCGACTGCAAGATTAGTGAGCACGATGCATGGCTCAACTCCTTTGCGAGGAGCTGCCAGCGATTGTCAGAATATTTAATGTAAACAGACGAAAATAGAAACATTTATACCTTAAGGTTGGATTTAAGGTGTCAGCCAAGTGGGCTCCAACTACGTCAATGGGCAGAGTACCTTCAGCCTTATGGGCTTAAAACACACTCCTTCAACTGTCCTCTGACAAAGGAATTATACCCCAAACCAGTCCTGAAGTTTCACTCACTAGCGTTTATGTAACATTAATTGCCCACAGACTGGGCTGTACTTGTTGTTCAAGGCCCTGGATCTACTATAATGAAGTGGAGGGCCTTTAACTGCTGGTGTAAGCCAAGATTTAAGGTCTATAAAACAGTGTATCAAATGAGGGTTTAATGTTGTAAAATAAAAAGGGACAAATGGAAAGAGAAACATTGGTATGTCTGAGCAGGTCTGCATCAGCCATTATTGGTGGTGTGCCGCTCCTTTGTCTTCAGTAGAGCTCTTAACCTCCCAGTGTGCTACTGTAGCATTATGGCCCTCTGCTGAAGGCTATGTACTAGTTGTTAAAGACCTTGATCACCCTACAAATTGCAAGAGCCTTTCACAATAGTATGGTTCAAGGCCGGTGGGTTCTAATGCTTTTAGAACATTACAGCTACCAAGAGTTGAGTGTTTTAAAATAACAAGGAAAAGAAAAACCATCAGAATGTTGGCATAAAAGGTCTGTATTCTTTGCCCTGTGCCCCTGCATTGTTCTCAATGGGAGTGCTCAATATCCCAGTGTTCTAATATTGGTTAAAGGCTTACTTGTCACACCCTATATTAAGGTAACCCTTTGTGCATGACAACAGGAGAGGATGTGACCTAACGGCTAGGGCGGTCGATTTCCAAGCTGGGGAACCGGGCTCGAGTCTCCGCAGAGACGCTCAACATCCTGCGATTCCGGGCAGATCAATTAATCTCCCCGTGTCTGACAAAAAAAACATGAATGTGTCAGTCTGTAATGCAACTGGTGCTCTATAAAGTGCTCTGATACTCGCTCCCCCACCCCCCCCCAAAAATAAAAATAAACATGTCTTCTGAATGAGGCCTCGTTAGGCATTGCAATGACACTCCCTGCTGATCTATTTGATCAGTTTTCTTTGGGTTACAAAATAGACTTTAACCAAGATTGAAAGATCTCAACCATAGAGCCTAATGTCCACCATAGAGCCTGCCTGAGCTATAGTTGAAATCCTCATATCCAACATGAAGGTCAGTGTGTCTTCGGAAGTAGCGCAAGAACTCTATTTGAAACATTTCATGTATTTGCCAACACGATCTGCAGAGTCACTATTGACCTAGCCTTTTAGTTAACACAGGAAAAAAGCTAAAACTGCAATTTCCATGTGCTTGAGAAACAGAAAAATATATTCTCTTCTAACCAGTTAAAACTGGAATCGCATGCCCTAATAGTTTCAAGAATCGATTTTGGCTACAAACTCAGAGTGGAAATTTTTGCCAGCGACCTTGCTCCCTTCAGAACACTATTCCATGCAAGATTAATCCTGGACAAAAATGTTTGACTACATTATGCCAATTCTACAGTCTAAACTGGCTTCCACTTAAACTCAGCATATGATTCGAAATAGAAAATTATCTCACACAACCATCCACCGGAGAAGACTCTGCTACCTAGCCTCCCTCGGGGATTTCTGTGGCTGCTCCAGAGCACAAACACAGTACTTTTTTTTAATGATGTCGAAGTTCAAAAGAAGCACAGAACAGATACTTTACTATAGCAGTACCAAGCTTATCGGACTCTCTTAACACCCTAGCTGTGAAAAAAAAACCGAGACCTTTCTTTCAAAAGGGTCATAATCATGTTACTCTTCTGAAGTCATTGCCTAAAATCTATCTAAACTGCACATGTACCTTATGCTAAAGCGACCTGTCCCGCTTGTTCTCTCTCCCTTCTTACCTAATACTTTTTGCCTCCTAATTTCTGCCTTTAACATACTAGATCAGCTCGACCCCTGGCCTGAACACGATAGCACTACTCTTCATATTTAGTTCACATGTTTTGTATGTATGGTTTGTTAATATTGTTAAGTTCACTACAGCTGAGATGCAGGTTATGCTATAGAATAATTCCATATAAAGGGGCCTCTTGTGGTAGTTAAACCTGGCTAGAAGGTCATTGAAAACGCTGCCAGGGTCTTTTAGCACTCTCTGGTAACCAAAAGCCTCCCACAGTCTCTTCTCTATTCACAAGCAAGGTAAAACAAGCATTTACAATGCAATGGTTTTGCCTTTGTTAAAGTTAGAGCTATTGGCATTGCTCTTGACATTATTTTTATTTATGTGTTTTTTTTAAAACATAAATAAATGGCATTGTCATTTACAATGCAACTAGCTTTATCTCTCGCAAATGACACACACAAACACCCACAGAGAGCCCCCCACACACACACACACACACACAGAGCCCCCCACACACACAGAGCCCCCCACACACACACCCACACAGAGCTCCCCCCCACACACACCCACACAGAGCCCTCCACACACACCCACACAGAGCCCCCCCACACACTGCGTCCCCCCCCACACACTGCAAGCCCTACACACTGCGACCCCCATTTCAATAGATGTGTGATGCTTACCTGGTACTAAATTGGTCCCTGCATGGCTGAAAGGTTGAAATGGTGTAGGAGGCAAGGGGACAAATGTGAGCATGGAGAGAAAGGAGTATAAGTTTGAGATTAGTGACTAGGTGAAAATAAAATCAGGAAGGACACAGGGTGGTCTTTCCAAATTAGATGGTCTATTTCAGGTAGAAAATGTCAGTAGGTTATTTGTGTTCTTGAGGGGGGATAGGTCCAACCGGCACCATAATCGGACGTTTATTGTTTATACCCATTCACAACAGGCAACTAGGCAGGATGGCCGTCTCAGAGCCCAATCAGCAGTGAAGCAACAAGGTCCCTAAACCTCCGCAAAAGCATGTCTAACACTGAGGGGCCCTCCTCAACACACACAGGGCTTGATAGAACTTAATTAGTTCCATACTGACAATTATTGCCAGACCAAAAATGTGTTAAAAACAGTAACATACACACTTGATATCTAGGAGAGCTGACCGTGTAGCACTGCAGACCCCAATTTTACCCCCATTTTTGCCTGCACACCCTAAAAACGACCACATACAACATGTATACACAGAGAAGTCATCTGGAGTATACAGAGCAGAGGGAGCAGGCACTAGGAACAGACAAGACACAGGCAGGGGCACAGAGAAGTCATCTGGAGTATACAGAGCAGAGGGAGCAGGCACTAGGAACAGACAAAACACAGGCATGGGCAACGAGAGTTATCTGGAGTATACAGAGTACAAGGAGCAGGCACTAGGAACAGACAAGACACAGGCATGGGCAAAGAGAGTTATCTGGAGTATACAGAGTACAAGGAGCAGGCACTGGGAACAGACAAGACACAGGCATGGGCAAAGAGAGTTATCTGCAGTATACAGAGTACAAGGAGCAGGCACTAGGAACAGACAAGACACAAGCATGGGCACAGAAAGACATGTGGAGTAAACAGAGTACAAGGAGCAGGCACTAGGAACAGACAAGACACAGGCATGGGCAAAGAGAGTTATCTGGAGTAAACAGAGTACAAGGAGCAGGCACTAGGAACAGACAAGAGACAGGCATGGGCACAGAGACATCTGGAGTATACAGAGTACCAGGAGCAGGCACAAGGAACAGACAAGACACAGGCATGGGCAAAAAGAGACATCTGGAGTATACAGAGTACAAGGAACAGACCCTGATAACCGAGGACGTGACCTAGGAGCAGGCAAGAGACAGGCAGGGGCACAGAGAGACATCTGGAGTATGCATAGTGCAGAGAATAGACACTGAAAGACAACCGAGGACGTGACCTAGGAACAGGCAAGAGACAGGCAGGAGCACAGAGTGACATCTGGAGTATACAGAGTACAAGGAGCAGGCAATAGGAACAGACAAGAGACAGGCATGGGCACAGAGAGTCATCTGGAGTATACAGAGTGCAAGGAGCAGGCACTAGGAACAGACAAGAGACAGGCATGGGCACAGAGTGACATCTGGAGTATACAGAGTACAAGGAGCAGGCAATAGGAACAGACAAGAGACAGGCATGGGCACAGAGAGTCATCTGGAGTATACAGAGTGCAAGGAGCAGGCACTAGGAACAGACAAGACACAGGCATGGGCACAGAGAGACATCTGGAGTAAACAGAGTACAAGGAGCAGGCACTAGGAACAGACAAGAGACAGGCATGGGCACAGAGACATCTGGAGTATACAGAGTACCAGGAGCAGGCACAAGGAACAGACAAGACACAGGCATGGGCAAAGAGAGACATCTGGAGTATACAGAGTACAAGGAACAGACCCTGATAACCGAGGACGTGACCTAGGAGCAGGCAAGAGACAGGCAGGGGCACAGAGAGACATCTGGAGTATGCATAGTGCAGAGAATACACATGTTCTACAAAGTGAAATAACCAATCAGATCGCCATAGAAGGGTCGGAAGGGATACAATCTGGTTGTAAATGGTGAAACAGATACTCCGACCATGAAAGATGCCCTCAAGTGGTAGGCTGTGAAGCAAACAGCCACAGCTCAATGGCTTGTACCATTGGGAAGGGATTCATTCGGGTTCTAGAATATGAAACGGACAATTTCATTTTAATATAAGGTACAGTAGGGATATCCTCGGGTTCTAAAAGGGGAAACGACAATCAGCTGATGGTAGAGTGGGATAGTGATACACTCAGGTTCTAGAATGTGAATTGAACAATCACCTTTCAATGGATTGCACCGCAGGTAAGTGATACACTCAGGTTCCATAATGTGAAACTGACAATTAGATATTCATATCTGGTAAGGCAAGGTGTCCAAGGGTTCAAAATGGTAAAACTTTCAATCAGCTGAGAGTAGAAGGTAAACTCTGGATCTAGAACCGAGAACAGACAAGCAGATCTCAAATATGGTACAACAGGGATACATTCAAGCTCTAGAACGTGAGTGACACTAACAACCAGACATCAATGGAAGGCTCAGAAGGGATACACTCGGGTTCTAGAATGCCACCAACAACCAGACATCAATGCAAGGCTCAGAAGGGATACACTCGGGTTCTAGAATGCTACAAGGACAAGATTCCAGGTCCGACCACAGTTAAACTCCATAATGTGAAACTGCCCGAAGGCAGCGTGAAACTGCCTGAAGCCTGTCACTCTCTGATCTTATATGTTGAAATGCCCCCGCTGTCCACAGCGCACAAGCAGCGAAAAGGAAGCGGTGTTTGACTCACTCCCGGCTGCTCTTGCCACACCGACCTGCGGGGGACGAGGAGGGGCAGAAAAGGAAATACCTTCTCCGCATTAGCAGCTCACTCCCCCGCCCTCGCAGCCAGCGTGGAAAACAGACCCACTCCCACCACGAGCGGCGCAATGATGAAAGGCGGAGCACTCCTGCGCCCCGCAGCCCCCACCTGAGCTCACCTTCCGCTGCTGCTTCTCCCAGGCGGGGTCCAGCAGGAGGTCCCGGTCCCAGTCGTCCTCCGGGTGCATGTAGTCGTTGGTCTGCATGTCGTAGTGGTCCATGCTTGCTTCCGCTCCCTGAGCCCCGGCCTGGAGTGCTGCTTCGTGCGGTCTCAGCCTCCCCCTTCAGCCGCTGCTGCCGCCCCCAGTGTAACTCACGAGGCAGCCCGAGCTACACTGTGCGGCTGGGTGCAGGCTGCTCCCTCTGCGGGGGCTCAACCTAACCTCGGGGCACGCCCCTTCCCACCCACCGGGCGCAGGCAGCCAGCAGCGGGCCCCGCCCAGCCGGCCGCGGGCCGCCCTCACCCGGTCACGCCATTGGTGCAATGGAGTTCGGAAAAGTTCCCTTTCGAATGCCGCTGCCCCGTCATTGGTGCCCGTCCCTGTCAGTCAGGTCTCCCTGCAGCTCTGAGACTAGGTTGAGTGCCCGAGCCAGGCCCCCGCAGCCCACGTGACACCCAGTGCCTGGGACCCACTCTTTTGATGACGTTTCGAAGCTTTTAGGGGGCTTACAGTAGCAGCCAAGGGCTAGGGCAGCACCACTTGGTACGGTGACCAGATTTTAGGAAGCAAAACAGCCGGGATCTCGAGGCACCTCTAGCAGAGCACCATAGTGCTTGCCGTCTTCCTCTCCTTCTTCCCCGGGCTGCGGGGGGCGGGCACTTCCGGTCGGCCGCGCTAGGATTGGCCGGCCGGCCAGTCACGGGGTTAGGAGAGACGCAGAAGTGCCGGCAATGCCGGACCAGACACGGGGGCGTTCCCGGCGTCGCGTGACGTCGGCAAAAGCCAAAGAATGTCGGGAACGCCCCCGTGTCTGGTCCGGCATTGACGGACAGGCACCTCGTCCAATGGCAAGGCTCCGTTTACGGAGCCAGCCAATCAACGACGAGGGCCGAACCAAGCCACACTACTGTTATCATCAGGTTTTCGCCTGCGCGAAAAAGCTGCGCATAAAGCGCAGCTTTCGCCAGGCAAAACCTAAAAAGGATGGAATGTTATAACTACGTAAATAACTAAACAAGAACTACACACCTAAAACTTCAGCCACTGAAATTACATATCAATTCATCTCTGGCTTGAGACAGACTTCCGGAAGTCATCGTAAAGGTCTGTGGTTAGACAATACCAAGAACCTATGAACAATCACACACTTCTGCTGACTCCTCGTCCACTAAACTTGGCTCCCATCCATCCTCCACATCCGGCTGCTAACTGCAAGAAGGTTAGGGCTGGTCGGCATCGCTCTTTCCTCTTTGGGGTCAGCCACACCCCTGGACCTTACAGGATAAATCCAGAGAGCATCAGTGACCCACTACCTTACTAACACAGGCCAGTCCCTCTGCAGCTATCCAAAGAGGACGAGCAGCTGCATAGCACATTTTATAATAACATATAAAACTGTGACCGTTTAACCAGAAGCAGCTGAAAGACCTTGCAAATCACGCCTAAAATGCTGTATTGAAGGCAAAAGCAATGCAAGCGCGAGACTGAGAGCTGCCTTGCATTACAAAACAGATGTAGTTCACCCGCCAGGAATGTGGCAAAATGTATATGCAAGCGAGAGGAACACAAGGCAGAAAAGGGAGAAGGCGTGGTACATCGATATATTGTCAAACACCCCTGCTTTGGTCAAATACAGACGGGGTTGCACACTAGTGAATTGAATTAAACATTTGCTGATGGCTAGTTCCGCGCACTGTGCGTAACGCCCCCTGCAAGGTAAATGTATGGCCCACCCCTCGGACTCCATCAGTAGCCCTTAGGCTAGGCTACTGTGCCGAGGGCCCCTGCGCTGCGAAGGCTGCAGGGGCCTATGTTACGCCACTAACTAGCACGCAAGTACAGCTCTGGAGTATTGCAATGGGCGGCTGTGGTCAAGGCCGTAAATAGAACTGGAAAGTTTTGTTGTGGAAGGACTAAATGGAATAGAAATGTGGTGAGGTCAATTGGTTCCAAGGAAAGTGGCTGGGAAGGCATTCGCTATTGAAGATAGTCAGTAACTGTCCCTTACAGCTAAGGTGTTTCTGCTTGTCCCCCTCATGCTTGGGCTAAGACGTAATTCAGTTCCCAAGACCTCAACGCTTGTGCAGAAGCAGGTGAAGGTCTATAGAGTTCCAGGTTGAGTCAAACTGAGGGGGTTTAAAGGTATGTTGGATACGGTAGAGTACAGCATGAACAGGTTTGTGACAAAATGGGAGTTTTGTGCTTATGCGTCTGGGTGGTTTCCTGCTTTTGTGTCATGTATGTATGTATGGTTGCTTACTTTTATGTTGTGGGTATGTGTGGGTGGGTCCTGGCTGGTGTGTTGTATGAGCTTGTGTATGTGGTTGCCTACTACTGTGTGTTGTGTATGCATGGGTCAATGCTTGCTTCTGTGTGTGTGTTTTAGTCTGTTGTGAGTATCTGGATGGGACCTCAGTTCTGTGTGTTGTGTGTGTTTTGTAAATGCTCACTTCTGTGGATGTTTTTTTCTTGTGTTGTATAGATGGGTGTTCATTTATGTTCTGTGGGTATGTGTGGTTGCGTATTCGCTTCTGTGTTTTGTGTGGGTGGGTGCTTGCTTGTGAGTGCTTACCTCGGAGTGTTGAGTGGATGCTCACTTCATGTGTGTGTTTGGGTGTGTACTCACTCTACGTATTGTGGTTATGTAGTGCGTGTTCGCTTCTTTGTGGATATGTGTGAATAGTCGATGCTTGTATCTGCGTGCAGGTGTGTGTGCGGGTAGGTGTTTGCTTCTGTGTTTTAGTGTTTGTACTCGCACGTGGTAGCTAGTTTTATAGTGCATGCAAAGTTTCTCTAGTTCACACTTTTATCTGTATGTGCACATGACTTGGCCATTGTGAATTACAGGTATTTGTTTTGATTGTACTGTATAAACTCCCTGCTTCTCATTGGTGTGAGTCAAGCAAGTGTACAAACATGGACATTTCACCTTGCAGTGAGGTCCTTGGCAGGTTAAAGCAGAATTTCAGTAAATACTGCAAAGGCCAAGTGCAGGCATTGAACTTTAACATGGCTGATAACTAGAGTGCCCGTCGGCCTTCCATCTGGACGTAGGGCCCTAAAGGCTGCATTTTCCCGATCTTTGCAGTATTTTAAGCAGCATTGTGTGCGGCATCAGTAGAGCGGAATATATTTACTCATGTAAATGTAGGTAGGTTATCAGTTTTATATAAGCCAAGGTGGTTGGAAGAAGGATTCAGCAAGGAGTTGAGTGGTCCCTTGGTGTAGAGGTGAAGAGCGGATGGGCGTGCAAGACTCCTGTCTGGGTATGATGGCTGTACTGCTTCTTGTCAATCATAGGAAGGTATTGCTGGCTTTTATGGAGCGCTCACTTGCAATTGTATCCGGTTAGTATTCCTCTGTTCCAACATCTTGTAAACCGTGCTCCAAGCAAGACTGGATGTCTGACTGTAAACAAACTTTAGTGTTCTAATATTGCCACATGGACGATCCTAAATATCAGGTGCTTGCCAACCATTCAGAGTTGGGCAGTAGGCTACTGCTTTCCAGACAGTCCTACCACCTGTAGATTTAAAGGCCTCATCCCGCAGCTGTGCGGTAGGAGGGTAGTGTTTACGAAATCTCAACATGCCCAGCCCTGGTCAATAATCAATCCACAGTAGGAGTACAGGAAGGGCCTGCAGAGTTTTCACTGTCATTGACCTCTCATCAGGCACTCACCAGGGATCATTGTCACTGCACTGGCGTAATGCAGGAGGATGAGCCCTTGCTGCAAAACGTGGCGAGGGGCCCTGGAGACGCCAGAAGTCCGATATTCATAGGCTTTAGATGAAATAGTCTTCCTTCCCACCCCCTAAAAGGTGGTGGTCTCCCACTTAAAAACATTAAATATATATACACCCCACCACAAAGGCCAGAGGTACCCCTGCCCATATAGATGTATGGGCAGGGGTACTTCTGGCACTTGTGGTGGGGTTCCAGGCCCCTTGCCAAAATAAAAATGTGCTGCATTCCACGAGGCTGCCCCATGTTGTGCCATACTTACCGTAGCAACTCGTATACGTGGATAAGGGAATACGCTGTCTAATTGGCGAGCGGAGGCACAGCAAGGGGAAGACTGGAAGGACTATTGGGAATCCGGAGAGGACACAGTGGGGCAAATGGGGCTTGGTCTTGGGGGGGGGGGGGCTGTGGAGGGGGTAGTTTTTCAGGGCAGGGGTAGATTTTAGGACTCAGGAGGGGGTCTGGGTATTTTTAACGGTGGGGGACAGTTTTAGGGCTAAGGGAACGGTGAGGTAAGTGGGGCTGAGGCTTTGGCTTGAGGGGTAGTTTTTCATGATGGGGGTTGGTTTCATGACTCAGTAGGCGGTCAGGTATTTTTTATGTTGGACAGTTTTTAGGGCTAAGGGCAGGGGGAAAGGACAGTTTACAGAGCAGGGTTGGGGTAGTTTAGGAATGTAGAGGACAGTTTTTCAGACTCTGGGCAGGGGACCGTTATAGGCCTCAGGGTGGGTGGGGTGCTGGGTCTGGGTACTTCACAGAGGTAGGGAACAGTGTTTTAGGGGGCAGGGGGGCTGTGGTCGGGGTAGTTTTTGGGGCATGGGCTTAAGTTTTAGGCCTCAGGGCAGGGGGAGACTGGACAGTTTACTCTGCGGGGTCAGGGTAGTTTAGGGATGTAGGGGTTAGTTTAGGGCTGGGGGGCTGAGGTTGGATTTGTTTTTTGGGTGTGGGTTTAATTTTTAGGGGGCAGGGCACAGGGAAAAGGGGCAGCTTACAGACCAGGGGGTTGGAGTGTATTATCTTTAGCCCACTTGCCCCTTTACCCATCATGTATTTACAGCAACATCGCGTGGTAAAGGCATGTGTGGTATAGACGCAGTTGTGGTAGAGACCGCGTGGTACAGGCATGCATTGTACCATCATACAACAACAAAAAATAGGAAATGTGGTTGGGCCGACTATAGGAGTTTGGCCAGAAACAAGGGGTATCCTGCCCATTGGGATTTGGACTCTTTTGTGTATAATTTAAGGGTGTCTAACTGAGAGGTCGTTTTTTCTCACTGTTGTTGTAACCATGCCCTAAGATTGTATGCCCCTGTACCCATCTCGGGGACCTATGTAGTGTATTAAACTACAGAGTGTAGTCCATCGGTCCTGAAAGAAAGTGTCTCTACATGCTGCGCTGTCATTACCTGTGATCGATCAGGTTTGAAACCTGAAAACTCCCACCTCCTTTTAGGTGATCGAACGTGGACAAGCGTGACATCACCCGTTTCCCTGAGTAACGACCAAGTACTGAAAACCACTCCTGCTCTGATGGATGGCAGTCCTGAGCCGTGACCTTGGGTTTGCAGAGGTGGTTCTGCCGAGTTAATTTTTCTATCCAGCCGCAGTCGTAAACTATCGTTTCATTAGAGCGCCCTGCCGCTTGCAACGTCAGCACTATCCGCTTACGAGATTCATCTTTTCGCGCTTGGCGAAGTAGTCCGCTGACCCCGTCACTGCTTCCAGGGATTATTTGTGAGCCGTGATATACTTCAGCGCGCCGCCTTTGGCTATTTTACTGGAATCATTTATTTGCCTCTTGCACGGGTCGTACGTCAATGTTGTGCAATTCTTGTAAAGTGCCATGGGTGCGCTTGCCGAATCTGGGGCTATCTTTTGGTGCACTTGCAGTCCTAGGTAAGATGCATTTCTATCGAATTTATTGATATCTACATGCAGATGTTTAGTTGATATGTGCATCGTTTTTGCTTTTATAATGTTCAAATAGATGTTTTAGTTATCTGTTCTCCATGGAGGTAGCCCCGTCTTCTATGGGAGAGGCATGAATGATTGAATTAATTAATCGAAGACTAGCACGGGTGAGTCCCATTTTCTACTATAGACACAGCGCATGCTTCACCCAAGCCTGCAATGGTTTACACCGAATTTTACCTCCAACTTTGACCCACTGCCAACCGGAAGAGGTCATTGGTCTAGTATTCTTGGGAAGTGGGCAGATGCCCATATGTGTAGGTAGCTCCTTTACTTCACTGCCTTACAGAGAGCATGTGGGAGGGGGCATCGCCCCTGAAGATTTCTTGATTATCGTCATGTATAGTAACTATAACTATTTTTAAACCTGGTCAGATTTCCAATTTCTGGTTGAATTCAGTTTGTTTGTAACCCAAGTTTGACATATTTGTGACTCTTTGACCTCTGCTATAAATAACGTTAGTTAAACAATTATTTTTTTGGTGCTAATTCACTTACATTTATGAACGACTCAGGTACTAACAAGCCAGTTTGTGAAATCGACATCTGGAGTGGGTTGCCATTCCACGTCCTTCATTAATTCATGATTTAGGTCCGAGATAGCATCCCATCAGAGAGTCGCTATCGTATGGAGGGTGGCCTTTTGGGTCTGGCAGATTGTAATGTCTGTAATCGCCTGACCCCCTTCGTGACAGGGTGGTCACCTTTTTTTTCTTTTTCTGGCGAGGTTAAAAAACTTCATCAATGTAAATTGTAGGCAGCAGATATGAGCTGGTGAATCTTTTTGAATATATATATATATATATATATATATATATATATATATATATATATATATATATATATATATATTTTTTTATTGAGTACTAAACAGGATCATTTTGAGGGGTGTCTGCGTTTAGTAACTCTTGCACTTTACAAAGCTGTGTGAACATTTTTTTTGTATGATTTTACAAATTCCACATTTGATTGTGTACTTGTGAGCCCAGCTGGAAGCGTTTCTATGTCCTGCCCTGACAAAATCAATATAATTAAAATTTTCCCTGTGGAAAGCCATTCTTGACAAGCATCGGTGCCACCAGTCTCTCTAATGTTACCAATCGCTGGTTAACCCCAACAAAGAGTATTACCATGATCTCATCCATTGGCAGGGAGATGGTCTGCTTCGGATGGGCTGAGCAAGGGGACACAGAAAGGACCTAGCTTGTTTCATTTTTCTCCGTGAACCACCCGATTCACCTGAAGCCCGCACTGCAATCACTTGTCACCCACTCCCCCACACCACCATCTCGGGATGCTGACACCAGGCATGCTGGGACTTGGAGTTCTTTCTACTACACACGAACTCTGATTGGTGCGCAGACAGCGAAAGGAGGAGGGGAATAGGTGCCGGCGATTATTTCAAAACAGGATGAGAACATTAGGGACGTGTACTTTGCAGCTGAAAGGCGCCGAAGAAGGCTAAATTGCCGAAATGCATCCGCCAGAGCTGGGAATCTGTGAAATAAAGCTGTGTCCAACCTGCTTTCCCCTTGCGGCTTCTGTTCTTTTTCTTGCAAAAAGAATTTCTTCATTTACACTGAGCCAGCCAGCGACTCAGACCAGAATGCCATGCAGCATAAAGGGACCCGGAGAGAATCTGGCACCACGCTGCTTGCAGCCTTTTCGCAACCAGGTTACTGGTATCTTCAAGGTCCGCCATGTTCGTCTGGAAGGAGTGAGTGGATCGAGGTATTCTACTTCAATGGGGCAGATTGTCGCGCATTTGACAGCCCGCATTCAGTGTCCAACCAAGGCGCAACTGGAAGCTGCAGTGTCAAGGGGACACAGAAAGGACCTAGCTTGTTTCATTTTTCTCCGTGAACCACCCGACTCACCTGAAGCCCGCACTGCAATCACTTGTCACCCACTCCCCCACACCACCATCTCGGGATGCTGACACCAGGCATGCTGGGACTTGGAGTTCTTTCTACTACACACGAACTCTGATTGGTGCGCAGACAGCGAAAGGAGGAGGGGAATAGGTGCCGGCGATTATTTCAAAACAGGATGAGAACATTAGGGACGTGTACTTTGCAGCTGAAAGGCGCCGAAGAAGGCTAAATTGCCGAAATGCATCCGCCAGAGCTGGGAATCTGTGAAATAAAGCTGTGTCCAACCTGCTTTCCCCTTGCGGCTTCTGTTCTTTTTCTTGCAAAAAGAATTTCTTCATTTACACTGAGCCAGCCAGCGACTCAGACCAGAATGCCATGCAGCATAAAGGGACCCGGAGAGAATCTGGCACCACGCTGCTTGCAGCCTTTTCGCAACCAGGTTACTGGTATCTTCAAGGTCCGCCATGTTCGTCTGGAATGAGTGAGTGGATCGAGGTATTCTACTTCAATGGGGCAGATTGTCGCGCATTTGACAGCCCGCATTCAGTGTCCAACCAAGGCGCAACTGGAAGCTGCAGTGTCAAGGGGACACAGAAAGGACCTAGCTTGTTTCATTTTTCTCCGTGAACCACCCGACTCACCTGAAGCCCGCACTGCAATCACTTGTCATCCACTCCCCCACACCACCATCTCGGGATGCTGACACCAGGCATGCTGGGACTTGGAGTTCTTTCTACTACACACGAACTCTGATTGGTGCGCAGACAGCGAAAGGAGGAGGGGAATAGGTGCCGGCGATTATTTCAAAACAGGATGAGAACATTAGGGACGTGTACTTTGCAGCTGAAAGGCGCCGAAGAAGGCTAAATTGCCGAAATGCATCCGCCAGAGCTGGGAATCTGTGAAATAAAGCTGTGTCCAACCTGCTTTCCCCTTGCGGCTTCTGTTCTTTTTCTTGCAAAAAGAATTTCTATATATATATATATATATATATATATATATATATATATATATATATATATATATATATATATATATATATATATATATATATATATATATATATATATAATTTTTTTATTGAGTACTAAACAGGATCATTTTGAGGGGTGTCTGCGTTTAGTAACTCTTGCACTTTACAAAGCTGTGTGAACATTTTTTTTGTATGATTTTACAAATTCCACATTTGATTGTGTACTTGTGAGCCCAGCTGGAAGCGTTTCTATGTCCTGCCCTGACAAAATCAATATAATTAAAATTTTCCCTGTGGAAAGCCATTCTTGACAAGCATCGGTGCCACCAGTCTCTCTAATGTTACCAATCGCTGGTTAACCCCAACAAAGAGTATTACCATGATCTCATCCATTGGCAGGGAGATGGTCTGCTTCGGATGGGCTGAGCAACAAGTATTAGCGAACTGCAGTATTTGCGTTAAAGTGGCTCACGGCAATGGCTTGTTGTAGCACGCTGCGTTATAATAGTAAATAAACCTATTATTATTTAAATGTTACAATCAGAGCAATCTGTATCAAAGCATAATTCACTAGTTCATTACAGCCATGTTCTTTAAACAACCTTTTTTAGTTATCCTAATCACAGACCGTCGGAGGGATTAGTGGATAAGTTAGTTCTGAGATAAAAGCGTGGCCAGAACGCAGACTCCCATACTGGCTTGACTAGATGAGACCCAGACAGTCCTCGTGACTGAGCACAGCTGAGTACGTTCTGGCCAGTCTGTTAGCAAGCTTAGGAGACAGTGGTACTGTCCAAACATCACAGCCTGTTCACAGTAAAGGTTCACATCCCAACAAATCTAGTGTAGGATCCATTTTAGAATCTTGCAAGCGGTGCAATTATTTTTTTAATCTCATTGGATCATCAGTCTTGATACAATGTTTCACATTTGAATTAAAGAATGTTTGGTCATATTGGATGTTAAAAGATTTGCATCTCTTGTAGCTCTTAAAATGTTCTTGGAGCTGAAGAATTTTAGATAGAAACCAAAGTTCTTGCAAACAATTCAACATCTTTAGGCAATGTAAATTTTCTACAAAGTATGTCTTTACTTCTTGGATTACTTGACTATTAATAGCTTTATTCGAACATTAAATATGATCACAGATGCATGCTTAATTTTAATGCCATAAAACATTGTTAAAATCCTGGCCTTTCTGCATCTTTGATTTAAAAAAAAAAAACAAAAAAAACATACGACTCATAACATGAAGAGCTGAAGAGCGCCCTTCAGAAATGAGCTATCTCTAAAGCAAATCCGTGCTGAGCTCAGTGGTTGTCAGTGTAATGGGGCAGGCCTACATTTGGTTAGCCCTGAGCCCCTCAATGCTGGGATTAAAAAGAGTCTTGTAAGTACAGGATAACATTTAGAAAAGAACACCAAATACAATGAACCCTGTGGAGAACTTTAACTGCATAGGAAATCAATGATGGAAGAGGATTCATGTTTTCCAAGCGGTAAACATAGCTGCCATTTAATATATGCAAGCCTTAATCTAGTTAAAAGAACCTTGTCCCAGGTGCTAGTCACAAACTCCAGATGTGGCTCGAGTCCTATGATGGCTTGGATTACAATGTAATTACTTGACTAAGTTTTAGATATAGCCTTTAAAAGACCTATTTTGGGTTTGCCAGGAACGTACAGGGGCTTGCAGCCTGTCCGTGGTTTACTATTGGTTGGCTTCATTGTCACTCTAAATTGCCTGCATCTTAACCCTGTCAGAGCTTGTCAATTTTGTCGACCTCCCCCCCCCTCCATGAAGTATATCCTCTTTACTGTCTCTTTGATTGGCTGACTTATATGTTTGATTGCTTGCCTTAGGGGAACTACTTTTTCCTTTTTGTTTAAACACTCCAAGAGTGCATGTGTTTTCCAGCTATCTACCCTGTGTGGCTGTAGATCCTAATATTGACTACAGAATGTCTTTGGACCCTAGTAACTCTACACTTTCTAGTAGACTTTACATTTTGATATTTTGTCCTCAATGTTAGTGTTCCATCATGTCATTCTTGCACTATATATTCCAGAGTACACTTGCTGGTGTGCTCTTCTCCCCTGCTTGATGTGTTGCTTCTCCCGTGTCTGCCGTATTGCTTCGTCCCGCCTCTCTCACAACCTGTTCACAACCCGGTTTCACACGGTTTTAAAACCATGCATTTGCACTCCTTGTTTAGGTGTGTTGATCCTTCTCAAATGTAAATAGAAGGGGAAAACCTCATCCTTTTCTTAGAGCGCAGTTGAATGCATGCAGGTCTACAAAATAACTAGAATGCCTGCCGCATCCTTGTGATCTTTTTTACTTTTTAGTAGCCTTGCTGCACAGGAGCTGCAATGCTGGTACAAAAGGCGAGCCCTATTGGCTTTGCTTGTTAAATATCCGCTATCTGCTTGAGAGCCTGTAGATATTTCAGAGTTTTTCCCAGGGCCATACTGGGAACCCAAAACCGCCCAGGCAAATTTTATCAGACCAGCCCCTATACGGTGCATAGCGAGGGAGCGCAGCCGGACCACTACAAAGGGGATTAGGGTGGTTCTCCCCTATAACATTTTGGAAACATAGGCAAAAATTGTGTTTCTACAACACGTTTCATTATATATTCAATGTAATCATTTTTAAAGCATAATAAATGATGACGTTACAGTGCACCAGGATACAGCAGTCTTTTTTGGGCTCTTCAATGATTACCCCACTATCTGTCCCCAACAGAGCCTCTCATCTCTCCATAGCCCCTCTCACATGTATTTTATTTGTTTTATAGCGTCTCTCATACCAGTGTAGGGTGTCGAAGCACTTTATATTACACACATAAAGAAACAATCCTACATGTGTAAATCAGTGTATAGAAAATGTTACGTAAGGGAGCGATAAGGTGTAGGATTCACATGCCATCTGTATGGTGTAAAAAAACAAAAACATTCTGGTCTGGGGAAGTACAAACTGCTGATTCAGAATGAAACAGTGGTTTGGGTTGACTGTACTAATTAGAATTAATTTATTCCAAAACAAACTTTTTAGCAAAATTAGGACACTGAAAGACAGGGGAAAATGCATAACGTTCTAACCTAGATTACGATTGTAATTTATGAGCCGCAAAGTAACAAAAGGATCTCTGTGACGGAAGCGGTAACCCTCAGAGCTGTACACATAAAATGTTCTATGATCTGCTTATTACACGCTCTTTGCAGCAGGCATATTAACCCTCTGTGCTACCTTACATGAGTCAAAATGGCCATTAGACAAAACTCCAATCTCTCTCCAGCATGTATGTGAATCACCAGAGTTATCTTGACACTTTTATTCTTGCCTGAAAACTGTTGGGTATACAAGGAACTCTACAGAGCTTTTAAAACTGCTGCAGTGCCACAAAACCGGAACGCCACCCTTCTAAGCTCCTGGGGAACCGCCTGATGCCCGGTACGGCCAGGATGGTCTCAATTTTTCCTTCTATGTACAGATTTACAAGGGGTTAATCTGTTAACATTCTGATGCCCTGATACTACTGGGTGGGAAAATTTCCAATTCTGGACTGTTTTTTCCGAACAGCATGTTGATCCTTGTGGTGCCGGTTTTGATTGCAGGAATACTGCTGCTCATTTATGGGTAGGACGTGTGAGCAAAACTTTTGGTAGTGTGGGTAAGGAAATCCAGAAGTTAATTGCGAACTACTTGTTCGGGCCTTTTGAATCCAGCTTTACACATGACATTTCTTAGAATTCAATCCAGGACTCCACTCTGACAAAGTTTGTTTTATCTATTTATTTATTTTTGTTCTCATCTGATTCATCCTGCAAGTGGAACCGAGCTATATACTTTTTCAGAATTGTATAGGATTTTGTTTTTATTTCACTTCAGTGCATTGGTTCACTGTATTTGATTTGCTTATTTGAATCCATGTTAATCTTGTTGACCGTGCATTTAGTGTGGAACTACACATTTAGCGTTCAGCTTTGTCCCATAAAATCTAATCAAAGTGTAAAACATAATGAAGGTTGACTGCATAACTAACTTCCTCTTTGAGGCCTGTTTAACTTTAGTCGTCAGGTTTTTTGTTCCAGGTAGCTGTGGTTGTAGGTTTGAAAGCTGTAGCTATTAGCTTGTCCACAGCTTGCAGGAAACACTTGGAAATATTCATCTTGGATGGAAAATATTGCTAAGGTTTTCTGTCATAGGAAGGGAAGTTTTGGGAATTTTGCGACCCTTACTGAGATGGAAGGGGATGACTAAAAGTGTTTCTCTTTTTTTTTTCTTTTAAGTGAGTAGTTCTTGGATTTTAATTACCCCCCTAGTGTGTTTTTAACAAATCTGTAAAAGCTTTGATACTAACAGACATACTAGGAGACCAATGTCCAAGATGTACCCTGGGTAATTTTAAATGTTTCCACGCTTCTTGAGAGCGTAGACTTTTTATAAAGCATTAAACTAATAATCGATTATTCACACTATTCAGTACTTTTTGCCCAAAAGTAAAAAATAAAATTTCTGAAATATGGAATTGGGACTTTTAAGATTTGGAATTGGTATCTTTGCGACATCTGCCAGCAGGCTTCAAGGCATCATGTGCTACAGATGCCTAAAGCGACACTGTCTGAAACGTTCGCAGTATCTGTGGCAGGAATTCTGCTGGAACCCGTTCAACAGTTCTAATAAAGAATTGGCAGGTGTTGAGTGTGCTGGTAAACTGAATGCTACAATCTTGTAAATGCTCCCGAATATTTTCATCTATGATACTTGGGTGCTCACAAACGGCACCAGTGCTTTGTAGTCTGTCGATATTTGTGGTAAAATATATTCCAGACTACTCTTTGAAACATGGTGTGCCTGCTTTTAGAAGGATACAGATTTGGTTTGAGGTGATCAAGGAGGTGGATGGCTAGTCTACCCAACTGCAGAATCACAGATGAGCCGAGCCTTCGAAGGTGCGCTCTGCTTACTCTGCCCAATGTGGTGCTCGCTCCATAGCTGCGCCTGAATTATAGTTTGTCTCAATTGTCTTAGCATCCCAGATCTTTTGCTTTTCAGTCGCTTCTAGTGGTCACCTGAGCTTTGGTGCCTCTTACTTGACCGGAATTCAATGCGAGCAGCCGTATGCAGACCTACGTCGTTCTACATATTTAGAATATTACACATTCTATTGTACGGTGCATGCGCATCTCCAAAGCCAGAGCAGCGCCAGTCATTTCAGGGAGCCATATAATTACCTTGCCGCGGAAAAGAAAGGAGTTAATCCACCGTTCTGCCGTGTTGTCTCGCCAATTACATCTTCGGTTTCATGGTTAACTGTGAGATCGGTGTAATAACATCCCTCCATACGCTCAGAGGAGAATATAATTAACATATGACGCTTGCCTTTTAATGTGCAGTGTTAGGGGGAGATCTGCAATAAAGGACTGGTCACATTCAAGAGATCAGCTCATGTCGCCACTGGAGGAAGGGTTGCGCGAAGAGAAGGCTGAGTGAGCGGAAGGATGTTGTATCTTAGTTCAGAAGTTCGACTTGAACCCTTGCCTCAGAAAATAACAAGCTTGAAGGTTGAATATGTCTATTGAATCTCAGCTGCTGAAGCATGCCACGTAGTGTAATTGAGAGGCAGGGGCTTGTGTTGTGTGTAACTTGGAGGGATCGTCTTGCCGCCTTGTAGATTGGCAATTTGGGTGTGTGCATGCTTGTTTAATGGGTTTCATGACCAGATGGTTTTGCCACCTTGAGTGCACTGTAACAGTCTTTCTTCCGATTCTTTTGTCCCTCCGCTACATTGTTCAACATGCTCCTGTGCTAATCTCACTTCCTGGTTTGGGGTATTGGAGATATCAGGATCCCGTTCAGAGCTTCAATAAATCAATCAGTTATGTTACATAGTGCGAGTACTCACCTGTGAGGGTCTCAAAGCACTAAGTGGGGGGGGGGGGGGGGGGAGAGATCTGCAGTTCACTCTAAGAGCCGTGTCTTGAGGTCCTTCCTGAATTGTGGCAGAGTTAGTGATTGCCTTAGCTGCAGATGCAGGGAGTTCCAGGTCTTCGCAGCGATGTAAGAGAAGGATCTTCCTCCATCCATGGTCTTGCAGATCTGTGGGATTAAGGCCAGGGCCAGTTGAGTGGAGATGTCTGGTGGGAGAGTAGGGGAGAAGGTGGTTGAGGTAGGCAGGTCCAGTGTTGTGGAGGGCTTTGTAGGCTTGCGCAAGGAGCTTGACGGTGATTCTTTTGTTGACAGGTAGCCAATGTAGGTCTCATGTGGCCCATTATGTGAATGCGGCGTGGGATGTTTACACCATCTATTCCTAAGGAAATGTTGCTAATTGATAACTCTACTCAACACCCATCTGCGATTTCTTCCATTGCGTCAAGGTGGCATTGTTTCACATTTATTGCAGGTTTTCTATGTTTCTAAGCGAATGCCAATCGCAGTCTGAGGGATATCACTCTAATAAGTTACATTATCGACTAATGATCCCAGCAGACCACTCTCACACCTCATCCTTTATTTATATCCTAGACCTCAGTCTGTCACAGCACCCACCTTGCTCACCCCTAGCTCATGGCACGCTTAAGTTTCCTGTCCCCTCACTTCCGGCCACACGTGAAGTTCTGCAGGTCAGCGAAGAATCGTAAAGATTAAAATTGACTTGAAAGGACAACTATGACATGGTCAATTAATAATTAAAGCAGTTTTCTAATGAGCTGTGCAATTACCTGTGTGTCCCTGGAGCCGGTGGTTTATGGTATTATTGCAGCCTGCCCTTTCTCTTCACGGCGTGTGGCATTTGTAATTTAAAGACGGCCAGACATTATAAAGTGACAGCACTTGCATTAACCTTGTCAAAAGTTTACTAATGGCACACTGCTGCTAAGGACTCGATTGTCAAACGCAGGCTGGGGCTGTGTGGCGGGGGCTACCAACCTCTCTACAGTCTGTTATTGCTGCCTATTGTTTGCTTCTGCGGTGTGCCTGGCAAAGCTAGACTCCTTCCCACGAAATCCCAGTGTAATTTTACCTAGAGTTGAATGACTTCTCGGTATATAACGCGAACTAATACCTGCATTATAACCCAATTATCTTGAATCCCAGTTGTATTCGTTTTTATGCTCGGGATTAATTTCAGGGTTATTCGTTTACGGAGTCTGGCCCTGGGCCAGAACACGTGTCTCGGCGGTGGAATCATGGCACCGAAGTCCTAGGGGTAGAGGGAATGACACCTTTGGGCTCATAATGACATCACAGAATGTGCAACCTTTCACTCCTGTGACAGCATTTTGTTTTTTACACAACCTCTGTGGAAAATTTGAGAACCCATTGTTTTAATAATAGGATTGATCCAAGAAGCAAAAATATTAGTTAAAAAAAAACAGTAAGTTAAAGACATATTTACTTCAAAGCGAGCAGTGTTCAGATTAGTTATCATAGTGTTTGGCAGCGGTAACATGAGGGAAGTGAATGGAAGTGGTAACAAGCCATTAGTCAAGCCGCAGATGTTTTTGCCATTCCTCACTCTCCTGATCCATGGTATGCGTGGCACACTTTGCCTTGCCAAGATGGCCGTGCCACTCGCACGCCAGCATTAGACATTTTGAGAACTTCTCTCAATGTTTGGTGTTTTTCGTACCTTTTTTTGCAATGTTGGCTAAATTGAAGCATGCCCTTGCTGCCTTCTGCCTTAACTGCCATTGGTGGTTACTGGCATAGGGTGAACCTGAAGCAACCTTTGCCTACTTCTTTTTGACTCCAGTCAGTGACATTGAGCTTGCACCCTTCCCCTGACCCCCCCATCACTGGCAAGGAGGTAAAATGGGTCAAGGCTCCCTCTGCCTCTTGTCCAAGATCACTGGAAAGGAAATGCGTGCCAGTTTCTAGGTCTGACATTAGCCAAGATCTTTTGATTCTACTTATAAAAAGCTTAATGAGAGGTTTTTTTTAAATCCATTGGCGTGTTGCGCTCTCATTCATTTTTTTTCACCCGCTACAGCTTATAGCATGGCTCTTTGGGTCAGCCCACTTCATACATTCGCTAATTTCCCTGGTAGTTCTGGCATTTCACCCTTTCACAAGGAGCACATCTGCACCCAAAGTAACTCCTTCAGTGCCAGGAAGTGAGGAGGCAGAGTGTAATTTTTGAGGCACTGAATAATTTTGCTTTTCACCAATGTTTACTTTTTTTGTATTGTTGCTGGCTTCAAAGCCCTCGCAACAATAAAGTTTTTTTTAAAAACCACAAAAAAAAACACGTTGACAAAAGTCAACTCCAATTCTGTTTACATGGCCAATGCTTGTTGCTCTTTTGTAGTCCTTCATATATGCACTCATCTGAAAATGCATCGATCAGAATACCCTCTTGCCTATCCACCCCAACAAGATTTTTTGGTGATATATTGCTGCTGCAGTGGTGGGCTACTAACCAAAGTCATCTAACCTGCCCAGCACCAGTCATCCAATGTGAAATATGAACATTCCTGTTAAATATGACAATTGAACATCTATCTCTTAACGGGTTAATAAAGGTGCAGAGAAGTCAAACCTTTCACAATATTCAAATGTCTGTGATCGTAGTGGTTGACCCTTCAGTAAAAGTCCTCATGATGCCCAAAAATCTGATACATACTAAGTATGGGAGCTTGTTCGCACATGAATCACAGAGATGAGAAAATGAAGAAAATGCTTGCAGTGCATGACGGGAAGGGGGTGGAGGAGCCAGCGGAAATAAACCTACCTTAGATCATAATTCACATGCTCCCAACTTTGATTCTTAAGCCTTTCATTGATTGGGATGGAAAAGTAAATTAAATCTGAAACTAATGAGAATATAATCTAATACTGTAACGGTGAACGTTCCTCTCCAGGGCTGCGCTACAGTTTTACCGGTTCCCAGCTTTGCACTTGGGCTAGTCACTCCCCAGGGTTGTTGGTGATTGAAAGGCACTTTGTAAATTACTCTTTTTAATTTGCCTTCAGATCTGTGATTCACCCCCTCCAATCATGCTTATTTTCTGGATTTGGCTGTGTTGATAGTGACTATTCTGTAAATCACTAGTACCAACACACTCACTGCTCACTCAGTTAGGGATGCTCCTCATTTAAAACCACCACTTTATGGCAATTTTAATCTTTACAAAAATAGGAGGGCTATTCAGATTGCTTCCAGTTAAGATCCCACACTTCCAGCTATCCAACCTATAAAATGCTGCATTCTCGTCAACTCCATTCGAACTAGGTGTCTTCACTGTATCGGAGGTGTTTGGAGAAGAAACTGATGCTAGTCTTCCTCTTCTCCGCCAAGGATGGTTTGAACCACACCACATTGGCATTTTATTTCTCAGCATAGATTATCAACCTTCCACCGGTTGTTGATTTTTAATTTGCTAGTGCTTTTATGGCGTTTGATAACGATTTGCAATAGACCATTGTCAAAGCTATGAACCACTGGTGTTGAGAATCTTATCTGTTCTTACGTGTTGCATCATTTTCCTATTCAATGCCATTAAGACCTCTACGCATACAACAGTCCAATGGATTTCTAGTGTTGATTGAATGAAAGAAACCTTAGTGGTACAAAGTTATGAAGTTACGGTGGCTATCCATTATTGATATTAGTACACATTACTATTACATTTGATGTATTGCAGGGCATATGTCCTCCATGATTGGTACTGATTGAAAACAAGCTTGTACAGATGGAGTTTATCCATCTGAATCTTGAATGCCACTTCTGATCATCAGGGGACCTCAAAACCTTAGTTGCAAACATCTCATGGGAAATAGATTTGCATTTTGTTAATTTGTAAACTAGGCAGTTGCCAGAAGTTACCTTGGTCTGCCGAGTCCGTGCATCTGAGCTGTCTAGTATTGGAGCAAAAAAGAGCTTTTCACATCTTTACCAAAAGCCAGATTGTTTTCGTCTGGTCTTGAAGTGATAGGAAGTAAATAACATAAGGAAATGGTCAGCACCAAGAAGTCTCTTCCACCCAGTCTATATTTTGGTGCAAGGCGTACACAGGAAGCATTCAGAAGTATAACCGATTGGCCCAATGAGAGGGTAAACGTAAACATCTCTTGCTTAAAAAGAAGGGGAAAGGGGGATGGTGATGCAGTGAGCAAAAAAACAGAATTTTAAAATGCACCAAAGTTACTCTCAACCAGGGTAGGTCACAGTGGGCTCAAGAATTGCGATCACAATTGGATTATAGACACCAATACTAACGAAGTATATTCTACGTGCTCTACTCTTTATTGGACAATTGTGGTACATTGAAATAGCTTTACATTGGGAAAAATAAAGACCGGATGCAGGCATTTGTACTTTAAGGCAAAAGATCTATATTATATGCCGGTGACTTTATTTTGGGGTTTGTGATCTTTGTCAATGTATAAATTAAAGGATATTTTTAATATTAATCTGGGGATTTGAGCTTTTTACACTTGGAAGGAACGATTTGTCTTGAAAGCAAGAATAATTCTCACCTGTATCAGTTGAAAAACTCAATTGTTGTACGGAGTTAAAAGATATATATTTGATGAATATATAAAGAATTAGCTTATCCCCAAAGGGCAACACAGTGCTTTAGATAGCTACAGGATATGCGATCAATACACAAGGATACACAGAAATGTGAGGTAGGGTTACAATTACAACTCGCGATATGGATATAGATACAGTCGATCTCCATAGCAGCACCACAGTGAGGTGAAATGGAGTGAATGGATACTCTAGTATGGCAGGAAGACTGAACAGGTGCGTTTCATGAATTGTATCGATAAAGAAGCAAATCAAATGGAAGTTGTTCCACAGCCTAGGCCCCTTGGCAGTCTGATGTGGATAGGTTGTTATGCACAGTTTTTTCCTAATTCCAAATTGGGGCATTGATTGAGGTTCGAAGTGGTAAAACCAGATTGATGTGTCAAGGAAGTTCTCCAACCATTGATTAACAAAGCTTCACTCATGTTTTTGCTCACTTGTAAGAAGTTTTTCTGCTTAGTAACACTCCATGGTCATTGGCTTTGGCCTACTCTCCCACCAAATGATTTCACCAACATGACGCAAACCCTAAAAGGCGTCCTCTATCGCTTATGGCTTTTGAAGCCCTACCTTGACGTCAATAGTCCAAGTAGCCCAACTGATTACTCAGTCATTACTTTTCTGCATTGTTTTCAGTCACCGTCTCTTCAAGAGTCCTTTGTGTGGATTATCATCGTAATTGCTTCTCCTTGTGAGACGCTTTTCAGACTGTACATGCAGAAATCCACTCATGCATAGGTAAGAAGCGTGTGCTTTGGATCTGGTTCCCACTGGAAAAATGGATAATCACACAGCCCCATTTGGCACAAAGAGAGCAGCGGAAGTCCAGGTATGCCAATCAGGAAACCCCAGTGCCAGCTCGAGGGGCACTAGAGATGGGAAAAGAACATTGTGACTCATGTTCGTCATTGTTCCCATAGGATGGACAGTGTTCGACTGAAGCAGCAGTGGCGCAGAGCCAACCCACAACAAATTAGCATGTGAAATTGTAGTTCCTCTGATTTGGGCTGCTCCTTAATTGTGTTAATTGGCCCCTAAGTAGCTGAAGGAAGAGCGATGCCAAGGCCCAAATTGGCAGGCAGTCTGAACTCCCTTGCCTCCTAGAGGTTGGCCATCCCAGCACAGAATGGGGACACTGGTATAAAATACTTTCCCATGCAGTGTTTGAGCTTCTGCTCCCTGTGTTAAGAATGTATTTGGTTTTATGTTCAGGCTTAAGGAAAAAAATGACTACCTACTTTTCAAAGTCGTTAAATGGCTTAGTATTTGCAATGGTTTCCCTACTCTCCTCAATGTCCTACACCTTCCTTCTGTGCAATATTCATGATATTCTACAATGGCACATAATTTATATCGATACCATCAACACGGTATACTTTCATGCCTTTGATCTATAAAGATGGTACATTAGTTGATGATCAGACCTGCCACCTTTTCTGTACACATGGCATACTGATTAAACATGCCTTCCATGGGCACCTTTTGTATGCTGTTCAACGGCACATACCTTCCACTTGCCCTAATTACGTGGTGCGCTCAGTGATGGTATACTCCTCGTTGACACGTGCCTTCCATCTGCACTGTGTATATGATATGCTAATTGATGGTGTGTAACTTCTGTTGGCACCAGGCACATGGTATACCATTCAATTGTAGATACTTTCCACGCTCCTAATTTGCATTTTCCTTTGATCCATGCATTGTAGAAAATATACTTATTGCCGGCATGCACCTTTATTTCATGACTTATTGATTGCATACTCCTGCATGGCACGCACTGTTTGTGCTGTGTGCATAACGTGCAACACCCATGTCGGCTGTCTATATGGCCTACCTTAATGTATGGCATATACTGTCTATCCATGCTGTGACCATGGCATATCCTGCAGTGGTGGCCGCTAGCAGGGTTAAGTGGTGTGGCAGTGCACGGGGGGGGGGGTTAAAAAATACAACTTACCTCCCGCTCTCTGCAACTCCAGAATCCCGAGGCACACAACCTTCCAGACTTCCCAGCGCCATTCCAGATGCTGCTCTCATGCTGGTATTAACCAGCATGAGAAAGGCGCTGGGATTGGGCAGAGCCGACTGGTTTCATGCTTCAACAGGGACTGGGAGCCTGTGCTCCTGAGGCCGGCTGATATTGCCAGGCAACAGTCTGGAGATGCCCAAGTGCCCAGTCGGTTCGGCCGTCCTAAGATGCCCTGTGCCCACCATTCCTGCTGTTGATGGCCTCACCCTCCAGACTTGGCTGCGGGTCCGACAAGTAAAATTAAATGATAAAGAGGTTTTGATTGCTTTATTTTATATTTTGATCTGCTGGTTCCAGCAGTGGGGTGACGCTCCTCCGCCATAATGCAGAAGCCGCCCCTGATAACCTGATGGCCATCTTGCACCCTCCATTTGTGCTAGGTAAATATTTTGTTACATCGATCAGAGGTCTGTACATGTTTAGTGTTTGTTAATTGGCACTGATATTGCTCACAATCTGTGAGGGTGGCATTGCAGTGCCTTTCTGTAGTCTAAGTAAGAGTTCAAAATGTTTCCATCAGACTGCAGTGTTTTAATCTCTTAATGGATGGTTCATTCCGTCCAGTCAGTGCTGTGTATGCCTTCTACCTTCTCGGGTAGGTCATATGTCTATCGGATCTGTGTACATGTTCTACCTCCCTCAGCGGCAGGTACCATCCTTCATAGTGCACATGCGTGCTCGTATCAATGGATATGCCTTCTAATGCAGAGTCTGAAACCTCACGTTGTGTGAATGGATTTCCTAGAGGGCAACATGACTCTTGTATAAAATAGTCACTCTGTTGGATCTGGTGGCATGCTGATTGCTCCATTAATGTGGACTATGCCATATTGTCCTGCCACTCCATCCTTTACGTCCACCCAAGCTGCAACTATTTTCTCATACAACATCTCTGGGTGAAACACTCGCTACCACAACACATAATCTTCAAATCACTTAGAAGCCTCCCTAATGGAGTCTCGCTGATTGTTAAATTTGGACTGAGCAGCATCCTACAACGCTTGCCTAGGAATAGAAAGAAAGCTACCTGGGAACTGCTAGGTTAATGGGCAGTTTGCAGGGGACATGTATAGTGTGTGAGTATGCACACTATGTATGTTGCGCATGTGGATAAGGCAAACATGGAGCGTTTGTTGCACTTTTCTGTAGATAGAGGTTTTCAATGTGGTTCTCCTTTAAATAGATGGTACACAAGATGGAGGACAGAGGTACTGTATAGATGGCAAGAACATTCCTGAGATCCTTTGAGGTGGACAAGTCTTCTGTGCAAAAACGTAGGAAGACTTCCCGTTGAAAATACAGGGAGGGTTCCTGCCAACTTCCGGTTTCATGAATTGCCTGATGTTTTAATACAGCCCATTTCTTTTAGGAGCTTAACGTGAAGGCATCCTTCTTGTTTAGGTATTTTTCCAAGATCCTTCTGTCAGGGAACATGCACAACCTCCCCCCTCTACCTACTAAACTTTGAGTGACTAAAGGCTTGAGCCTAACCAGAGGGAGGCTAATAGACGAAGACAAATGGCAGGAACTGTCTGAAACCGACTCCACTGATAAATCTTCGGAATTTGCATCTTGTCCGTAAAAGCAGAATCTGCATGGAGTAGATACCCAGGTCATTGTGCTAGTATTCTCAGTTACCATTGTGAGGACTCGGACACCTCATGGGGCAGATGGAGCTTTACTTGGGCCCCTGGCCATGAGCTTTCATTGCTGAATTGCTAGAATCCTTCCAGGTGGGGCCACTCTAGGCAGGGCCCCTGCAAGGAGAGCTGTAAACATCCTGGAGATGGAGGAACTACCTGTTTGATAGAGAGAACAGAGCACCTTGTGCAGAGATGAGCCCAGGTACCTGCTGACTAGGGGTCTTTTTCCTAACCCTGCTGGAGGAGATGCAGCTCCCTTGAGGAAAGATGCGAGCTCGCTGAGGAGAGCGCAGGAAGAGGATGCAGACTATAAAAATAAAATCACATCTGTGCAGGAAAGGACAACAAACTGAGATCATCTAAGTCTTGTGAGGCCAGGAGGGCCACTAGAAGGTGATACTGGTGGCTGGAGGCTACTGAGGGCACCAGATTCAAATCATTCACCAGGTCTTAGGGCTCCGTAGGCCCTTGGCGTTTTGGACTGCGTTTATGCTTTCATGAAATATGTTTGGTAACCAATGTCAGCAAATGTATAAACCAGCAACATGTCGTTGCTCAGATGAGTGACTTGTTGATCATGTTTAAATGTTTTAACTCCACCAGAAGGTTGTTTTAGGCAGGGACCTTAGGTTACAGTTTCATTGGTTTTGAAAACTGTGCGCCTGGCTTAAGCAATTTGAATGTTCTGTCAAAGGCAATCGGCCATTGCCATCGAGGTATTTACTTGACAAAGTCAGTAGAACTAAGTGTTCATCATTAGGAAATCATGTTATTACAGTAGGCCTAGTAGGAGTTACAGGCACGCACATTATCACATGATTTTTCAAAACTAAATTGAGGTAGATTGGCTTTCTCTAGCCAATCTGCCCATGAAGAACTTGGGTATATACAATTATTATAAAATGCAATGAGCCACAAGGTGGTCATTTACATAAGTGTTTTCTACCCAGTGCTTGTGTAATTGCACCATATATTGACAGTATCTCCTTCAAGATCGGAAACTAGCCTTTTGTTTAGTAGAAAACCTTGTTTAATGTATTTCAAATGTGTGTCTTAGTAAACACCTTTACACTGATTGCATATAGTGAAGTGCAGTTTACACAAGACAGACTATACCAGCGACTGATTAGTGCCTAAACTTAAAGACCAACAATCAAACATGCTTACATATATGCGCTGAGCATCATGTTCAATCTGTCTCCACAGCAACAGTCTAAGGTTGATCATTTATTTTGTAGTGATGTAAACGACGCTTTGACCTTTTATTTAAGTTACAAAGTCATCATCAGGACTGAAATACCTTTAGGGACACGTTAGGGGTAAAAATATGTTCATGTGTCTGTATCAATCACCAATTTAGCGAAGATAGTGCTGACAGAACGTGTTGGAGGTAAAGCATTTACATACTGTGGGCAAAAATTAATAATGTCATAAGTGGGACTAAAGTGTTGCCTTCAACTAGACAACCTGGGAACTCGGGTCTACTGGGACAAGTTCTGCCGATTCATATAGGCTCACAAATATCAGTCCGAGGTGAAAAGCCTCAATGCTGGAATTGGCATGATACTGTACCCGAGATGGGTAGAGGACTTCACAGCGATGTTAATTCTAAAGTGCATGGTAAAAAAAGCTATGAGCCCATTAAGACTCGCTCCTAAGTCTTAAACCAAGTGGCCAATTTATTCAAAAACACCAATGCAAGCTGCGTTAATAATGGAGCAGTAAGAGGATTGCAAGCAAGATAGCCTGTTTGTGAATTTGTCCTCCATTTCGGAAAGGAGTAAACAAAATTGTTTCAAAGAACCAGAAAAACCATGAAAAAAATGTGGTCTCCCATTAAATCGGGCTATCTGACAATTCCTCCATCAGGGGAATAGGGCATAGGCACTGCAGATCATCACTGTCATGCCTCGTAAGTCTACCAATACCAGATCATTTCAAGCCTAGTCAACCAGAGAGGCTTTTAAAAAGGGAAGGCACTGTTAGGACAACTATTGAGTGTTGTGCGTAGCTGAGTTTCCCACCCACATTGTTTCACTGAGGGAGCCTTGGACTGCTCTCCCATAGTTCTGCAGTTTGATACCTTGTGCCCACCTGTGGGGTCCGACTGAAGTAGAACATGGGCCTCACAATTGTATGTACGAACACTGGGTACGCTCAGTCCACAAATGCTGAGATGAAGGAAACCGTGGATATGCTGTGAGAATCTGACATGAGATGTTTATAGTCCTACTCACCTCTCTAAACTCTCATTCCAGCACTTTCAGAGAGGAATGTTGGATTTCAAAATGGCAAAGTTCTAATCTGAGGCAACTGGTAGCCAAAGTGGCTAATTGATCTGGTTGAGAAACTCTTCAAAAATGTCTTGATACTGTAATATTTTGGTGAGACATGCTAGAGAACTTTGCTGCAGATCACATCAAATACAAAGTTCCAACTTAACTTTTTAGCATAATGTTGTAGAACCAGTAGCTTCTGCTACTCGGAAGTAGTGATGAGGTGAGGGTTGAAGTGAAAAATCCACTTACCTGCCGGATGCCGCCTCTCCTCCGTCCTCTTCGGTTGACGCAGGAAGCACTCAGGCTCCCAGACTCCCCTAAGCCAATAATGATGCTTGCAGTCACCAGCGTGACAGCAGCGCTGTGATTGGCCTGAACAGCCTTGTTCGGCGCTTAGGTAGTGGGAGGCTGTGCATGTTCTCCACCCGGCTGTGCAATATAGCTGGGAGGAAGTGCTAAGTGCGCATGACTGGCCGGACAATCCATCATACGCTCTTAGAAAGTGCCCATCACTCCTCCCCCTGCTCTGTGTGCAACCTGCACCTAAACAGAGCCAGTATGGAACAATAAAGCTGTAATAACATGGCGTTATTTTATTTTTCCTGTGGGGCGATGCTACTCCGCCTTAGCGGAGTAGCCACCACTGTTTAGAACCCTCCCAAGTGTCTCAATTATTGCCTTAAGGATCCAACTTATTATGTGCGAGACAACCCATCCTGCACTTATTTTGTCAAATAAAATAAGCAAAGGGGTCTATAGGTTTTTTGTAAAAGCCCATCAACGCTGCTTAGTGGTGGGGTTAATGTACTAAGGACCCATAGTTTTGATTCGACCTTTTGCTTCTTTCTTACACCACATTAAACTTCCTGCCTTTTGCATATCCTTTTATGCTGGATTTCTCCTTTTGTCACTGTTTTCCAGTCTTTCTCCATTTTCTGCTTTTGTAGCTCGCTGTCAGTCTCATGTCTAAATATACATCTTGGGCCCGAAAAATGAGTGCTGAGGCCCTGCGCCTGCAAACTCCGGCACAAAGCTAGCCCTACTTCCATCTGATCCAATGTTTGGACTTTAAATTAACTTGTTTTAGAAGAGACCACTTCCCTTGTGATGGTGGTTGTGTGTGTGTGTGTGGGAGGGGGGGGGGGGGGGTGTAACATTCCAGAACTGAAACTTATCAGCATAAGTGTTGGTGGGGTTTGTATGTTTAGGTTCTTTTTCCCTCGTGTTTCACTTCTCCCTTATCACCCTTCAAAATCTGTGATTTGAAAATGATGTAGCAATTACAAAAAGTAATTCATTGTTACCCAAGCCACTGTTTGGGCTTGTTTTATTTTTGGAAACCTATATACTGTGCAGGTTACGCCGCTGCTAGCCAGGAGAGCCCCGTGAACTGTTGGTACAGTCACGGCGCTTTCTGGGCGGTAGTTTAAAAACTGAATGCGTCATGGAGGTCTTACTCCTGCTTTTACTGTTGACTGCCTGTCGCCAGTCTCTGAAACACGGGCTCCCACGTGTTGCAGTTGCCGCTTTATTAATCTACTTTGGCCTGAGACCAGTCCACGCGGAGTATTCTCTCCTGGCCGACGAAGCGGTGCCTTTACGGCGGCAGAGTAGTAATAACATTCGGGAGCGTTTGAGAGAGCCAGGAGCATTCATTTCACTTCTCTTTCCTGTAAAACTTCATGTCGTGGGACATAACAGCTATTAATATCATGGCCTCGTGCTTGAAAGTTATTTCTGCACAGCTGTTTGACAAGCGTGGCGCGCGCGGCCTGTCCTGCTGTTATTTACGTGTAGCGTCTTTCGTTCTTTACGTGCAGCGCCCCTCCCCCCTCTTCCTTACGTGTGGCGTCCCCCGTCGAAGTGCGAAGACTGGAGAATGATGTATTGTAATTGCATTTATATAGTTTAATGTATGACTGCCAGCAGACCACGCTGCAGCCTCACCTCTGACTCCCAATGGTAGCTGCATCCAGTGCTTAATTTGTGCCGGTGGTTGCAGGTGGGGTCCACCCGCGCTCGCTTTTCAGGACCTTCACTTATTTTCCGCAGCAGTCTTTGTCGCAGAGAGAATCAGAAGAGAAGAACTGGAAACGGTGACAAATGGGCAAATAAGTTAAACAGAACCAGCCATGAGATAAAGTGGCAAGGAATTGTCTAGAGGCATGGGGTGGAATCAAGACTTTGCATCCTTGGTGCTCGACACTTGTACAACGAATTAAATAAACACCGGCGGTATCCCAGTAATCTGGGGAACTATAAATAAATGGAGTAAAAAACATGCTCCCGCAGAAAGTTGTTAATTTTTGTTTGTTGCTAATTGAAAATCTTCTGTTACCTTCTTTGAACAACAAGAGTGGTTATAGCTGTTTTTCAAATAACACAGCCATTCTTCGGGTGCTTTAAGAGGCTTCAGACACCCAGCTGCCTCCCATGGACAGAACATTGGTTTTACCTTTCAGAGTCCTCTATTCGCTACTTCGGAGCTATGTTGATTCCTTGAACAAAGAGACCTGCACTTCATTCATGGCAGGAATGAAAACTCATGTTGAGGTGGAACGTTGTAGAGCACAACAGAATGTATATCCTGCTTCTTGCCAATGAAGCCCGAGGGGCTTCCCAGTTGGTCCATTAATTTGGCTACACCACTTGGAATGAATAGTTGTCTCTGGATTTTATTGTGTTGCCTTTGAGGAATGGATTTTGGTTTTGTGTCCGAGTTTCATTGAGGCAAAGTGATGTGAAGTTGTGATTACAGATACATTGTCCAGGTGTTTGGGTTAAAATGCTATCCTGATTGGTGTGCTTAGTTTGTAAAGTGTGGGATGATAGTCAGACCTTTGTGAGGTAAGGGTGTCCTTGTGAGTGAGTCCAACATTGTTGAATAGAGCTCTTGCTATTTCATTTTGTTGCAAGCCGTGCCGACTTTGATCATTGCGTTGTGTCAAACTTGGTTTTTGAAAAGGAACAATCTCTTCCAAAGCACGGCATATCTTGACTTGAATTTAAAAAAACAAAAGCCTGACTAGAATTTCCAGCCCAAAAAAGGAACACAAACCTGGTGAAAAATAAGCTCACTCGATTTTTAGTTTCTGCTAAACCGTCGACTGGCCAACTGTAGTTGGCACTGGTCATCTAGAGCCCTTCCTGATATTGAATAAACGATTGATGAAACCCTACCCTGATGGTCTTGCTTTTGCTGTATTTTGAGTCTTAAATGATTGTTATCCTTCCCCTCTTCTGTTCAAACAAGCCCTCTAAGCCCACTCACTTACCATGACAAGACATTCATTGCCCTCTGCTTCTCAGTTTTACTTTTCCTTTCACACCTCCAACCATGAGCTCGTCATGACCTTGCCAAACCCAGCCTAGTCTGCTGCTGTCACAACATCTAAATCTCTGTAAATGTGTAATACATGTATGTGATAAACTGTCTAAGTTGTCTCTCGCCTCCAGATGTACTCCTTCGCATGCACCCGCCCTCCCTAGCTGTCATTCTCTTTTTCAATAGTCTGGATGCTGGGCTCAGCACATGTAGGAGAAGGGTACGAAATGCCAGTAAGTACCACAAAGAAATTGAGAGTAGAGAACCACACCATTTGGTGACTGCTCGTCTTTAGGAGAAGGTTTGAATCCATTTGTAAAACGTAATTAACCTCAGCTGAGAGTATACTATGCTGGCAGGGCTCGAGTCGGGGGTACACTGCGTCCCCCCACTCTTTTCCCAGGGTGGACACCGTCCCCCCTGCCAAGAAGTTGGGCCCCACAGAAATATGCTGAACTTGTCCCGGTGTGATTTTCAGTCACCGGGACCTGTTCAGCAGCACCTCCAAGTTGCCTGCTTTTCATTCCCAGTAGCAACATGCAGGGAGCTAGGGAGCCTTTTTTCACCTCCAACTGGGCCAATGTTAAGGGGCCATCCGGCCTCCTTTTGTTTGTATGTTGGCTGGGGGCCGCCTGGAACCTTACATTTAAATGTAAATGCCACAGAGGGAAATAAAGGCGCACAGCTAGCCTTCTCTTCACAGGTACTTAAGAGGCATGCTATTGTTCTGTCCCTGTATATAAATCCAAACACTGTAATACTGTCAGGTGGGCTAGTCTGCCCCAGTATTTACACAAATATTTTAAATAGCACTATTTTATTTTTTATAGCGCTACGTCGTGACTTCATGTGGTCATTTGCATATTGTCTTACTTGGTCAGTCCCCCCACTTCTTTTTATAAGACTTGTGCCCTGTACGCTGGTAATAAGAAAAGGTACATTGGTGTCCAGCTACATGCCAAACAGACCCACGGTCGGATTTCTCCCCATATTAGGCACATACTTTCTTAACCTGAATAGCAAACCTTTCATGGAGATGTTGATTCTCTTGACCGAGTACAAGCCAAATCCCAGAAAAATAATCTGAAGGCAGCTTTGCTTGACCTGGGTCTTTTGGCAGCCTAAGTCATACATCTCAGACATGCTGACCAATCACAGACCAGCTTAACCCCGTTTGAGGATCTCTGTGGTGGTAAAGATGTGAAGTACTCTCAAACACAGTTCATCAGCTCCAGTCACAACCTTTTAAAAATGCTGATATTGTTATGACTATGTATGGCATAGGAATCTGTTTACTGCGAGGCATGTGATGCTATTAGAAATAATTAGGACTTCTGGTGACTGCTGAGGGACAGATGTACTCGTTCAGCTTGGCATGTAGAAGATTAGCTTCAGGACAGCTTTTAATGTTCAGAGAGTGTGGCTAGTAGATTTTATATCCTCTGGGCATATAGTCCAATGAAATTCAAGGTGGCGCGATGAGCTAAATCACTCTGCTGCTCCTGTTTGTCAGAGGTGTTCAGCTAGACACCTGCAGATTGCATATTCCGAGGAGCTGTGCAGTGCAACAGGCAATCATTAAGTATCCCAGTTTATTTGACCGGATATTAATTCGCAATATGGGGGCTTGGGTTCGAGGTGGATATTACAGTGATTTAGTGGTTGCCGTCTTACTCCTTGGCTGTGAAAGATCAACTTTCCAATCCTCTTGTTGGCATCCAAGAACACTCCTCGTTTTCTGTCTGCAACCCAAATTGCTCACACCCACCCTAAACATATCCTTCCCACCCACATACCCTCACCTACCTTAAATCCTAAAAATTCCCTAGCCACCCAATGCCCTTACCCATCCAAACACCTTTTCCCTGATACACATACACGTGCGTACACACATATATATATATATATATATCCTATACATGCTAACCTTTTGTGTGGTAAAGGCATATGCATTGTAACAAATGTGTGGTAAAGGTATTGCATGCTAACGGCTGCCTTGTAAAGGCTGTGTCCGGTAATAAATTACTATCAAGCCAGTACTACAGTGTACAAAAACTGAAGTTTATTACCATCCGAAACACAATGTAATCTGTGTGTGTAATCAACATGGGTCATTAGCCTGGGATACGAATGGAAAGAAATATTCATGGTAATCTGTGGGACAATGTGTAGCCATGAAATGAATTGGCCCTTTGCTGTGCAAGAGGGATATTAGTGGGGCTGCTTGGGTAAGCAGTTGCAGTTCAGCTTATACTGCCCCCAAACAAGTGCACTGTTTCCTCCTTTTTGGTGGTGCAGTGCCGCAGTACCATTCTGTTATTGATTAAGAGTTTGTTGACCTGGCCAGTGGCTTTATTGTTCATTTGAGGGTCCTGCTGCCCTGGGTGGTCTGCTGTGCATGGCCAACCAAGTTGTACTCCTCTCAGCCTGCATGCCTGTCTTTGCAGGCCAGGGTATGTGCATGTCTCCAGCCAGGTGAGCATCTGTAGTGTCGATACCGCCAGATGAGCTACTGTGCAAGAGTCATACTGGTCACTGTATGAGTCTTGCTCTCAATGGGGTTCTTACACAAGCCTCTCATCCAAACGACCTAGGAGCCCACCCCAGTTGAAGAGTTTTTTTTAACCTCGTCCTTAGAACAGTTCTTTTCAGCTGTTGACCGTGGCCGATGAGTGCCTCACTCCTCTAGGCACTAATCTTCAATAGAAAGGGTCACCCACAAAACGCTTTGGATATCGTCTGAAAGGCCCCTTGGCAGAGGCTGCCTCCTTGGGACAGCTCGTTCTGATGGTGCTCTTTGGTCACTCAGCCCTCACTTGTCTTGTCAGAAGGTTCTTCACTGGTTTCAGAAGTCATCACCTTAGCCGCCTTTTGATGTTCTTCTGCCCAGACACCTCCAGTACTGCTCCTCTACAGTCGATTGGTTCCACTGCTGCTTTTCCTGGCAGGTAGTCCAGATTTCCCAGGTTTTATTCCTGAACCTGGCAACGGGAGTTGGTGGTAGATAACCCAACCCTGGATCAGAGTTTCTCTTCACCAAAATTGTGGAGACTCTATGATCCTGGTTGGAAAACAATCTTGGCACCCGGACTGGCAGCTTCTGCCCCATCTTTATGCTCAGGGTATAGACAGCCGCTGTGTATTCAAGCAGTCCAGGTCTGTTATTGATTCTGGACAGTCCCGCTCTTTCCTTATTTTCACACTGTATTCCCGCTTTAGTCTTTGTCCTAAGTGTGAGTGGAAAGGTGCCGGTGAGCTGGAAGTCTCCAGGTCGGAGCTGCCCAAAATAAGAGCTCCAAGGCTAGGGAGACAGCCCCACTAAACTGCCTGCTAACCTACTAGGGGGTGCAGATATCTCCTTCACTGATCAGTGGTCTAGGAAAGAGTGGGTCGAAATTCTCTAGCTCCATAAGGCCTCCTTTCCGTAACAATCCTCTGGGTTCTACCCACTATTAAGGATGCGTGGAATGTTTCAGAAGTCCTTGAGTTCCCATTAGCTCTTTAACCCGCCATCTTAGTTATCACTAGACTGCAGAACACAACATGAGCCTAGTGTGGCTACCACAACGTCATGCATGAATCACATAAAACCTTTACTCACAAGTAATGTACATGCCCGCTCCATGCATGCCCCACAAGAATGAGGCCAAGGACCCAGATAAAAAGGACTGGAAGAACACGTTTGAATACACCGGAGAAGCCTTTAGGCTGCTGTCCCTAGCAGGTGGCAGGTAAACAGGCCTTGCATAGGGTCGGTATTACTGCCCCTGTTAGTCGTCTACAGCCAGCTGAGCTGATACGAACTAAGCTCATCCAAAGCGAGCCCGTGAGGTGATCTTCTGAGCAGATCCCGGATCTGGGTCTCGATCCGTGTTTAAGAAATAAAATATACCTCCAGTTCAGTTGCATGATTGTCGTGTGTGCTCAGGCAGTGGTCAAAGCTACAGCCTGCCATGTTGAATCTGCGGCAGAGATCCACCCTCTCCAGAGCCGTGCCTGGGATCTTTCTCCGTCCCAACAAGGTTCTATCGTATCTTTTCTTTTTTTTTTATTAAAGCTCAAGCTGGAGAAGGTGCCATTACTTAACTCAATATATGTGAACAGTATATAAATGTTGTGTTTTTAAGCATAAGGAGTGTTTTACTATTCATGATTGTGCAAGCTTCAAGGGCGTTCACTTAAAAAAAAAAAAAACTTTTAGCTCTTTATAATACCCCATCTAGACCACATTCACAGTACTTTATCATCTTCAGTACGATATACTTTGTAATTGAAATGTGTAGTGTTTTAGGAGGCTTCTGTGAATGATAACAGTGCAGCATGTTGCATGTCTGCATGCCTTGAGGTTCTGTGGGTTTTGTGGTTTTATATTAGAAGGCCCCTTACATCCAGGGTAAGAATCTCGTATTTGTGTGATGTGTGGCTGTTGCAAATGCACTCTGCTGCCCTTGTTCTGTTGTCCTGCGGTTTGGAAGTTGTACAATTGGCAAGTGCCTAATTGCACCCAGTCCTATTAGTTTGGCGCCATGAAAAGGGATGGCTGTGTACTCGAATCGTACTGTGGTGGGCTTTACACGGTGTGTAAATGTTTGGGAGTCTCGGAAGTGTTTTAGCGTGTTTCAATATTCCGCTTATCACCTTAATGAAGACAAGAGAATTGTCTTGCAAGTTCTTTAACCCTGAATCTGGATTGTTTACCTTCATGCAGTAGCGCCTTATGCGCCTAAGTCCTCCTGTCTCTTACTTCCTTCCCTTAAAAATACAACAAACAGCACGCAGACCTGGACATCACGAAGGACAATGCAAATTCTTCCATTTAAACCACACTTAAAAACACTTGCTTTTTCCTAAAATACACACGGATGTGGTATGCTGCCTGTTCACAAATGTGCTTTAGTACCTCCTGCTGTATGAATGCAACCACGATACAATGCAGGAATTCAGTGACTGCACCATCTTGAAATATCCAAAAACGTGTTGACTTAAGAAATTCCATACACTGGAGGGGCTGCGATATTGTTGAGGTAAAACCCTTGAGTGCTGCGTCTCTGTCCCCCTAGGAATTGCCTGAAACATTTCATGTGCACATTCAGAAGATGTTAATGTGACATACCTTGACAAGTGGTGGGGTTGATGCAGTGCAATGCAGTTGTATTGCGTTCTACGTTTGGTGTGTGCCTACTGCTCCTCTCATGCACACAGACTGTTCCATCACGTGCAGTTGTCCTGAAGCAAAGTACCAAAAGCAATACCCAAGTCAAACTGATTAGTTCACTCACCCTATGTGTAGACTTCTGATGGATTAGACTCTCTTTACTTGGGTGGGTTATCTTCATATTTGTGGTATTAGTATATTACAAGCCTAGCTGGAGGGCAGCGGGGAACTATACCAGATCAATGAGTAATTGGATGGGTAGCTGAGGTCTGAGAGTGGAAATGATTTCCTAATTTGTTCAGAACTTAATTTGTAAAAACAAGGGCAGGTTCCAAGGTATTGCACCTTGCTCTTCCATCTGGACCTGCTGCCAAATGCAAGTATAAATATGTCCTACTCAACAGCACATTCGTACAGATGTGACAATTCGGGCAATTCCAGGCCACTCAAAACTGTAAGAATGGCCTGACGTGTGGTTAACTGGTAAAGTGATGTGCTCTGCTCCGAAATGGAGAGACTGCTTCACAAAATATAGACTTTCATAAATAAGTACAGGTCTTAAGAATGAAGTGCCAGTCCTAAACACTGGCACAAATGAAGCACGTTGTCACTCTGTGATGTTATTTCAGTAGCTGCATATTTAGCTCTTTCCTAAATTAGAGCGGGGTTGGGGTGGTTGGAAAGAAAATGGGGTGTTGTGCCTGACCCTGGGTGCACAGCTGTAGAATGCTCGTTGCCCAGTTGTATTCTATTTTTGCACTTGAACTTCAGTCTAATGGTGTCATAGCTGCAGCTGTATAGATGGCCACCATGGTTTGTGCGCTTGTCGCCAGAAAGGTTGTGATCGTGTTAAAGCTTCACAACCCCCAGGTGTAAGGCACCTGTTCTGCTCAGCCCAGCTTGAAGGCACTTCTATCCAGATAATAGGCTATGAAGAAGCCAAAAGGAACATACCTTGCCATCAGATTTCCAGGGACTTTCGGGAGCAAAAACATAGCTTTATAAGCTTCCGCATGTTTAATCCCTAGGAAATCGCAAAGCACGGTTGTTAGTTCCCAGGATGTTGGTGAATTACATTTTAGCTGCAGTTTGTAGAAGCCTAGGGCTGGGATTACTGCGTAGGTAGAAATACCACAGACCGTTCTCTAATCCGTTGCCTAGTGATATCCAGTAAGACGCTTGGGGCTTCCGCGCACGAGCTGAGAATTGATCCCCTCTATTAGCGGCAGCTTTGCAGTGTGATTGCGGCACAAGTCCTCTTGTAGCCTTCTTTTTGTTGATCTTCAGAGTTTATATCTTCCTAGTCCACTGATGACCAGAGAAGCTCCGCCTTTGATGTATCACATGGTGAAAGGTGCATGTGGGGAGTTTAGTGTTGACAAATTTCTGTGTAAGAGCTATGGCTGCCCTACTCCTACACAGATAATATGTACTTCTTATAATTTAATTGCAATCTTGTGGCAAGTTGGAGAATTAGGCCGTAGACCGTTTTTCACTGAGCAGGAGGAATATATGTGTTTAGTATTTCTATTACTGAAAGATTGTCTCTTTTTTGTTTAGACAGGTTTAGCGTTGAAAGTGTTTTACCATTCGTTATTTTGGTTGATATAGTTTAATATTAACCATTTATTTAGCTGAAAGCTTATTATGAAGATCAACAACATCATGCTGATCAGTCACATAATATATGAAGATATTAACACTACGTTAACTATGCCTTTGGCCAAAGAAAATGGATGTAAAGTGCACTGGCCTTGTGATCTGCTATTTTCCCTGGGGCAATTTAATTATCACAGAAGGTACTCCAAAGCGGGTAATTGCAGTCCCAGAACTTCTGCATCTGCCTGTAATTTGTGGGAAATCCTTGAAGTGAGTGAAGGAAGGCCAGAAAGATGAAGTGGGAGAAGTAGACTTTTATATTGAAGCAGTGAAAAAATTGTGAAATATTGCAGCATTGGTTTCAACGGTTGCGTGAGTCTTAACTCTGGAAGGGTTTGCCTGTTAGCCACCCTGCACAAATTCTGTGAGTTACAAAAGTGACACTTTGTGGCATTGAACCCTGGCTGTGTTGTAATGGTCAGTTGACTGTAGGCTAAATGATTTTGACTTCTCACGTCCCAGAGACCTTTGAAGAGCAGAGGATGGATGTTTATGTTTATGTATTTATGTCAATGTATTTATATTTGTATAGCGCATATGTCACCGTTCGGTCTCAGACCTCTTGCTGAATCTAGAGGTTAGAGAGACAAGGGGCAGTTAACAGATTTAAAATAGCCAGGTTTTAAGATTCTTGCGGAAAGTTTTGTGGTTAGGGTCAGTTCTAATAGAAAATGGTAAGGAATTCCAGGTGGTGGGGCCTATTTTGGAGAAACTTCTGTCCCATTTCTGACAGTCCTGACCTTTGGGACTTTTAAAAGATGTTTATTTGAACGTAAAGTCCTTCCAATCTGATTGTTGTGTTGGTGCTGCTTCTGGATGTTGTTCAATAAGTATTTGATGAGGTCAGGTTTGATGCCCTTTACTGTTTGATGATCAGAGATAAGAGAAACTTCATTTTGGACTGTCTAGAACTCTTGTATAAGTGTTTGGAATATTCCAAATGTGTGCTATTTTTACAGGCCAATGTATATTCTAAATGAACCATTCTCTCCTATTGATATATTAACATGGTAAGCATAATTGTGTCTTAGTTGATATGTTCTGGGACTTGGCAACTGGTTTATCTTCAGTTGTTCTCTAAATGCTAACCCTTCCATCACCAGCGATGGTTTGGGTGAAAGGCTTGTCCTTGGAAGATGACATCTGTTGAAGAGCAAACGGATAAATCCCAGTTTGTGGTCAACCCAAGGCTAGCAAATGGATCTTCCACATTTTAATGTTTCTGACAAATTGAAAGTTAAAGAGGTTTAGTCTTTTCAGTTGAGGTTTTGTAAGGCTGTTGGTTTTGTCTTTGTGGTTTCCTTTTATTGGTGGATTATTAAAGGCTGCATTTGCTGATGGGGATCATGAACACCAACTTCACCTACTAGGTTCCTGTAGGCATTTACATGAAGAAACTAGAGGGTACATCTGCGTGTAGTCTTTTGTGCATCTGTTAGAGACCGTGGGCCATAATATATATGCAGCGCATTTACCTGGATTGCTCTGGGTGCACCTTTCAAAAGGCGTGCCCAGTGCAAACCAGGAAAATGTGCTGTATTATGGGAAATGTGCTGCGGACTAGCGCTGACCTGAGGGCAGCACATTCAGGTGAAAAATTGATTGGCTGCTTTAAGAGGGGACACCTTCTTGAGGAAGTGCTGGCATGGTTTGTGTGCTAGCGCTTTCAGTATTACAGAAGGGGACGCCCACGTATCTGCAGCTCAGTCTGTAATACCATAGTCCCCGGGGGATGGGCGCACAAAGCGGGCACAAACTCACTCTGCACCTCCGGGCCACCTTGTGGAATATAGACCCAGTTTTTTTTTTATTTTGCTATCAGTTCTTTTTTTCTGACTTCAGGTCAAGTTATTCACCTGTCTAGTGGTGCACACATCAGAATAATGGTGCAGTCAAGTTAGTTGATGACTACTGATGGTCTAATATTTGGCTGCGGTCTATGGTTAAGGAATTACCCATTTTCAAGCAGCCTAGTAGCTTGATTTCATCCCATATAAACAAAAGAAGCAAGGTTGCTTTCTTTAGAAGAGGTGAGTGTCTATTGGGATGAGTATGAAGGTGTTATGAGTATCTCTGCCCTCATCCTATTTTGTAAATGGGAATGTTGTTGTTAGGTTTGTGAGGTAATACTGTATATCTTTATACCATTCCAATGAAGGGGCTAATATAATCTCTAGCTTAAAACAGTGTTGTGTACAAGCAGGTACTGCCTGACTTTTACATTGGGGGTGTGAAATGCATCTTCTGTGGTATTGGTGTGGGCCATACATACACTAATTAAGGTCTTCCTTCAGGATAGTATCTGAAATTGATTTATATAGCGCATGTCTATCCCGAGGCTTCCCCGTGCTGACAATAAGAGCTGTGATGAAAGACAGAAGGCCCCCTAATGGCTGGATGGAAAGAACCAGGTCGTCAGCTTTTTCCTGAAAATGAGTTTGTTGTCCTGCCCTCTGATGCCCAGCGGGGGAGCATTACACAGTTTTGGCACCAAGTGGGAGAAAGATCTGCCTCTCCATCTGGATTTTTTAATTCTAGTGGTGCTGAGGGGGTGCGAGTGAGATGACCTTATTGATCTCGAAGGGACATAGACCGTGATCGGGGATTTAAGTTTGGGTGGGCCTTGATTTACTGCCCTGTGGGCTATGCAGAGGACTTTAAAGTTACCCTTGATGCTACTGGCAGCCAGTGGAGTACTTTCAAGGATTATCTCACTGGCGCTAGTCTATGGAATTTGAGCAAGAGCCTGGCTGCCGCGTTCTGCACAGTCTGGAGCCTCTTGATCACATACTTGGGTGAGGGGGGGTCACCCTAGTCGAAGCGGGAGACTATTAAGGACTGTATGACTGTTTTCCTAAGATGCTCCAGGATGAGTTCTAGTCTCTTTCTGAGCATCCTCAGGAGTCCAAACACTACATAAGTGGGATTCATTCAAAGAAAATCTCTTTAAAAAGGTTACTGGAACTATAATAAAACCGTTCCAGTAAGGACAGGATCCTGCCCTGGTCAAATCCCTTGCTGCTTTAGTTATTTTTAGATCAAGGGCATCAGCAGTGATATATGGCACAAGGTGGCCCTCTCCCATTGTCACTGCCTAGCACAGAGTGCGGTATCAAGGCAAACCATATAGAATTATAGATGGGTACCAGTGAATAGCAGGGGTGTTTTTGACTAAGTGACATCACAGAGGCAATCCGAGCACAGCTCGCAGAGAGCCCTACCAGCCGGGCCTGAAGGCCATTACGACATCGCAACAGTGAGTTATTAGTTTATCAACCATTGCTATGTCAAAGCAGTGAAGCACCAGATTTAGAATCTGCTGTAAACAAAAGAGGCCATGCCATAACTGGATCTTAATTTACATGAATAACTAGCTGTGAAAAAAATCTGCATTAATTGCCGACAGCTGTGCTCCATAAAAACTCATGTGGGATATTAATGCTTTACTCCCTTTAAAAAAAATGATAAATGCTTCTAAGACCCCAAACTAAAGTAGAACCTTTCGTTGTTTTACGGAGAGGCATCTGGCATCTGGGCTGTATCGGACCGTGGGCCCCCTCTCTTGAGACGTGTGGTGCACAACACCTAGCACCCTAGAGTGCCAGACACTTTTGAGCATAAGTTTCAAACAACTTGGACTTGGGAACATACAGCCGTAGGCTGCGAACAGATTGTTGGCATGCATGCCTAATGAGATGCAAATGAAAAGCTTGTGTGACTCCTGGCAGTTACCAGAGAGATTACTACCTGGAATTGAAAACGAGGAGATTAAATGCTGCTCTGTTAATATGTTCAACGACACTTGGCTTGACACGAACTACACACTCTCCACGGCCCTACGCCCACTGTTCACCCACACTCAAGTCATCGCCGGTAACTGTTGAGGGACCACCCCCCAACAACCGTCTGGGCGTATTCCCATAGCCAGCTCGCGGCAGTCGCCAGCCGCGTTTACTGCTGTTGCAAATCTTTGTTAACGATTTCATAAAATTTGGAAATGCTTTTTGATTGTGGTATTTTAATAAAATGAGTCGGTTTTGGAAGACGTTGCGGTGTGCCATAAAAAGCACTGAGGCACTGGGGTGACCCCCGATCTAGCGGGACGCTGTCTGCAGGTCATAGGGGAAATGGCACGGAGGTCGGTGTTTGGGAGGGGGTTGCAGGGAGGAGGGGTACGGGTAATCAGTCCTGGCATAAACCCTATTCTGAACTCAGTAAAGTTTTAAGGCAGATTACACAAGTCGAAGGCCATCCGACATACAAAATGTATTGTAATATGCATTGAAGTTAAATGTATGTGGGGCAACGCCTCTTGCTGCCCCAGGCTTCACTTCCAATACTGCTTTTCTTGTGTTTCTTGCAGGCTAGAGTGCTCTGTTTCCCAGGCAGTGGTAGAATGGGTTTGGGGACTCACATTCACAACGATGCAGTGCTTACCCTTGTGGGTGCGGTCCTTCTTTTTGGGCAGGCAGTAGTGGTGATGCTCCGATTTTAGTCCGCCTTCTCCTTGCCTTTTGAATTTGTTGTTTCGCTCGTGTATGCCCAGTATTGCGCGTGCGTGCGGGTGTGTGCGTGCGCGTGTGTGATCAGGACAAAGCTGCAACGCAAAATGAGAGCCCCTGCAGAATGTGATGTAATGCCCCACATCTCGTAGATAATAATTGGCGTTGGAATGAATGGACCCCCCCCTCCCCAAAGGGATGGGGGTGCTCCTGTGCTTCATAGGCCTGCGTTACGCCCACGCCCTTGCTGCTAGATGCGGACACATAGTTGGCATTAACGGAAGTGCCAATAAGTTTCCGTTCTAGGGGCCAAGAATTAGCCACCGTGTGTTACCAGCTAAGACGCCTTTGTCTGTGCCCCGTCACTTGGTACCTGCTTGGAAGGCGGTGGGGGGCACTTGTTGCCTGCTTGTTACCCCCTGCTTTATGCTCCTTCAGCCTTCCCTTTGGTGCCTGCTGGGCGCCTCCCTTCTTGTGACCTAGGCCCACCGCCTTTGGGGACCTCGCTCTGGGCACGCGGTGTATGCCCTATTCTTGCTGTATGCTTTATGCATTTCCTGCTGATATCTAGAGTGCCCACCCCTTGGCGTCAGTGGGATGCCCGTATTCTACCTTCTCGCCCTGGTGTGCCGGCCGTGGCTCTAATTCAGCATCTGCTGAAGTGCCTGTGGGAAGTTATATATTTTTCTTTTTTGGTAGTGCTTTGCCCGCGAAATTGAGTTGGTTCCCGTGCTGCTGTAATGCTTGCCTAAGGCTGACCTCGCGACAGTTATTTATTATTACTATTATTGCACATACTGGTGGGGCCAGCAGTGCCCTTCATCTTTCTAAGGTTGATAACATGAGTACCCAAAGTCCGATACTAGTCGCACCTATTCTTAAAATCTGGCACCATACAGGTCAAATAATAAAATAAAAGTTATGCAAGATATTCCTATATGAGCACCTCATAACCAATTTAGGGCAGCTGAACTGGGAGTCTTTTTTCAGGTTCTGATGGTTTTGAATATAATACATTTTGTGTTGGAGATTTAACCAACCGTATTAACGTTATTTTTCTCTTTCATTTGTAGGTAAGTCGTTTTTAAAAACCTACTCCTCGTTGCCACGGAATTCCCGGAAGCACAAGGTATTGTGACCTCTTCCCCAGTGATTCGATTGTGTGATGATGGGGCTGCAGCGACAGTACAGTTCAGGGAAGGATGAAGACCAGGCTGGTGCGATGTCTGTGTGCACGGTCTGTGTCCCACTGTAAATGTGCAAAGTAGCATGGAAACGGGAGGAGAGCACAGGATGTGGCCTAACAGCCAGAGCTGCCGACTTTGAAACTGGGGAACCAGCTTCGAGTACCGACGTCGGCTCAACATCCTGTGTTTTTTGGGCAAATCACTTAATCTTCCTGTGTCTACGAAAAAATGAATGTGTCCTTATGTAATGCAAAGGGTGCTCATGTAAAGTGCTCCAATCCCTTCGGGTCAAGGTAGCGCTATAAAAAAAATTGCAGCCACAAAAAAATGCTGCATTTTGATAGGCTCCTGACAGGTCAGCATCTGGGCTGGAAGCAGAGGCACAGCCTACGAACTCGAATTATTTGTGTATTTCAGGCACTGAGCATCAAACAGACCAGTGCTAGGGTGAGTGTACCCACACTCCATTTCAAGCACAGATTGATATTCACATATGTTAAATATAAATACCGAGGCACTAGGCGCAGTTTAGTGCTCCATCATTTACTGACCACGAGAGCTGGAAGGCTGAGTTGGCCTCTGCAGGGGTAACATATTGCAGAGAATGCCGGGTATGTGTTTTATCAACTCGCTGAGCCATCTCACTGGCATTGAGGAAGAAGTTAGTGCGTTTATAGTAAAGGTACACCTCTCTCGGTCGCTGGCCTTTATTTCACTGAGAACAATTTAAGGTGTAGCCATTTTCCTCTCCCTGTAGCAGTTCCCAGGAGGGTAAGCAACTGTTTTCATGTACTGTTACCTAGGAAACCAGAAGGGATGATGTTGGCTGCCTCTTCCGTACAGCAAAGTCATGATGCTTGTAATCTTCCACATAAAATTGTACAGGGACAAAAATCAATGCATAAAGATATTCCGAATTACTCACAAAATATTAGGGCTTTGAATTCTAGTAGCAATCTCGCACATGAAGCAGGGGGTGAGTGTTTGACACGATATCTTATTTCTTATTGTGTATAAAACCTAAAGGATTTAGACACATCCCTCTATTCCGAAACCAGATTTATTAACAACGTTTATATGAGCAACTGTTAAAGATCTGGGGTTTGTCTGTGTATAAACTGTTCAATGTAGTTCACTATATCGTCTTATTATTGTGGGCTAAATGATTGTTCATTCGGAAAGAGTAAGGTCGTGTCATATTGCAGTCCAGTTGATGACTTTATATTATACATTTACCTTTATTGATGCAATGTAATCACGCTGGTAATCACCACATGGGTGTGTTAAGTCTCTGGCTCTGTGTATTGTTTTCACACAACCTTCACTCAATTCCCTGACTTATGGGGGGCATAAGGTTGGCATTCCCGGGGACCATTGCTCTCAGGAAGGTACCCTGGTTGAAAGAGTGCTGTTGACTGTGATTGGTTCAGTTTGGGGCGTGGGTCTCAGGACTAGCAAGTGGTTGATTGTCCTTTGTTACCTTGTCAGTGTACTTTACCACCCCTGGCACTTCCTTTGGTATCCCAGGTCGTGGGGGTGAGTGCCAGGAGCAAAGAGTTAAAAGGGCCTTAAGAGTTAGATTTCACCCCCCTGGTCTGTTCTAGCACAGGTAGCAATTAGGCTAAAGAAGAAGGGCAGAACAAGGAGCCAGTCAAGTTGTGGCACATGACGAGGTAGGGGTGGGGGGGGGGGGTGTTGGGGGTCAAACGGTGTGCTCAACTTTTACTCTCTCAGGACTTACTTCTTGACGGCTTTGCACAACTTAATTTGTAAAAAAAAAAAAAAAAGCCAGTCCTTTTGTCAGGAGACTACTGCAGTCTGCACCACCAATTGCCCCTGCCAATGACCGTACCATCCCAACTAGCCATCCCACTCATACAAGTGTGACAAATCAGACTTTAGATATAAATTGATAATGACAAATGCATGCCGCCCACACACAATTCTTATGGGTTTGGCTGGCAGGTATTAGTGATTTTGTTACACTCAAAATTATACAAACCGCGCCACCAGGGGGCAGGCTGTTATAAGAGCCGGTGTTGAAAAAGTGCTTGTGCCGAGCACCGGAAACAACTTCCTCAAATTAAGCACTGTGGTTTGCACACACAGCGGTTAGATGTATGCTCTTCAGCTTCATTCAGTATGGACATCCCCCCTCCCTCTGTGCTTTACTTTTTCAATCTTTTTCCATATATGATTTGACGTTTGGAACTTTCCCTGTCTGCGCAAATGGTCTATCTATGTCCTTTAACAGAATCGGCACAGTTTCATTTTGAGTAGTTGGGTGACCTTATGCGCAGATCCCTCCGAGGGTTTCAGTTCTAAGGGAGCTCCCCAGCACCTATACCCACTGTATTGCTGATTTTCTGTTGTCTGCCCCACAGCGCAGCAGAGGCATCTGTTGAAGGTGCAAATTAAAGACGTATAGTCTATGTAGCGATGGACCAAAAATGATTATCATTCTCCTTTTGTGAGTTTACATTTTTTTGGTTGTCTAGTTAGTTTTATGGAACTAAATACATAAAGCCCCTCCGTATCTGTACTCAAGACGTGTGTGAGTTAGAACACGGAACTGTGCAGCAAACAACCCGATTCCAACTGAAGGCAAAGGCACCAGTGAAATCCTCTTCTGGAGTTGCGGCCATTTTGTTGCACTTTGATTGTCCACCTGCCTCTTCTGACCTTCAGCCTCAGTAGTGTTGACCTCTGTGCACGAGGTCCTTTCGGTGAAGGAGCTGGAGGCTGGGTGGATGGATGTCTGGAGAGGCAGGGTGAAGGTTAAGGGAGAGGGGTGGGAGTGAGATGGTGGAAGAGGGGGGAGGTGGAGGACAAGAGGAGGGAGAGGTGGAAGATGAGTAAAGGGAGGAGTGGGGTTTAGAAAAAGCAGACTTGCAGAATAGAAGAGGTATGGAAGGATGCGAGGGGCAGAGGTTGGGTGCGCTATATGGGAGTATAGAAGAGGGGGGATGTAGGGGTTATAGAAGAGGCGAGACGATGGTGAAGGGGCGGATAGAAATTGTGGGTAGTCTGCTTTATATAGTAACTCTGCACAAGTCCCCTCACCAAGTGTTGTATGTTCTGCATTTTGCATCTGATGCCTCAAGAAGTAACATGCCACAAAAACAAAACTCTCTGCTTTTTTTTTTATTCGTGGGTTCGATTTCCTTCACATTAGAAAGCAGATTACTGTCAAAGTAACAAGTAAGTGCATCCCACGTCTCACTTATAGTCTCACACGCAAGGAAGGTCTTTTTTCTCTCACAAAGATTCGATTAATCTTTTGTACTAAGTAAAAGCATCCCTTTGCTCTCGTGGCAAGAGAATACACCTTGGTACAGCTTCAGTAAATGCAATACCTCATGAGTGCACCGCTGGAGAGCAGTCACTGCCTCCCGAGTGTACAGCTAGAGAGCATTCCGTGCCACATGAATCTACAGCTAGAGAGCATTCAGTGCCACATGAATCTACAGCTAGAAAGCATTCAGTGCCACATGAATCTACAGCTAGGGTATTCACTGCCTCGGGAGTAAACTAAAGAATATTCAGTTCCACATGGAGTCTACAGATCGATAGCATTCAGTGCCAGAGCAGTCTACATCTAAAGTGTATTCAGTTCCAGGAGAGCAACAGTTGAACTGTGATCAGTGCCATGAGAGTGTACAGCTCGAGTGATCCAGAGCCACAGGAGGTTACAGCAGGAGTATTCAGTGCCACAGGAATCTGCAGCTAAAGGGTATTCAATGCCACAGAGTTCTGTAGCTAGAGAGTATCGAGTCTCTTAGAAGGCTATAGATGGAGAGCGTTCAGTGCCACTGGGTCTACCACTAGACTGCAGTTGGTGTCACATGAGTCTACATCAAGAGAGTATTCAGTGCCACTGAAGTCTACCGCTACAAATTATTTAGGGCTGCAGGAGTCTAAAACTACAGAATATTGAATGATTCAGGAGTTTATAACTGGGGTGCATTCTATAAATGATTTTTTTTCTTCATATTTGATCAGTTTAACCAGTTCTTCAAGGTTAACCATAGGGCTTCCCACATCCCAATAGTCTGCTATGAAGCATGACGTTTGTGCCAGATTTTTTCAGCTGCGAGAGAGAGTAATATTGATGCCCATGTCCAGGAACTAAAGGAAAAAGTGTTGAGTCCATCATTCAGTGGTAATGCAGCAAGTTGCAATACACCCGACCAGACTGAGCACTTACAAAAGCTCCCAACGTCACAAAACCCAAGATATATGGGGTGAGATCCTTAAATAGTAATGGAAGTATTGTTCTTGAAGAGGCAGTTTGTGACAATTTTGGAAATTTTTCCGGCGATTGGCAGCTTATGAATCTGTCTACTAACGCGCATGCAGACATATTTTTTAGGTCGAGCACGGACAGTGCATGCGCTGCGAGGCATGCTGTATTCAGGTAGGGGACTTGAAGCTCCGTCCATATTTTTCATTGGCTTGTGTCCTTGTCCACTGTTAACTGTGGCTGTTCATTGGTCAATAGCTTTGATAGTCCCTCCTTAGTACCACCTTCTCTCGTTGTGTAAGCTCCCATGGCGACCCACTCCCCCCATTACGTGTGTTGTTACTCTGCGGCTTTAATTACAGCCTTCGAGCACTATTTTCTTGAAATAGCTTTGTCCTACCGGGTGTTGCAGGTAGGACACACTCTACTAACGCTTCAATTTTTTTTATAGTTCGAGCACGTTTGCAATGTGATAGGTCTTGCATTTTAAGCTATTGGCATTGTAAATGACAAGGCCTTTTATTTATCTGTTTTAAAAACAACACCTAAATAAAAGGCTTTGTCATTTACAATGCCAATAGCTCAAACTCTCCTAAATGCAACACCTATTGCATTGCAAATGCTTGTTTGTATCACTGACTGGGTTGCTCTGAAAATCTGGCTTGGTCAGCCAACTGGAAGGTTTTCTTTTGCTATTTGTCGAACTGCACAAGCTGCCTTAGTGGTAGCTGGCACCTACAGTCAAGAAGCTGGTTACAAGGCCGGTGTCCAGGAAGGGTGAGCCCAATGCTGACTCATCCTTGTTTCTGATGCTGACCGATCTTGATGAGGTTTGAATTTGTGAGGGGTGAGGGGTGAGGGAGGTGTCCCTTCCGGGCCGAAGTGCCTTTATATAAAGTGTCTTCTTTTTTGAAATTGTGGTTTGCAGAAGACTGTGATAACTCTGACATTGGTACACCCAGGCCTTCAGATCGAAATACTCTAGTGTGTACAAACTGGATAAATGTGTTTGCGATCTCTCCCTCGCACTGGCTTTTGCGTCATTTTCAGCAATATTTTAGTGTCTGGGCTATAAAGGGAAACGCTATTTCAAGTTCTCTTTTTCACACCTGACACGAAAGGAGAAAACTGCTTACAATTTTCAAGTTGAGTTGCTGATTAACAGCCCAATCTATCCTGTGAAAAGCAGAGGTCGTCTTCCCTCTCATTTGCACCTTCGCTGCATGCCGTCTTGCGCTCATTGGATGAGCCTCCCTTGCAGAAACTGCAGGTGCTGAAGTCTGGTGGTGCTCGACATATTTGTTACCTGAAACAAAGAGTCACAGATGGAACAGAATATATTGTAGATAAAAGTAATATGTACTGGTTGCGTAGAGCAATGCAGTCCTTTAATTTCTAAAATATTAATTACTGTTGCACAAAGACTTTCTCAGAAGTCCACAACTAGCACTGACAACGGTCAGAATTACCGAATACCAAGGCTGATTCCACATCAAGCTTATTGAGCAGATAGTGTGCGAGTCCCACATATAGATCATTTCCATAATCCAGGCTGAAAGTAAGGAGTGCCTGGAGGAACGCCTTTCTTGCAGAAAAAGAGAGGAAATGTAAGAACTATTTTAATATTTGCAGAAGCCCAAATCATGTGCCAACCAGTGACTTGATTTGTGTTTTAAAAGCGGGAATTATCTAATGTAACATCCATGTTCTTAACAATTCCCCCCTCTGAGGGCCTGGGGGTGGGGCGTCTTTAGGCCACAAGGTCTGCCATGTATCTGGGGCATTGGAAACTAAGAGTAGTATTTCGGTCTTGTCTGCATTGCATTTTTGTTGATGAGTGGTTATCATGTGGAAAACAGATGAAAGGCAGGTTTTAATGGACTCTTCCTCAACCTCCTCTCCCTCAAGTGAACGGCTGCTGGGTGTCACTGATGTATGTAATCACCTTTGTCCTCAAGCCCTCTGCCAGCTTAGCTAAATGAGTGAGGTACACACACAATGAGGCTCAACGCAGAGCTCCATGGCATTCCCACTTGCATGCTCTTGAGGAAAAAAAGAGGACCCTATACTTCCTGTCCATCTATCCTCAAAAAAGGAGGCAAGCCAGTTCGGAGCCAGTCCACCTATCTGAAGAGATTGGAGGCATGCAAAGTCTGGAGTGAGGGAAAGTATTGAAGGCCGCTGACAAATCTAACATAGTCCTAACAGCCTTCCCACCAGCATCCAAGGTGCATCTGGTATGTTCAGTGTCTTCCATTAGAGCTGCGTCCGTACTGAAGTTTGGTCTGAATCCGACCGGACTGGTTAGGATGGAGCAGATCATTAATTTCGAGATCTTGAAAGAGCTGCTGACTAACCACTTTTCCCAGTACTTTAGGCTGGGCTGACAGTATTGTCCTATAATTTGGTTGCTCACGTGGGTCGGCTGATGTGTTTTTTTTTTTTTTAAACGGGCAACATTTTTGACTGATTCCATGACCCCGGGACTATTGCTATAGACAACAAAGCATTGAGCTCCCTGTTTACCTATGGGTTAATGGTGGTTGCCCCGAGTGCTAATAAAACAGAGGACAAGGATCTGATGGAGATCCTTATTTAAGGCCTTTTAAAGCTGCCAGTGACCCCTCCAAGGGGATAGGCTGAAAGTTTGAAAGTGTAGCCATGGCGGTAGTAGGCATCCTGCAGCATACAATATCCATCAGACTCTCCTTCAAGTGAGTGTCTGATGAAAGGCTAGCTTGAACGATTATGATTGTATTTTGGAAATATGAAGCCAGCTGGTCACACCATTCCACTCTGGATCGATGGACTCTGGCGCAAGCCTCCGGGACAACGTTTTTAACAACTCTGAAGATTTCCCTTGCATTGCCTTCCTTTTCTATCCTCTCCTCAAAATGTGCTTTCTTAGCTGTTCTAAGGCTTTACATTCAATGTTTCAATAATATTTCTTTGCAGAAATATTGATTAACTCTGGGGGGTGAAAGTCTAACTCTGTTATGCTGTGATTCAAACCTAAAACTCGCTGAGCCTTGTGGCCAGATCTGCAGACTGAATTCGCTACTAGATCTACTGCAGGGATCTATGGTTGACACCTCTAGTTGCAAGTATGATACTCAGTGGGTCCACTCAGCATTTCTTTTCTGAGGTTATCAAGTGGGGCCCATTGGTTAGAGTAAGACTATCTATCTGATATTTGGAAGTAGTACTAAGATACTTCTCATAATGACTATCTGATCTCCTAATGCATATGCGTTCCCCAACACACAGATGTCTGCAGCAGGTAGCCAACCCCATTGGGCAATCTTACTGTCAGTTCATCCTGAAATAGTAGGAGGGGGCTGTCCACTTGACTGCATGTCCCTGGCAGACTGAGAATACTTGTGACATGGATGCAACACCTCAAGGCACTTCCATGTCAGTTGGAGTAGGTTCGCGGGTAATTCAAAGTAGCTTGTGTTTCCTGAGGGACTGTGGGTTGGCTTTGTTTGAGATGGTGAGCTTTGTGTCACAGGTAGCATAATCCACAGTTCTCGGAGCACCGTGCTCTTTCGGTTATCCTTCAGAGGGTTCTGGGGTTCCACTTGGGATTTCTGTCCAGTGAATCTGAGAGATAAAGTAATGTTCTTAAGGGATTTTGGAGAAAGGGTGGCAAGTTTGTCTGTCCTTTTGTCCTTTCTGACGTTCATAGGTGCATCAAGTGATGAATCTGACTTTCTGAAAATAAACAGGAAAATAATTGGTACTGAGACCTGTTCATGTTCATTTAGAGTCCTTTTTAAATTTAAATCCATGGCGAAGTGTGGTGTCTTTGTAAAGTAATCGAGGTGGGACCTTGGAACCTTGACAATTCCATGCACACACCGAGGCCCTTTTTTCTATATCAACCCAACTCTTGGTTCGATTTTCCTCAAGCAAAACAAAATTTAAGACCCGGTAAGGAGGAGAGAATGGGCAGATTTTGCCCAAATGTACTCATTTGTTGTACACCTCCTGCCCATCTTGACCTTCTGATGGACCTCAGCAAATATGTGGGGTGTCGTCCTTTTCTGGGCTTGGAAAAGGGCCTAGTTTCAGAGTCCCTTCTTCCCCCCCCAAATCGCTTAGTTCTATGACCTATTCTTGTCCCTTTCACGTTACTTAACTAAGTACATCTTTTCGCAGGATATATCACCAACTCACCCTCTCCTCTCTAGTACACATTCCAGTGGTGTTTGCCTCTGCTGCACCTTGAAGGACTTCTCAGAGCATATATACTGTGGGTTATTATACAATGCCCTTTCCTATGCCTTGGTCCCTGGCATCTAGATGAACTCCAGAGAATATACCATCGCTAGGAGTAAAGTGCTAAGAGTTGCTCCTCTGCCAGAATCCTCAGAATATGCTAAAATTGATTGAAGATGGCACCTCCCAGGGGTAGCTCTTCCCACATATAATGAAAATTACCATTTTTTGTATCCAGTACTAGTGAACTGCAGGGTACAGACCGCTACAAAGATGGTAGGCATCCACATGTACAACTGCGTATTTTCTCACACTTTCTTGCACACATGTGCACAGATGCATGCTTGCTATGCATATTCACCTAACACCAAACTCTTCCAATGTAGGGCACACTGTACCCACAGACTACTATCTTCACATTAGTATCTAATGCTTAAGCGTTGGGTCTCATTATCGATCCAATACCCGTAAAGGGGCAGCAGCAGAACAAATTAGGCCCACAGTTGTTCGTACATTACATCAACACACTTTTCTGGTCTTTTAACACTTTTTTGGCTGTTATCTTGGTCTTCACATTTCCCTCAACTTGTATCGAATTTGCCACGCAGGAGGTTCTGCTTAACCCTCCACAAACCTTGAGCAGAGTTGGTCTCTAGAGAGAATGCCAAACCAAGAGGCCAACTTGAGTGGCTTAAAAGGAAGGTTGAGGAGCAATTTCTCTAGAGAAGGGGAAGAGCCACCGTCTCTTGACCTGCTGAGGAGCTGTGGGTGACGGCCAAAGTTCCACTTTCTAATACCAGCATTAGGCTCCTTGGCTGAAGCAATTTTCATAGTGAGGCCAAATGAAGAAATACTATTGCTTGTTTTATTTATTTTTTATTCTATATATTGAGCCAGGCCCAGTGGCTATCAGAGTGCTTCAAATGAGAAGTTTTGTATGTAAGAATGTTCAGTCTTTACATGTACTGTACATTTGCATTTCATAACCTACATTAGTTTTCGTAAGTTCTGTGTTGCAAAAAGAAATGTCCTGCTTTGACTTGAACAAGAGAATAATAGACCAGATGAATGTATGGACTATTTTAAAGGCAGGGGCTTCTAGATCGAAGAGGACGTCTAGAGATGGTCTGTCTTGTGTATGAAGAAAAAATTACGAATCCTAGTACAACTGCGTTACAGGAGCAATTATTCCAGTGAAGTGATCATCCATGTTCAGGGATGCCAAGGAACAGGACTCCTTACTGTTAATGCACACGTCACATTGATGATTTGAATTTAGTCCATGTTTCAGGATAGTCAAGGGCAAGCTGGTTCTGCTTGCCATGGGTTACCGACAGTTGTTACATCATATAATTCCATAAAATCCAATATAGGTGATAAAGCGCTTCACTTGGAAATCGTCTTAATGTATAGTAGCATTCATAAATAGTTTCCAGGTAACCGTCTTAAACAGTAGATGCAAGAAACACAAAAAATAAAGTTATGGGAGTGACACAACTCTGCAACTAAATGCCTTAACATATATAGTCTGCATTGATTGTAAGTGTGTTAATTCTTAAGAACAACCATATCGTCAATCTATAGACCTTGAGATGTTTAAGGACTTGCCACTTAAAATGTAGGATTGGTTTAGAAATACCGGAGTATTGCATTGCATTCCTACTTCAGTCTGGGAGAGAATGTGTCCCCCAACTCAGATTTGTGGAGACACTGATAAATCCTCACACAACATGGTCAGTCCTTGCTTTCTCAGTATTTCCCGCCTGGTTAGTGGAGTGAGTTACTACTTCTAAATGGTCTCGTCTTTCAGTAGTCTTTTAGACCCCGGCTGCCTGGTGGTAGGCTAGATGGCCGCCTCCATTTTGTTACTTAACATGACTTTTGACTTCAGCCTGGTATACTTAGGCAACAGGGCACCCTCCAAAAATGGGATTGGCACTCCAGTGGCTTCCCCGCAGCATTCTGCCTCTGCGACCCAGGTCTGGTGATTAGAGGCCCAATTACCCAGGGTGGACCTTTGGGGGTGTTATCGCTGACGTCCATGGGTCCTTGGGATGCCATCTCATGGGGGAGGGGGGGAGCTCTATCTTGACTGCTGATTCCCCCCTCATGCCATGCATTTTCCTCCAACCCCACCCCCAGAATTGGCATCAACCAGAACTCTACTGCACACCGCACCCAGCACCCACTGGCATCCAGGGGTAGGATCGATGCAACGTCTCCAGTTCGATGTCCATGATCCTGGTCCGCACTTGTGCTAGGCGGTCTCCACATTACCCCGTGAGTGGTAATGAATTTCCAGATAGTTTGACGTGGGTGTTGGTGACGATGAGGGGCTCTAGATTGAAGCGGAGCTCCCTACCCTTCTGCCAATCTAGGTAACCTCTGCCAATCGGCAACTCATTTGAAGGTTAGAGTTCTGTCGCCAGCGTGTGCCTTTGTCAGTCCTTATTGTTAATCAATTCGATTATGATGTAGGGTGGTGCCTCTCGTGGCCGTTAGATTCTTGCATCTCCGTCCATACTTCTTGCGTGACGTACAGAGATATTATCTGTGGGCCATTTTGTGTGTGTGGTATGTTTGCACTTAATTTTTTCTGTGCTGTAACTGCTTTGCTTGTCAAGGTTACATTGTTTCTTTTCTGCTGTACCAGTTCTGTGTAAGTGTAGTTTCCATTGCTGCTGCAGTACTGAACCAGAGGGCAGCTTTCATTGTGTCTGTCCTACTTTTGCAGGAGGGGAGCTTGCATTTCTACCCTCCCATTACTGTGTGAAGCTTGCACCGCTGTAAATGGTTCGTTTATGAAGCTTGCACTGCAGCTACCATAGTTTACCAGTCGCGTGTGTGAGGGAAGGTTGTATTGTTGCTGCCCTTATTTAGCTGTTCGCTGGGCGCGAAATGTGCTCTTTTCACATGTCCCAGTTTTGAGGGCGGGACACTTGCAATGCTGCTCTTCTGCTGTGGGCAGGAGTTTTCGTTTTTGTTGTTGTAATGCTGTGCTAGTTCTCTATGAAACGTGCACTGCTGCTGTTCGGCTGCACTGTCCGGTATGTGAAGCTTGCACAGCTGATGTACTTGCGCGCTGAGAAGAGGAGCTTACAACGCTGCGCTTCTGATGTAGGCAGGATTTTTGGGTTCAATGCTGTGCGGGTTCTGTATGAAGCGCGCGCTGCTGCCCCATTCTATTGCGCGAAGCTTGCACGGCCGATGTACCGATGTGTGTGGAGAGATTAAAGCCTGCAATGCTTAGCTTCTTCTGATGTAGGCAAGCGTTTTTGGTTTAATGCTGTGCTGGTTCTGAATGAAGCGCGCACAGTTGCTGCTGCATCGGTCCGGGATCCGAAGCTTGCACTGCTGATGTGCGTGGGGAGAGAGTAAAGCTTGCAATGCTGCGTTTCTGATGTAGGAAGGATCCTTTAGTTTAATGCTGCGCTGGTTCTGTATGAAGCGCGCGCTGATGCTGAAACATCATTCCGGGAAGTGAAGCTTGCTCTGCTGATGTGCGTTGGGAGGAGGAGGAGGAGGAGGGGGAGGAGGAGGGGGGAGGGAGGGAGGGAGGAGGGAGGGGAGGGTTTAAGCTTGCTCAGCTGATGTGCGTTGGGAGGGGGGGTTAAGCTTGCTCTGCTGATCTGTGTGAGGAGCTTGCAAGCTTGCAATGCTGCTCTTCCGATGTAGGCCGAATTATTTAGTTTAATGCTGTGCGGGTTCTGTATGAAGCGCGCGCTGCTGCTGCATCAGTCCGGGATGTGAAGCTTGCACTGCTGATGTGCGTCGGAGGGGGGGGGGGGGTGAAAGCTTGCACTGCAGGTCGCCCCTCCGCTGGGTGCGCGTGGAGCTTGCAGGATCCCTTTTGCGTGGGCGGAGCTATCGCCGCCCTTGCAAGCCAACCACTTTAAGTGCTTAAATATGCGGGGGTATTACTAATGTCGAAAGGAGCTGCTTATGACCAGAAGCAACGACTCCAGTCCAGACAGGCTCTTTTCATGGAACTTTTAGATAATTGGAAAATAAACAGTCTCCGCCGCTTTACTTCTGCCTCTGCTCCAAACCATACGTGTCTGTCAGCGCTCCTGAAATGTCATGATGTAATTATATTAACAGACGCTGCGTGCGTTTTATTTTGGGCGATATTAACCTTTTTCAACAAAGGGAATGTTAATGAAGACTCGCGGCACCGCTAATGGGCTCTAATTTTTCTTGTTAGAAAAGCGGCTTGATTTACTTAACATTTTTGTGGTTTTTTTCCCCTCGCGACTAATTGCCAAGAGAATACAGTTTTCCACTGCCGCCGATTAATCCTTCAAGTTTTAAAATATACAAAAACTACAGGTGCCTTTGGCGAGGAGAAGGGGGTGGGGGGAGGGGTGAAAGGTGTTTCCCTTGTTTAGCGGCTTTCAGTAAGCCAAGATAAAGGTCAGTGTGCATTAATTGACTGAAAGGTAATGCACTGAATACCAAATTAATCCAATATTCAGTGTTTCAAATTGTTGTTTTTTTTCCAAATTAATCCAATAATCCGTTTTTAAATTTAATGATTTTTTTCTTATTTTTTGAAGGGTAGATGTAAACCCACCCTCTTCCTCCCTATATATTTTTGGACCGACTGCGGGCTGCACATATTCCTGGTCCGTTAATACCGAGTGGTTTACTGGGGGGCGTCCCTTGACAGATTTCTCTGACAACCATCCACCCCCTTGTACTGGTGACCAGGCCAGGCTGTAAGAAAAAGCTTTGGGGAAAGCCAATGGTTGTAGCCTTTGGAACCATCTGCCGAGGCAATTTTTGCCAATGCTGTGCAGCAGGACCACAAAGGATGAAAAAAGTGCGATAACCCGACCACAAGGACCACATCACTTTTTAGGCCTGTGCATGCGCAATGACATCTAAGTGATGTGTTATATTTTTTTATTTTTTCCATTTACCGATTGGAGATGCACACGTACGTAAAAATAATTTAAGTACGCACAGCCTTTTTTTTCTTCTTTTTTTGCTAATCAGAGGTGCCTGCAGCAAAATGAAATATATTTAAATGGATAACTTTAGACGGTTGGGCATTCGTGGGGGGGGGGGGGCAATGCAACAGAGTAGGTGGTTGGGAGTAGCAGACGGGGTGTTGAAGAAAAAAAATACATATAGCAGGTACTGGGGAGCAGGTAAAAAACAGCACATAAAGGGAGCAATACTGAGGGGAGAAACCAGCTACAGAATACAAATATAGGGTGAAGCGAGACTCTCAAATGGAAAGCAGATCACTGAGTGCAGGGGGGGGGGTAGGAAGAATCAGAGGCAAGAAAGCAGCACTGGGAATAGGAGGGTGTGAGGACACCGACAGCTGTAAACCACATGCATTGTCACTGAGTTCTTAACCCAAAGAAATGTTTCTTAAAAGTTATCCGTTAAAGGATAGAAGCCATCCAATCAGAAGTGTTAAGAGATAGAAGGTCTAACACAGGATGCACATACTGGGACAAGGAAAACCATTGAATAACAAGCTAATGAAAGTGACAAGTCAGCCAGTCGTAAGCAGTGTGCGGGCTGCAAGTTCCTGTATCGTTCATAGTAAGCCCAAAAAAGGTCTTTCACAGTCAGACAGCTTGTGCTGTCAGACTCCATCTAAAAGTGGAGAAACACATAGGTCTGCACTGTTGCATGAGCAAATGTTTGAACCATATCCACATCTGCAGCCCCAACTCATTCCTTCTAAGATGAGACTCGAACTGTTAAAACAAATGACCAAAGGAACTTGGCCAAATAAAAAAATAAACGAGAAAGCACTTGAATGGAATGCAACCTTAAAAGTATGCCCTAATAAATCTAAAGTGTCTGCCTTCACAATTTGGAAAAACATATGTCGGCTGATTATGTTTTATGGATTTTAAGCATGGACTACAAACAAATTGAGCTAACCGAGCATCCTTGCCTTCATAACTTCTCAACACCTGAAGGAAAGGATTCAATTCACGAGGTGAGGCAATTGCACAACTTGTTCCCAGATTTCAGGTGACAGTGCACCAGTCAATGACTTGGGCAACTGTTCTTAAGTTCCAGGGCAACTTCAAGTAAATAGGCCGTAACGACCAGACCTAAACATTGGAGGGTATGGCATTGCCTGCAAAAGTCGTGAGGTGTAATGGGCACCATGTTGAAGATGCATTTTAATTTGTAGAAGGACTGAGAATAAACAGGCACAGGCAAATCCCTCCTATATTTTTACCTTTGGCCTGAAATGGTGCTTTTCTGTCCTGGAAATGAGTGTGATTAGTGAGGAGGCTGATTAACGGAAACACAACCCTCAATTTTCCAGATGCAAAGGTTCATGCATTCATTTCTCCTAAAAATGCCTAAAATTGTTAGATAATTGATGTGAACCAGACTTAGTGCGATCTCTTCACTCAAGGTCTGTGCTTGCTAAACTGTCATGGACCACTGGTATGTCGTCAAAGTCCAAGCAATAAATAAAGATACCTCTAAATTCTGTATTCATCTTGTCCAACTTGTGCCACAGAGGTCAAATGTCATACTACCTCTTCTGACAAATTGCTGCTTGTTTTTTTTTTTTAAATGGGGATTTGTGTTTACAAACTTCTCTCACTTTGCTGTCACAGAAAGAAAAGTAAAGTGGTTTATGTGACAATGTTGCTGGGGTACAGTGTGTGAAAGGAAAAGCTGTTTGACGTCATTTTGTGTAACACAAGATCTAAACACCTGTAAGTGTACACGTTCAGCAGTTGGAGTGAAGCACATTTTTTGTAATTATGTAGTGGGAGCGAAACAATGATCTTAATAGCATTAAAACCAATCTAGACACTTTACTTGGTGACGCGCAAATGATAAATATTCAGTAAAACCATTTTTTCACACATTTATAATTTGGGTGCAATGCAGTTTTATTAATAAATCTATATTCCTGTGTACATTTAGTGGCCATTTCAATGGAAAATGTGCCATCTGTAAAGGACAGTGCACTGCCACACAATGCTTTATTTACAGTAAACACATTTCCTGCCTCCTGTTGATTAAACCGGAGTGGGTCGCAAAAGTTTGTACCTCTAAAATGTAGTCCTGCCTCAAATGTTACGAAAGCTCTGCTCTGGGTTATGATGAACACAATCCATGGTTGCAAACTTTTAACTTACTGATAAGAGATTCTGGTGTGTTAGTATAATTAGTTCAATGATCGCAAAATAGGACTTGAAACACCCAGAATGCATTATGCCAACACTCAAAAGTCCAGGACGGGATATTGTGTCCATAATGACTTGAAGGGAGTGTCACCCACACCAGACTACTCCTTACATGTTTCTTTACTTAACATTTATATTTATCATTTAAAATTATCTGATGACCTAGAAAAGTGGTCTGCCATGATTAGTGTATTTTTGGTGGCAAACGGGAAGTGGGGGTGTTCTGGGATTTTGGACACCACATCTGAATGAATGCCAATGTGCTTGTACCCCTCCATGCTTAATACAACTGTTACATGTCGCCTTGTTTATGCAGCTATACAAAATGAAAAATAAAGTTACAACAATAAATACATTTCTCTATTAATATTGCACTTATGGTGTGTTGGACTTTTGTGTGGTAGTGAACCTATATATAATGTTTTTTATACATATTTTGGCAAGACTTGGGTTCCGGCAAATGTTAATATACAAGTGCACACTTTAATCACATTTGATCAAAGACACGTCCACCTGGGGTACTTTATTAATAATTGATCTCCATGAGAGCTCTTGCGTATATCTACCATTGACCATAGTACTCGTAAGATTATTGGATCATATAAAAACCTGAAATGTACTCCAAATGTAGAAGAAATTATAGGGGGTGGGGTTAATTTTACATGAGTTTTGTGACCGAAAGCATGGCTCCATGAATTTATATTCTGAATTTCCTAACCGGAGTATAGTTCATGTTGATCGATATTATGAGAAAAACCTCATTCATACTTGTATGATATATAAAGCGAAGATCATGTCTTTGATGTGACCTTCAGTAAAGGTGGCCAATCCTGCTATGAATTCACATAAATATTCCAGCAGAATTATACCCAAGATCTCCGCAGCATGCCTTGGTGCTTAAATCCTGAAGGCTGCTCAGCATTGTTGTTCAAGATAATAGTTTTTAAATGCCAGCTCTTGCTTGGATGTTCTTGACTGAAATGTCTCGGTATCGTGAGCTCAAGTGTTTTTTTTCCTGCCAGCCAGGGCTTTAAGTGGGATGAAAAAAATTGGGGGGGGTCTCAAAGGGGCTGGTCAATGTAATTAAGGGCGTGGCCTAAAAATACATTCTCTAAAAATCTGTGTTTAGCACAGTGTGACTTGTATTTTGCTGTTCCTGTCATTGCATATAGATATATGATGCAACAAGTCACATCATACCAACAAGTCAGGACTATTGGCTTTGTCAATCGTTGCTAGTTGCATAAGATAAATAAGCAGCAAACTATGGCTTGTATATAATATTGAAAACACTTCCAATTAAAGCCCTGGTGACACCATCACAATGTTGCTGCTCCTGAGATTCAAAAGAGAAGGGAAATCCAGAGAGAAAATGACTCTTTAGAGGATTGCCCTTCCCTTACAACGCTCACCACGTGCACATCGGTGTGCCTGCTCTCAATGCAGTCCGGAAGAAGAATAAACGGACCGCCTGTGCCAGGGCACAAAACCGAGCCCGATAGAGACCAGTTTTGAGGCCCCCTTAAAAAACCTGCCGGTGCTCAGACACGGCCCACTTAAAGCCCTGCTGCCATCCACAGCCAGTCCATGTGGGCGAAACAGCAGGCTTTCCTCTGGATTTGTTGTGTGTCTAGGGATGTTTGCAAGACCTGATAATAACTAAGGATGTGATACTTTTGCGAGTCTCATTGTGTCCTCCACATATAGGCCTCAAAGTGTTGGTCTTCGAGTTCGGTAAACTTAATACTGAAAACTCCCCTCCCAAGTGTCCCAGAAGACCCTCTCATTAACCCTTTACCTTAACTGAGCAGGTCATCAGCTGTGCATCCCTTCCACGAAACACACACTGATCTATATGGGCACTCTGGCTAATGGGTCTACAAGAACGCATAACCTGCCCACCCAAGGCTTGAATCCGCATGCCCGCTATTAGGGTTATTTTATTTGAAAGCTCGGTCATCCTATGTAGGAGATTTCATTAGCAGATCGTTCTATTCACTTTAGTGAGGTGGTATGGTTGATACCTTCCTACTCAGCCCTAAGGCTCATTCATCATAAAGGCCACCAGTTTAATATCTCTATAATGTATTTCCGGATCCAGTCCTGCATTGGAATCCAGCGCGGAGACACAGGATCACTGGCGGTTCTAGAAACACGAATGCTAAGGCACACGAGACACAGGGTCCTACGGATTTGAACACTAACACAGGGATGCCACAACACATGATACTGTCACTAAGACCAGATAGTGACACAACACAAGGGTGCCAGAGTGGACGCACTTACTCTGGGAAGTGGAGGAGGTGTGGCGTAGCGGCCAGGGTGCCTGACTTTGGACCACAGGGTTCACAACTTTGGACCACAGGGTTCACGTGCGATCCCCAGCTCTGGCGGTCGGTTAGCCCAGCACCATGTGACTTTGGGCAATAGCTTGCTTAATCTTCCCGAGGGCCCCCAGTGCCGGGACACCTCTCCGGAGGTAACTGTGTGCTTTGCAAATGCTGGCATTTACTGGGCCTCTGGTACTAAAGCACCAATGCTAACTGAGGGAAACTGTGGGGGAACACTGGGCATCATCAATATATTCACACAAATACCCATGGCGGGAGCACGGACACCGGGATATTGATACATACATATTTACACAGGATGTTGGGATATCCATATTGGCAAACGAACTTAAGAAGAAACAACTGGAAGTTAATCGCTGTCACAAGGACACATCCACAGATACTGTGAGACAGACCCAAATACAGTTAAAATTGCTTGGGGACATGACACCGGAACAGTGAGACTGGGACAATGCGCAGACCTTGAGATGGCTGGGATTTTGGCACTGGGACACTAACACAGCACTGCAGCTAGCAAAGACACACTCTGGGCTCTGATATGACATTGTGACTGGACTCGAACATGTGGAAACCGAGTAGGTCAGCAAGACAAACTAAGCAATGTTCTTTTACCACCCTGGGCTTAAAGGGGACATACCTTTTGCAAATGATGCTCCTCAGCAATGCTTCCTCCCCTTTACTCTGGAGATAATGGGCAGTCTTTTGGCTTCCACACACTTAACATCTTGGCCCCGCCCATAATATTGCAAACCCCTCCTTTGGCTGTGATGAATTCCAAGGACATGCCTTTTTGGTTTCCAGCGATGAGAGAAACACAAGCTTTCTGTTCTCACAATGCAACAAAGTGAGTCTTTTTTTTTTTTTGGGGGGGGGGGGTTTATATAGCGTGAACTAGACCCAAGGGTAACAAGCGCTCTACATGCGCACTAGTTGCGTTACAGACGGACACCTTTATTTTTGTTAGGCACTGGGAGAACATTATTGGCCAGAATCACAGGATGTTGAGCGTCCCTACTACTAGTCGTACCTCGTATCCCAGCTCCATACATTGAGGTTGCCGAATAACCAGGCTACTTAGTTTTGCTCAGCCTCTTGCACCATACTTTGCTTCCTGTAATCCCACAGGTTCCTTTTAATCTATAATTTTACCCTTTGTCACGGTTTCCCCGTTCTCTTATGTCTTCTTAATCCTTTTTTCTGCCGGACTCTTTCAGTCATGGGTAAAGTCCTAATGATGAAAAAAGCGGTCCCAAAAAAGTGACCATGTGTACCACCTACCCAAATTAAGCTCTTGGTCCAGGGCTCTGTAGCCATGGCTAGGGGGGGGGGGGTTCTGCATGTATAGCGACTGGACTGGCCTATAACTCTAGGCCAGTCTTGTCTACAGCTCCTGCAAACAGTTGCATTGAGGTCTCACTCACTTGAGCCAGTTACAGCCAGTGCAGCTGGACGCCGAATGATAGTGGGGCAATGTCTTTGAACGCATATTGTCTCTGTACTTGTAAGCATGTGCCAGTGTGTTTAGAACTACCTTTAAAATCCATTCAATTATTATCAATGGTTGTTACTAAAATGGGCTTGAAATAGAACATTTGGCGCACATTCCCACTAAGATTCCTTAACCCCCCTCCCCACTGCATATTTGCATTTGTTTTATTGAATTGTCCTCTTATTTACTGGCCAGAAAGGCTTTCAAAACTCCATTTAACATATATTTGCTGAAAAAATCAGTGGTCTTGGCTCACCGTTCTTTTAAAGGTGCCATTTACTAATAGTTATCAAAATAGTGGTGCAGGTAGAATGAAAGCAGTACTTTAAAAAATAATGCTAAATATGTTGCAGCGTTCAAAATCTTGATATTCTGTGATATTTTATTACATATCGTGGGGGGGAACAACAAACACCCTTGCCCACATTTTGATATACCCTTTTTATGCTGTTTGTTCTTTAAGGCCATGCACCCACAAGACAAGATAGGTTACCCTTGGCTATGAGCTTTGAGACCGCGTGTTTCATGACTTGACCTAATTTGTTCGTGGGTAGGCTACTTTGCCTATGGTCATGGTCACTGGAATTATGCCATTGTGTGGACATGGAGATTTTTGCATAATGGTAGACTAGCCGCATTTGCTGAACAATCCATCTATTGCTTAATCTGCAGATTGTAACAAAAAAAGTTATCGGCTCAATCTGTTCAAATGTTACTAAAAACGCAGTGACGCATGTTGCAGCGCAGTGGAAGGCCGCTTGAAAAGGCTCCCTGGGTGCTTATTGCTAGATGTGGATGTTAAAATGAGGTGTATTGGTTTGCAAAGCCAATAGGTCTCGCCAATGTGAGTTATTGGCTTTTAGATTTTATAGCCATGCTCTACACCATTGTGGCTTCTGTTCAGCATGGCTAAAAGTTAGTGGCATGGTATGGAGTGGGGCGGGTGGATTGGAGTAGGCTAGAGTTTAATTTGGTAGATTATGGTAGAGTGGTGTAGGGTAGATTGACAAAGTGGAGTGGGGTGACCTTTGGGAAGAGTGGGGTGACCTTTGGGAAGAGTGGGGTGACATGAGTGGATTTCAGTGGATAGATTTTAGCGGGGTTGACTGGGAGGATTAGAGTAGGTTGCAGTGGGCTACATTGGGTTAGATTAGAGAAGAGTGGGGTAGAGAAGGGTCGAGTTTGGTAGATTGGAGTAGTTAAGGGTACATTTGGGTACAGTGGAGTTGGGTAGATTGGGTGGAGAGGACAAGGGTACATTTGTGTACAGTGGAGTTGGGTAAATTGGGTGGCGTGGATAGGGGTACATTGGAGTGGGGTAGAATGGAGTGACATGACCTAGAGCGGAAGGGCACATAGTGGAATATGCATGGTCTGGCAGAGCGCTGCCATTACAGATGGCACTTTTTCAATTCAAATGACCATTATAATTGCACTCAAATACAGATATCGATATTTTGTTCATATTCAATTTTTTTTTCACCACACTTCAGATTTACAAATAAATGTGCTTAATTTATACTCATTCTGATATATTCTGAAACATCAGCAGTAAATTTTTTTTTTTACAAATATTCCACACTTTCTCCTCTTACATGGGGACTCAGCAGGATGGTAACAAATTCTCTCACAGTTGGGAAAAGAAAAGTAAACACCAAGCTCCCTCAGAAGGCAGCTTGAGATTTGACTTTTTTTTTTTTTTACATGCACAGTACATGTGACAAGATACAAACAAGATTTAAAGACCTGTTTACAGAAAGCGAGTTTGTGCAAGAATAGAGTAAACAAAGTTTAAGAAATGAGAGATATGAACTCAAGCTGGGCAGTCTAAAACAAATAATGCCAGCAAATATAAAGCCAGAAAATGTGAGTTAAAAGCTACAAAGTAAATAGTCCGTAATGGACAGCATGCATTCCCAGGTCAGCATTCTGAATGTCTCCAAGATGCCTTTATCGTACCAGATAGCTGTGCTGTCTGGCAGGCTTCGACCAAAAAATGGCCAAATAACGAAGTAATATCACAGCATGTACCACATTACGCTACATAATTTACCTTTTCTTGCCGTGTAATTTGCCTTTTCTTGATGCAAAATGTACACAACTCGGTCACATAATTTCGCTCTTGTCTGCTGCATAATTCCAGTGGCTGTGCCTATGTATGTTGATGAATTAACAAAGCTTTATTTTTATTATAATTTTTCAAGACACCGCCTCTAGCAGTAGAATGATGCTGCACATCATGTTAATACAGAATAGCCACTAGCCGTAAAACTGTTATAGGTAAGTAGTTTGAGTGTGCGTAAACGTAGGCAGCTGCAGGTATGGATTTGGGCGCTGTAATCAAAAATGCGTCACAGCACCTCTAGAGCGTGGGGATTCATTTTTATTTTTTTACAAGCACAGTAACCTACTGCTTGAGAAGGAATGGCATTTTTATCCTCAAATTGCGCGGATTAAGTTATTGCCCTTTCACAGAATTATCTTGCTTGAATGGCACACCCATTGCTGTAAATACCATCCGTACATTTTAAATGGGCCTGTAACGGGGCCGAAAGGTGCTGGCGCGCTCAAAGACGGGCCGCGGTCTTGCCCTCGACCCTAGACGCCTGGCATTTCCTCGAGTTGGCAGGCCTCGCGAGCGCCTCTGATGTGCCTTGCCCGCGCTTATTACCCAAAGGTTTTTTTGTATTTATTAATAGTCCGCTTAGTTCCATTTATTCTGCGAACAAAAGCTCCGCGCGCGGTGGCTAAGAATCCCCCCTTTGGTAGCCCCGTGCTCCGGGGACCTTTTCAGCGGCTGATGGCCGGGTGGGAGCCGCCATTGTGCGCACGCTGCGCCGGCGAAGGTTAATGGGACCCTGTCGGCCCCCCATCGGCCGGCGCTGGATGCTGAAGTGGAGCGTTGACAGAGCTCCCGACCGAGAAGCCACTTCTGTTGGACATTTTAAGAGCACGCTATCATCTCTTTAAATATGGATTTTAAACCGAGCACGGCGCCGCGTTTCCACTCCAGTGACGCCTTCGGTGTCTACCAGTGGGGGTTTAGAGTCTGGAGTTAATGTGTGGGGGAAAAAAAACTTCCTTCTATTTTTGGCTTCAAAAATAACGATAAAGTAGGCAATCAGGGCTGCAGGTGATAACTTGTCTTTTGGTCGGCGCGTCAAACTTTTTGCTGATGAGCCCTTGAGGGCTCTGGTTCCGGCGCGCGCCTATCCCCTTCAGATAGCGCCGCTGTGATTGAGGCAAATGATTTTCGAACATGCATAAAAAAAGCCAGATCATTATGTTGATTCGAGCCATATGTAATGTCATTCCACATCTATTTTTAAAGACCGCTCCGTAACCTTGATTAGCTAAATGGCTTCTTCAAGCAGAATCGTTGGCTGTGGCACGCTCCGGGATGTCTGCGTGAGGAGGCGGGACTTGAGGGCCTGTTTCCGGCTTCGCTGAATATGCTTGGTTAAAAAGTTGGACTCGTTGCGTTTTGTGCTTCTGTGTTCTCTGATGCCTTTTATGTCTCTTCCTTGTAGATTAGTAGTCTGAAGATAGCGATTCCAAAAACCTCAATGAAAAAGTGGGTGGAAAACAGCAGGACATTCTGAAATGGGTTTTTGAGTTGTTAGGAGAGATTATCACACCAGAGGCATATAGTGTAAGGCAGAGGTCTTCAATCTGTGGGGCGCGACCCCCAGGGGGTCGTGGAGTCCTTGGAGGGGGAGAGGGACGGAGGGGTGCTGGGGGAGGGGGGGACGGAGGGGGGGGGCTAGGGGAGCAGGCTGTAGTGTAGCCCTTTGAGGTCAATGGATAATGCGCACCTGGAGCTGTGGGTCCCGTGACACGTCACCCGCCCCGTCCCTTGCCGGGAGGCACAGTGATGCCCTCCCATGATCGGGAAAGAAGGAAGAAGACAGAAACTGACCCCCCCCCCCCCCCCCCCCCATGAGCGAGGCACAGAAAAGGTGGGTGGGTGGATGAATGATGGGAGGATGGATGGATGTAAGGATGAAGGATGGATGGATGGATGGATGGATGGATGAAAAGGTGGGTGGATGAAGGATGAATGGATGGATGGATAAAAGGGTGGATGGAAGGATGAAAGGGGGGATGAAAGGATGAAAGGGTGGATGGAAGGATGAAAGGGTAGATGGATGAAGGATGCATGGATGGATAAAAGGTTGCATGGATGAATAATGGATGTGTGAAAAGATGGGTGGATGAATGATGGGTGGATGAAAGGGTGGATGTATGGATGGGAGGATGAAAGGGTGGATGGATGTATGGATGGATAAAAGGTTGCATGGATGAATGATGGATGGATGTGTGAAAAGGTGGGTGGATGAATGATGGGTGGATGGATGGAAGGGTGGGTGGATGAATGATGGATGGATGTGATGAGGTCTAACAGGCGCATTTATGGTTGTCAAAAGATGATGATGAGGAGTACCAGTTTCTAGAAACTTGTCGGAATGGGGTCCTTACCCCTAAAAAGGTTTTACAAGGGGGTCTCGACATCAAAAAGTTTTGAAGACCTCTGGTGTAAGGTCAATTAAGATAGAACGCATCATGAAAATTCAGCTGCTGTGAAATGTTTAACCTCTTGTAATGTACCTCAAACCCTAAGGGGGTAGTGGTCAAATTGGGATACAAATGGAATGGTAGTGGAGGGTTAACATTTACTTCTGGATAAAGGAGAGCTGCTCATGCGTCAGAGGTGACCACTGACAAGTAATTTCACAAAAGAGGAAACGCAAGGCGATGGACATAGTCCTGGAACTTTTCAGACACTCACCCCAGTCACAGATCTGGGTTGAATCCATCATCATTCTTCAGCTCACTTCGCCACCCGAGTTCAGTCCCAGCAGCATGCAAATCAGTCTTGACCCTGTTCCTTATTGGAACAGTCAAGCCAGAGCAGCAAAGCCAGATCTTCCCTGGACTGGAAACAAGCATCCTAGGACCAGTGACTGGGGGTGAGTGTCTGAAATGTTTCGGCACTCTGTCCATCATCTCCTTGTGTTTGCTTTGTTCCACAAAAGAGGGAAAGCTCAAAAACCACCTAAAACTAGGGGCAATCCAACACACACAGAACAACGGTTCCTAGTGAGGTAATCCATTATAAACATATGGTTGGCAATTATTTAAAAGTAAGTAAGAAATTGCTGTGATTTGAACTATTTGTTAACCAGACTTTTGTTCAAAAGCTTCTGATTGAAGCAGAGCAAGCAATGGAACTCTTTTTTTGTTACTTTGCTGGTATTGTAATCTAGACATTCCATTTCTTCATGTTTAATTTTCACTTACTGTGTGATCACTTGAGCACTGTACTGAGGCTGTGTATGTCCTTGTCTATGTAAAACTCCAATTGTCATCACTGTAGGAAAGTGCCCCTTTTTGACATGGTCACCCCCACTTTTTGCCTGGTATCTAATGCAATTTTGAAGGAAGTGCACTGGGTTCCTGCTATTCAGGTCCCCAGTGACCGATCTCTTTCCCTTAACCTGTACAATTGTCCCCCAAATTGGCAATACCTTTAGCCCCCCTTGTAAGTCCTTAGTAAATTGTACCGCTGGTACGTAGGTCAAGGTTAAAGAGGATTCCTAAGGACCGCAAAATGTATTGTGCCACCCTAAGGGACAGTGGTGGCTTGCATGTAATAAGTGATGGGGTGGGCAAAATACAGATGATATTTAAAATAATAAAAAAAGCCACTTATCTTTTTCACTTGCCATTTGACGTCCTCCTCCGTCAGGTGTCTTTTCTCCTCGAATCTCCAAACCCAGGAAACGGCACTACCCAATCCTGATGCTGGTCTCTTGCTGATAAACAGCATGAGGGATGCTTCAGGATGAGTGTGGCCTCTCTCAGGGGAGAGTGCTGGAGGCCTGCGCTTTCACTAACCCAGCTGTATAAGACGGCTAGATTAGAGAATTTGAAAATGTGCATGTCTGGCTAGCATTCGTAAGACGGCCTGCCAAAGGACATGTGCACTTTAAACATACGTGCACAGCTTCCTGCTGCTACTCGGTAGCAATTGCCCCACACCTTCCTGACACTCTGTTCAGGTTAGGTTGCTGAAAAATAAAATGGTAATAAATTAACTTTATAATCATTTTATTTTTTTAGCTGCTCTGGGCATTTAGTTAGTGGCTCGACGCTCCTTCACTCTCACCGATGAGCCGCTCCTGCTAAGGGACCCTACACACCAACATGCCAACAGCCATTGCAGGCTGCATGCCATAGTCCTGAGAAAAGTGAAGACCCAACGTGGCATAACTCCTGTGTGCCAGGCCTACAAACACTGCATGCAGTATAGGTTAGTCGCCCCTATAGCAGGCCTTACAGCTCTAAGGCTGGGTGCACTATACTACATGTGTGGACATATCTGCATGAGCAGATATGCCCATGTGATGTTGAAGTAGATTCTTAGATATTACATGTGAACAGGGAAGCCATTTTGAGAACATGTTCCGAACATTGGTATTTAAGAATTCCTCAGCTAAATGATTGCTTCACTGAACTCGAAAGGTTTGGTGTCAAGCATCTCATATTAGTAAACCCACACTGATTCCAGTGATGGATTTATTAATAAATGCACCCAGAGGGCATCTTAGGGGTGCCCCTGAAAACCTACCGACTACTAGTGTGCTGGCTGACTGCTGTAGACCAGCCTATAGCCACAGACTGGATTCTGACCTCCTGCTGATGAGTGCCCGTGTTCTGAGGCCAGCAACACCTAAAGCCACAGCAGGTGTTGTCGCCTCATCCAAGTAGGATGACTAAGTGATCAGCATGTCAAGGCAGGAGGCTTCAAAGGTCTCTGCTGCCTTTGATATGCGACCCAACGCTTCACCAGACTGGGGAAATGCCACCTCCTGCCTCAAGCCAATTTGGCACCAGGACAGGTGGGAAAATTAGTTGGTAGGGGTGGGCTTCCTGATGTGAGCATGACTTTTAGAATTTTATAATCTTAGTTGTGGCAGAATTAGTCTCTCCGGGTCAGGGTTATGACCACTTCCCAGAGGAAGTGGTCATATAGAGGGTGTAGACACCCTAAAGGTAATCAGCCCATCAGCTACTACCTGGCACTCCCCTTCACACCCCATAATTGAGTATTTAGGTGGCACCTTGATTCCAGGAACTTGGATTCAACAGATCAAGGACAAGAGCCACATGAAAAGCGAGAACTGAAGACTGCTGTGGCCTTTTGACATCAAAACTTGCACCAATCATGACCAACGGCTCATCCTGCAGTTGACCAGCTTCCAAGAACACCTGGAGATTCCCAGCCCTTTGCAAATTTCCTGCAATCTCCTTTGGAGTAAAGGAGCAACTCTCCTGCAGTCCTCAGGCACCAAAAACGCAAAGTCCGGTTTACTGAGTTGCTTCTCCCCGGCCAGCCTGATACAGCAGTCTGTCAGGATGGAAACCCTGTGCACCTGAAGGTCAGATCTGCCCTTCCACCATGAGAGGATACCAGGACCACCCAGCATCACACAGCACCAGTACCCGCAGTGCCAAACCCTTTGCATCAAACGGCGCCCGTGAGAGTCCAATCCCAACTCCACAAACACTGAGACCTAGCATCCGAGGGATGTCGTGGGACTTCAGCACCACAGAGGGCTGCATCCTGAGTGGCCCAGCTGTCCTGCTTTTGCACCCTCAAAAGGCAAAGACTGTCAACCGCAAAGCCCTAGGACACCCAGCAGGCCTTTCCACTCTGCACCTGAGTGCCTCAGCCTGGGTACCGATGAACCAGCTGTTCTCCCTTGTCCCCAGGACCCTTGTGACCCAAGACCCTGTTCTGAGCTCTCTGACTTGTCCGGAAGTCCTTCTCTGCTGCCTGTTTCTAGGTTTCCACTGGCATATCTCTTACAGCTACCAACCAGAAAAGCATTTCTGCACCTGGACGCCCCAGAGCAGATAAAGTGTAACGGCTAATGGTGCTTTGGACCTTGGCCCCCTACGTTAGGTTATGTTATTGACTTTTTGTATAGCTTGTGAATCACCCGTGGGCATCTCAGCGCTTGTACCTGGGGGGACCTCTGCAGGGATGGAAGTAGGTTCATAGGCGAAAGAGGCCTACGACCCTCAGTCCCGAAGGAGACTACATATACTGATCGCCAATAACTTTATGGAACATATGCCTTTCCTCCCACAGGGAGGCATTGCTGTGTAAAGCCGAATTGAAGCTTTTACTTGTAAAAAAAATGGATATCTGTAAAAGCATTTACTTGATAACAAAGTTCTTGATAACAAATTGTACATAAAAATGCCACCTATTTTTCTAAACTGGTCTTTGGTTTATTCTTGAGTGTGTCATATATTATCTCTGAGTACGACAAATGCTTAGCACTACCCTCTGAACAGCCTAACCTTTGCCTTTGTTAACCAGTAAGGGTTGCCTGGACTCTTTCCACAGTGTGCCTCTTTTTGGTCCACTATATAAAGAGCCAGCTTCCTAAAATTACTTATTTGCCTTTGAATTAATGCCATTCATATGTTGTTGGAATCCTCGTCATATGTGGGTCAGAGGTGGAAGGAGGCAACAAGTTTGTCTGCCATTCACTGCACCTCAATCCTAATCCGCGGCGACCATTTGGCTAACAGCAGTTGTCTTGATATACTTTTTTACTTGAATCTCTTGCAGCAGAGATTATCAATCCCTCGCTTTGGGTGGACAAAACAGGTGGGACTCGCACTATTTAATCAACCAATTGTTCTAAGCATATTCAATACAAATTAAGTTTAAAAGTAAAAATTGCCAGTGGCTGAAGTGTGTTGACCAATTGTCCATGCTGTGTGCAGTGGTGGAAGAAACAAAATGGCTATCACAATTTGACAGACCAATCAATGGCGACTGTCTCTAATCTTTCTGTGTATATATGCATGTATTTTTTATCGTTAATTTTTAACATGAGGTTTACCAAAGAGCTAAAATGCATGCATAATATTTAAAAAAAGAGTACCTACCTGGAGCCTGGGGGAAGTGGAAGGACACTGGCTACAATACAGTAAGCTGCACTTGGTCCATGCTCCACGGCAGGGACACACAAAGCCCCAACAGATAGCCAAAGGCGGTGACCAACAAAGAGCAAGGAAACGAGTGACATTGAAGATATCTAATGGTAAGTAATAAGATTTGTTTTGTTTTCTACAAGCTATTTCGCAAGCAGCGTTTCTGTCTAGGCGATGCCTAAAAATGGTAGGAGCCAGCAGACCTCATCCTAGCAAGACTCTTATCCTCCAGCTAGATTTGTTAACTCCAAACACGAGGTGCCTCCAGATGTAGGAGAAACCCAGATTGAAACTTTTTGAGGGATTTTTTTTTCGGTGATGGAAGCATTAGTACAACATCATTTGAGAGTTTTTTTGGGGGGATTGGGCTAGTCCGATTCTAAAGATAAAAAACAGATTTTGCCCTCTTCTGAAATTGCTAAGTAAGTTTTGTCCAATGCAGATTGTTTCCTATGCTCGCCACGACGGAAGCATTTGTCTAGGTTCCAAGTAAGAAGTGGATATCGACCATTCATCCACCTCTGCCTCCTGCATATATTGAGCTCTGCTTTTGCAGTCCAGCTTGTAACAAGGCTCAAAATGTCCACTAGAGGGAAACCTGAACTAGACCCCTGTTAACCTGCATCCATATGAACAACGAAAGTCTTGCCTCCATCTTTTTCCAACGTTATTTTAGGGTGCAACACATTGCACAATCCAGCTTTGCATATATGACCTTCGTTTTGAGAGTGAAATCTAGACCAATGGTGCCCAACATAGTTCCAGAAGGTCCAGATCCGGGGCAGCTTTTCAGGACATCCACAAAAGAGAAAATTCACACAATTAATATAAGTGGGAACAGTGGCGTCACTAGGGGGGTGCTGACCGCACCGGGTGACACCATTACATGGGGTGACACCAAAATGCAAAATAATGGGACCCCCACACTGCCCGCGTACCTGCCTGCACTGGGGAGCCCCGCGTCCGGAGCCCAGGCAGGGACAGCATGGCAGCGCTCTGCTGATGTGGCACTCCGCACTGCCCCTTTAAGGAACCCCACCCGTGGCTGTGTGCACTCCTAGCATGCTCTCCATCGATGGACTGAGTGCCGGATGGGGGTTAAGCTGCTCCACCTTTGCTCCCCTCCCTTCTCCCACGCTCCTCTGCTGCTGGCACAGGCTCTGCAATGCTGTTTCTTTTATAAGCGATTAGCCAGTTTTCTATGTGGCACCAAGTATTTTGCCCAAGGTCACTTAGTGTGGTCAGGTGGGGGAGCCGGGAGTGTATATACCGTGCCCTTTTGTGACGTGCATGCTTTTTTTTAATTATAGGATAGCAGCTTGATTCGGATATGTGTTCCTTTCAAGTATTCGCAGGTCCCTGTTGCGCCCTTTACCCTACTGCTTTCTTCCTACTGAGGTGTACAAGAAACACTGTGCAAGGAATGTTGACCCTCACGCACCTCATTGGTTGGCCCCTCTGGGGGTTGGTACAATGCACACATCCATAACACTATGCGTTTCATAAAGCGCTTGCTTTTTGATAACTTTGCTGCTCCTTAGCGCTATGGGCATCAGCAGTAGTGTAGTAAGGATGCGATGGGCCCTGGCGCATGCAACTAAGTGCCCCTTGACACATTCAGCAATGATTATGGTCATAGGACTCCCAGGTGCTCTGTGCCGCAGTGCCACATCTGCACCAATTGTACCTACGCGCTTAGACGTCACGGTGTCGCTGTGTTACGCAGTGATCTGAGCTCTGGTTAGGTCCATACGTACGAGTGATGACGGGCTGGGTCTGTTTCACTAGATTTGGAGGTGGAGGATTCTAGGTTGCTCACATTGCTGCTGTAAATGCATTCACCAAATAGACTACCTTACTCGCGTTACTAGGAGCAGAGGCGCAACTAGAGCCAAATTTCGGGGGGGGCGGGGGGGCGGCTAAGAAAAAATTTCGGGGGGGGGCTGAACCTTTAATCAGTAGGCAGAGTGGAGCTGCAGGGGCTCTTAGAAGGGGTGAAACAACTGCAAGGCCCAATTAACATTCAAATGGTCTTTTAAAGACCTGTGAAACGTTTGGGTGCGGCTCTGTGTGTGCCCAGGATCTGTCTCATCCCGGTCTGCCACACACGAGGGGGGCTGGTGCTGAAGCCCGGTGAGGTCAATGGGTGTTGCACGCCTGACTAGGAGCATAACAAGCGATGCGTGCGTGTCCAAAACTGCCGGGAAGTAACATGCCAGAGGAGGGCCCCGAAAGCAGTGAGTGCATCAGTCTTGTGACACTGACAGCCTATCAGAGGACAGGACTGTTTTGTGCAGATTAACAAGCTATCCCGCGTTTATCAGCATCGGTACATCTCTTACAGGGTTTGATATCATGGTCACCATTGGTCATACCGACCGCCTCCCAACCCTTCGAGTGCTGGCCTAATCTGCTATTTGCAATCAGTGGTGTCACTAGGCGGATGCGGGGGTGTGGACAGCACGGGTGACACCATGAGTTACCGCACTGGGTGACACCAACCCTAGTGACGCCGCTGAGTGGAATAAAATATAATGCAGATTCAGTAAATTGGGCATGTATCCAGCCTCACGGACAACGGTTGGGGGCTCATGCTCTATGGATTCTACGAACCGTGTCCTACTGTTGTGGACACCGGCAGTGTGGTAAGCAGTAGTCTATTTTTGTTTGCAGGTAAGAGAACCTGGCACCACTTTCCTCACCTCGTTGTGCCTAACACAGTCCAACAGAGATGACAAATTAAATGCTGAAAAGGATAGAAGGCCTCCAGATCGGAGGCCATTGGGATGGGTTTGCGGTGCCGTTGTACAAGTGGAGCGAGGTCCTTGGCTGTTCAGCCATCTCTGCTGCCTTGTCTTCTCTCCAATCTTCAAGCCCCCTTAGGATGTTTGTACTTTTATTCTTTGGCACTGGCCCGTGAAGATGTTTTCCCCAGTTCAGGCCCATGAGTGATGTTTTTGTCAGTCGACTGCACGGCTCATCAATTGTTTGTGGTAGAACAGGCCGCGCCATCCGGCCTGATGGATCCGCGCGATGGAGATTCATTAGGAGGCAGCGCTTGGCACCGACGGCCCTTAATTGGAGCAACAATGAGTAATGGGCTGGCTGCTTACACCTTTAATTTGATTGTACATTGGGTTGATTGTGACTTACTGCAGGGGCGGCGGATTGCTTGCCCTGTGCTGGCGGGCCCATGGACAGCTAGTGTGGTCTTGGGGGAGGTGCTGGGATGGCAGTTTCTGTGCAAATTCGGTGAAAGACAGGCAGGTTCTTCATTGGCTAATACTGTGCTGGTGGGGCTTTGGGCGGCTGTTGAAATATCGTATGGGAATTTACATGGCTAACGCCTTGCAGGTGCGACTATAGGTGCCATGCTCCTTTCTGGCGGGGCCTATGGCGGCAGGCACCTTGGTAAAGATTGCATTAACTTTGGCTTAACAGTACAGCTGTCTATATGATCTATTGTTTAACATTTTTCAAAATATTAATAGAGTGGGTTTTGTCTCTACCTAGAAGTGTATTGCTCTCCCACTTCATGGTATTGGCTACTGTATGGGTGACTATTTTACATTTGAAAAGAATACTCAATCATTGCACTATTTGTCCTACTTAAATCTTTTTTCTGCATATATCCCATAAAGAAGGCAATTATTTTGTTGATATTTTTTCTTCCACCATTGGCAAAGCCGGTAGTGAATGCGCTAATGTGACAAAGAACCCTAGTGAATGAATGTTGGGACCAGCATTGTCTGGTTGGCTGAAGGAATTCCCCAACTCAAGCAGGACCTACCACTCCTGTCAAGGGCAGGTGATTACACTCGCTGTACAACCCATGCTCACCCTTGGGTAGCTTGGCGCCGAGCAGTCCGGCATATATCCGAGACAATATGTATAGCAAAGTCACAGCAATCCTTTGCGATTAATATACTGAACGTCCCAAAAACACCAATGTACAGGATGTATGCAGAAACATTTCTATTCCGCACACATTCACTTTATATAAAATAAACATATACTTTCAGGCATAAAACACATTTGGAAATATTACTATCTGTACTAGGCCCACTCGTATAGCTTTGACCTTAATGGTATGTACACTGTGTGCAAGCCCTAATCTAACCCATCCCCCATTGAGAGAGAGCACCCTTATGCGGTGTATAATATCAATAATTTGTACATACACGAAAATAAAATACTGTTTTGCAGCACTGCAGGTCGGAGTCACGCTGGTAAACCCAATCTCAATTATTGAGCTTTTTGGCATGAAATCAACTTTTAAGTGGCATCACCGGCCAGTGTCGTGAATCTCAGAGGGTCCGGTCCGCACATAACTCTCACACACAGACGCTGCACCACTATTTGGTATGACCGGTACCAGCCAGTCCATACAAAACACTCTTACACACACCTACGCACTCAGCACCCTAATGCGGTGCAACTAGTAACCAGGTGGTCAATGGATCACCCCCTGCAGACTCCCTGGCCCCAGCCTCCCTCCACTCTCTATTTCACCCCGATTGTCCTATACCCGCAGATGGAAGATGGCCAGCCCTGCCTTCCAGACATTGGGCCATACAGTGCGAAAGTCACACAGTCCTCAAGTAGCAGGTTGAAATATGTAGCAGTTTTAATTAGGAGATGAAAGTAAACAAGGGGGAGTATAGCACCCACTCAGGAAGTTCACCCACGGGTCTCAAAACACAAAGGAGTCACATAGTCTCTTGACCTGCTTCTGAGCTACCTCGGAAGCGTTTCTACAACTCCGTCAATTGCTCTCATTACTACCTGGTGCCAATGTTTCCTCAGGATGGACCAGGTGGGGAGAGGGCTGGTGGTGCCCATAATGAGGTTCAACAAGGGAACAACCAATGAATGGGGAGTAGCACAGAAGAGCCTCTCGATAGGATGAGGTGCCCTGATCCGTACACCGGATCAGGGTTGTGCCTAGGCAATCCGGGCATAGTATCTGGTGAGCTTTGGTATGAGTCACACCAAACACTTCAGTATTTCAAACACAGTGACCGGTACATGATGATACAGATTGCACCAGACTAGTCCAGGCGCGCACACAAGCGCAAGTTCAGCATAGCCACCTGAGGTTGAATGAGGCACTCCGAAGGTTGCACCCTGTGAATTGGACAGCACACGCAATGAGCATGTAATCGGTGTGTTGTACAAGAGAGATGCAGCACGATCGATGGAACTGGCCACGCGGGGGTCCTGCAACTGGTGAATCCACTCGTCACCACTAGACACTAGAGTGTCAGGGTCCCCACAGTACAGGAACCACACGTCTCAGTTGCAAGCAACGTTTCTGGGCTCCTCACTAGACCATCCAGTCTCCAGGGCACAAGTCTTATTTATTTATTTATTTATTTATTTATTTATTTATTTATTTATATATTTCTATATTTCTATAGCGCAAGAATCTAGCCCGAAAGGGTTATCTCCGCGCTTTGACTGCAACAAGTGGCAAAGATACTGTGCAGATAGCCAGAGAATGCAAGAGGGGACAGCCTTTGATTATGTCTCGATAAACAGATTTGTTTTTAACATTTTCCTAAAAGTAAGGTGATTGGAGGTCTGTCTTGAGCTGAGCGGCAAGTTATTCCACAAGGCCGACCCCACTGAAGAGAGGGCTCGGCCGCCTTGTCTGGTTTTTTAATGAAAGGTGGTTTAAGCAGGAGTTGGTTACTTCACCGTAGATCTCGTTCCGGTTTGTAGGGCTGTAGTAGTTTAGATAGGTAGTTGGGACCGTTTCCAAATAGACATTTATGTACAGTGCAGCAAATTTTAAATTTAACCCGTTGGCGTATTGGGAGCCAGTGTAGTTCTCTCAACAGGGGTCCAGAAGATGTTCTTGGAGGGGCATTCAGAATCAGTCTTGCCGCCGTGTTCTGGACCACCTGCAGTCGATTGATGGCATCCTCATTGGCTTGTATCAGAAGCCCATTGCAATAGTCGAGACGACTTATTACAAGGGCTTGTACCAGGGTCTTTCTGTACGTGTCCGGTAACAAAGGAAAGACTCGCCTGAGTAGTCCAATGGTGTGAAAGCAAGCACCTGCAATTACATTTGCATGTTCTTTTAAGGTTAAGTTTTGGTCCAGTTTCACACCCAGATTTTTGATGGTGGGTTTTGGGGAGGGTACAGGCCCCAAATCTTGGGGCCACCAATCAGGAGACCAGAGCATGCTAGCTTTCCCAAAGAGCATCACTTCTGTCTTCCCGACATTACACTGGAGGTAGTTGGAGGCCATCCAGTTAGAGATGGCCCTCATGCCTTCCGCAAAGTTTTCCCTAACATTGGAGTCAGGGGCATGGAAAGGGTAGAGGAGTTGAGTGTCGTCGGCGTACGACACTGGTGTGAATCCGTACTTCCTCACAATCTCAGCAAGGGGGGCTACATACACATTAAATAATGTGAGGCTTAGACATGAGCCCTGTGGCACCCCCTTAGTGAGCGCCCTAGAGATGGAATGGTAGGGGCCCAAGCTGACAGATTGTGAGCGGCCAGAGAGGAAGCTTTCCAACCATGCAAGCGCCTGACCTCTAATGCCCACTCCTTGCAGCCGGTTCAACAGGATCTTATGTGATACAGTATCGAAAGCAGCTGACAGGTCTAACAGCACCAGAATCATCGAGCCTCCTCTATCCTGTGACATCTTGATGTTATCGGTCACGGAGAGGAGTGCAGATTCGGTGCTGTAGTTGGGCCTGAACCCAGATTGGGATTGGTCCAGGCCCCCTGTTGCTTCGATAAAACTGGAGATCTGGGTGTTGACAAATTTCACAGCCAGTTTGGTCAGGAGGGGCAAAAGAGAGATAGGGCGAAGGTTGGAGAGTTCAGTCCAGGGAGAGGTGGTATTTTTACGTATCGGATTCACAATTGCCTCTTTCCACTGTTGCGGGAGTTTACCTTCTTTGAAAGAAAGGTTGAGGATTTTTGTAATAGGGCATAATGATCTGCTCAGGCTGTTGGTTAGCCTAGCCGGGAGAAGATCATGAGGAGAGCCAGATTTCATATTTTTCAGAAGCGTAAGTACTTCATTCTCTGTAACTTCTGGAATGACTTTAAAGATCTCTATGGGAGTTTCTTTACATAAGGTAATAGGGTCTTCCGAATTATTAGGGTGTTTGGCCAGGATTTTATTGTAAATGGTGTCAATTTTGTCCTCAAAGAATTGGGAAATATTATTGCACAGCTCTTGAGAGAAAGTGTCGGGACTTTCACATGCCAAAGGGTTAGTAAAAGTCCTGAGAATTTTATATAATTCTCTAGTAGAGTTGGCAGCTTCATCAAGCTGGGACAGCAGGCAAGTTTTTCTTGCCTTTTTAATGTTATTGTAGTAGGTGGATATGGCCTGCTGGTAAAGTTCCTTGCTGGCGAGAGAATGATTCTTTCTCCATTGTTTTTCCAGCTTCCTACATTTTTGTTTCTCTGTTTTTAGTGAGTCAGAATACCATGTTTCTTTTTTGGTGGTCGGGGGTTTTTTAACAATCTTTTGCGGGGCTAGAGAATTTATGGTCTCTAGAAGGGAGTTATTTAGTTTGGATAGAGCCGATTCGATGTTATCAGAATCGGAAATAGTTGGCTCATTCCAGGTTTGTTCAAAAGAGTTTGGTGTAATTTTATGCCATGCTCTTTTGGTAATGCTCAGAGTGGTAGGGGGAGCAGAAGGTTTATCAAGTCGTGAAAAGGAAAATTCCAACATGCTATGGTCGGACCAGCTGATGGATTTAGGTGGGTGACAGTGTATTAAGGGATAGTTGGTAAATATTAAATCCAATGTATGGCCTTTCCTGTGAGTGGGGCCACAATTTCTTAAGTGAAGACCTAAAAGAGCTAGGTCGGCAAGGAGGAGTTTAGTGTCAGGGTCTTCTGCCATATCCGCATGGAAATTAAAATCTCCGAGAACAATAACATTTTCTTTAGCTCTTAAGTGTGGGGCAAGTATTTCGGTTAAGGCCAGTGAGAACCCAGCATTGGGGCCCGGAGGTCGATATACTAGGGCGCCTTTCCAGTGGTCCATAGTTCTAGTATGAATTTTAAAAATCATTATTTCCATAGTAGGTAAATTAATTTGTTCCACTACCGTAATATGGAGGTTTTCTTTAAAAATGATGGCAATTCCTCCACCAATTTTTATTGGGCGGTCTTGTCTTAAAATTTTATATCCTTGAGGGATACCCAGAGTTATGGATGGAACATTGTGAGGCTTCAGCCAAGTTTCCGTGAGGAAACCTATTTCAGGCTTGTGACTTTGGATAGTATCCCAGATCTCGACATGATGTCGGGGAAAGGATCGAACAGCTCCCACTGTGCAACCAGTTGGTACTCAGTAGCTGATGGGAGCACTTGAGAAGACACCACTCTGCAGAATTCACAGGTAGACGGTGTAGGTCATTCTTGGGAGATCTTTGATGTCCCTAAGATCTCTTGGAGAACAGGAGACCCGTGGTCAATCCCTTGGAGAACACAATTCAAGGTGCCACACTTCGGCAGGTCCTCAGCCCTGGCCAGCCACTATTCAGACAGTTATCCTCCATGTGCACAACAGAGTTCTCTGGCAATGTCCGTCACAAAGTTTGGGTTCTCTGGTCCCACATCCTCACAAGCTTATCTGACCTTGTTCTGAAGGATGGCACCCTTAGTTATACTGTTGTATGCCTTTGAAGTTGGGGGTGGTTGAGGGGAATTCCACCTAATCCACAGATGTCTCCCCTAAATTGTTTCCTGCCTGCCATGGGGCCCTGGAATGCAGATCTTAATCTTTAGTGGGGCCATGATCCGGCCACTAGAGACTAAGTGTCAGAACCTCTATCTTCAGTCTATCCCATTCCGCTCTCAAATGGCAGAGGTCTGCCGTTCCCATGGGATGCCAATGATGAATGCACAAATGGGCTCCACCGGTGTCCACTGGAGCCAGGCGCCATGGTCCCGGAGACTCATAGAGCATAGAAATGTCCATATTCTATAATTGCCACTTCTAAGTGAATTATGCCAAAACCCCAGTTACCAATAGAATGGGGTTGGCATGACAAATCCATTGATGGGTAACCTCACGAGGCTGCTCCGCTGCAATCCACTATTGCAGCCCAAAGTAATATCAACCACTTCCCCATGTTAACCTATGGGAAGAGCAGGCCTCCAAGGTAGTGAAAACACACACACGGGTATTCCTCACTACATGGGCTCATGTGCGCTTTTGCACACCTCCCTACGTTGGCAGTTTGGACACATTGTCCCCAGCAACAGGGGTGCAAGTGCCCCCTGCCCAAGTCTGCTCAGCAAACTGGACAAGGGGTTAACTAGTGGGCATGCACTAGCATGTGATGGCATGCAGCACACGCAGTCATGGACACCATAGGTGCCAGATCGCACATACAGTGGTCTACCATGGCAAGCAGTTCATGAGTTAATTCACGATAGTTGCCAGTACGTACTCATCGGTACACTATAGCATATCAGCCCTTGTTTCAGAATATCAAAGCCGTGCCACTTCACCCTATGGGTAGGAAGGGCATACACGCTTTCACCTGCATTTACAGTGGGAAAGTACCCGGGGACCACATAAAAGAATCCGCAGAACCCAGGTTAAAAAAACCAAACAAATTCAGGGAACCGCTACCTGACAAGAATTGGCTCCAATAATCAAACAGAATAGGTGGATACTTCGCTTGCATGCGTTGCCACATTAAAACCAGACCTGTTGGTGGTCGTTGGCGATACCATCCATCTGCTAAATTTGTTGGTAAGAATGTTTCTATATTTGTATTGTTAAAAAATTATACCATTAAAATGGTTCTGCCCAACATGATGTTGGAGGGAGGGAACTAAAAGTTATTGCAGTAAAGAAGGAAAGCCTAATGGCCGTATTTCCATGCGCTGTTGGAGTTTGCTCTTACTACTTTTAATGCCTTTAAATCCAGTTCGCGCAGTGTGGCTGTAGCCCACATCGCACCGGCAGGGGCCGCAGCCTCTTAGCGCAGGCAGGCTCCCGCTTTCAATAATCATCATTCGTGAGTGCCGCCAAAGTGACAGGCAGCACTAAATGTGCCCATTTAGGTGCCAGGCGAAACCGAGCTCGCAGAGCGCGCGCACTAATTTGTATTCTGGATGCAAATCCAAAATGAGTTACCAAGATTTTGTAAATGGATTTTTAAATGCGCAGAAGATCGCCGATTGACACCGGCGTTAATATTTATAAGCATCTCCAAAAATCAGATTTTAATGCATTATTTGTATAATTAAATGGTATCTGGAATTTAGGCTTTAATGGAGAGTTTTGGGTCTCTGTATGTGAATTTTACTTGAGCATTAAGCATTTTTGTTTTGCTTCTAAAAGCTGAATCTAGTTAAGTCGACATGACTTGCCTTGAAAATTTGTTTCGTAGCGTGCTCCTGTTATCCCAGCAACAAGATACCCCGAGGGCCAAAATGTCATTGTGCTGGTTGGTTAAATTCTTCTCGACAGCGGTGGAAGATGCAGTTTCTTGCTTCAGTAGGTGTTATTTATTTATTTAAACATGCTTGGCGCTGTGCTGCTCTCGCAGCATTTCACATCATATTAAGAAAAACACAAATTCCGATTGATGGGAATGCTGTCAGCGGCTGCTGCCTTCTTCCAAGAGTATTTTTTTCCTCTAGACTTTGCTTCCCCCTGGATCTTGGTAAGTGAAATCCAGTGGAAAGCTTGACAGTGTCTAGGAAGAGGCAGATGTCTACTCCAAGAGCAGTTTCTAAAAGGCCTGGAAATTGAGGGAGAGGATTGGTTTGAAGCGCCTGTTCTATATTGCTGCCAGTAGGAGGCGAGCGTGCTGCCAAGGTGTGTAAATGTATCCTCCCCCCGCTACATAATGAATCATTCGCAACAAAGTCCACAATACATTCTTATTACTGTGGTTAATGTGTGTATTGATGTCAATCCCTATTAATAGAATGGACAGTTGGTTAAATTCATTCTTCATACTAGATGCTTTAGTGACTTTCTTTGCTTATCATTCTCGTGAACAGATCCTATTCTTTGTTTCCGCTGTTGGAAAATTCCCAATTAAAAGCAAAGTGAACAGGCCAAATTTCAATTTACTACTTCAGTAAATTGAAGCTTTCTATTTTGAAGACTAGGTCAATTTTATTATCAATACTATTGTGAATAATTGTATTGTACTGCATTGTCTGTTAGATCCAAATATGTCTGACTGGGCCATCAGTGCTATAGTGAATTGGTAATTTTTACTAGCAGATCGTAAATTGTTTGGTTTGTATTAATATCGTCACAAGTTGTCTATTTTTCTTTCATTACTGCAGGTTGATTTTGCTATAGTGATTGTTTTATTCACTAGTACTGAGCCGTGAACATCACATGCTCTATCTCTCTGACTTTGAAGATCTTATTCGTGCTTCTAACAGTCGTTGGCATCTTCTTTGCATCATAATGACCCATCATCTGCTGTTGAGGCCAGTTCTTGCTCAGTGGCGGTTGTTAGTTTTGTTCAGTTTTGAGCCTTAAATGCGGAAGTTTACATAAGTGTGCACTACACCGTGGTATGCAGAACCACTGTTGCCTCCTCGTCCTAGCCCGCCATGCTATTGATTACTGGCCTGTGCACCTACTTAAGTAAAGCAATTTCCAGCCGCTAAGTAAATATACACTTGTGGCCTCCACACTTAGAGCATATATTTATTTTGATATTTATTTTGATATTTATTTGTTGAGTTTTATATAGCGCAAACTAGACCCGAGACATCGGTTATCAGAGTGCTTTACATGAGCACCAGTTTCGTTACACGAGGACGCATTCATTTTTGTTAGGCACAGGGATTATTAAGTGATTAGCCCAGAATCACAGGATGCTGAGTCGTTGGCGAGACTCAAACCCGGTTCCTCAGCTTCCAGGTAAACCGCTCTGGGAATCACAGGATGTTGAGCATCGTTGCCGAGACTCAAACCTGGTTCCCCATCTTCGAGGTCAACCGCTCTAACCATAAGGCTACATCCTCTCCCCAGAATTCTGTTGGCCTGGAACACCACATGTCCCAAAGATGTCATCTAGTCACTCAATGACTGTGTCTTGAGTGGTAGATTAGAGTTTGTCAATTAAGGGAAATGGGGACTATTTATCCATATTCACCATCAGATGATGTCCATTGTCAAGTGGACCGAAATGTCAATGCTTACTCTACTCTTTCCCAGCCATGCTTTGGGATTACTGACATGATTAAGATGTGTTCAGTAACTTTAGTAGAAAGGCAGTTGCACAGATGACAGACCTTTAATTCCTTCTCAACCCGCTCATCAAGCTATTGAAATCAGACTGTCACCAAGAGCTCTTTTTGTGACGACGATGACAGGTCCTTTGTGGGCCACTTAAGTCATCTTTTGCCTCAGACTCTCCAGAATTAGGATTCTCAACCCTCACAATATAACTCTTTCCTTAGTTATGGACAGTTCATCTTTGACCAACATTTTTCTTCACTTACGGCCAGTCCAACTTGTACATACTTTTCGGAGGTAAACATCAACAATGCACAGCGATCTTTTTCACTTTCTCTTTATTGAACCGCTTGACGCTGATTTAGATGACAATCGACTTCATTTTACGTTGATTTGTCTAAACTGATGTCATCGCTTACCCTTGTTGGTGGCCATCGCGCATTCCGGTGGCCGTTGTGCCTTTGTGCTGTTATGCACTTGCTATTTCCTTTGCTTCGCAAACCGTTACAAAATGGTTCTCCTTCCCACAGCCTTTACATGCCTGATTGCAGGACATTTATCTTCATGTGGAAATGAAACCACATCTAAAGCACAAATTCTTTTACATGTAGACATCACCTAGTGTCCTTCAGGTTTTGGCTTACTTTTCACACTCATTACTGATTCATTTTGGGCACCTCTGACCTCCATGTCAGCAGCTTGTCTATGGGCACATTCTTAAGCTCTAGCAGCCATTAACAACCGCTCCAGACTAATTTTCTTTCCGCATTAGTCGTCTGAATGAATCTTACAAGCATCCATCAATAACTCTCTTCTTCATCATTAAATTCATTGAACTTACTGTTTGAGTGCATAGTTTCTCCACAAATTCAGCGATTGTTTAACCAACTTTGTCGTTAATAACTGAAAATATATCTTTTGCAATCTAAATTGGTCATTGGATTGAACTTGCGATTCAACGTTTCCTTAATCTGATGGTATGTGATTTCTTAGTCAGTTTGTGGCATTTTCCTTATGACTTATTTCACATCAGCATTAATGTTTGAGGTATTTGATATTCTTTTTATCAGTCCCTACAAGTGCATCAATGAACTTATCAAATGTCTCTATCCACACAGTCCATCCATTGCCAATGGTTTGCTTTTTGGCGGTATCAAAAGATGGTTTCAGCAAGGTGGCAGCATTGTTATTTATGGGAGTGGTTGGCTTTGAAGGTGAAGCTCTGCCAGAGTTTGTCGGCTGTCCACTAGGGCCTGAATCATCTGCACCATCTTTGAGGCCCTGCAATGGATCAGCCTCCTGATTGTCCTTGGCAGTCTGTGACTCCTTGTTGGTCTCCATCAGAGCCCTTCACTTTCTGGAAACCTCTGGTATTGGTCTGAGCCGCCACCTGGCAGCTTTGGTGGTGTGCCACTTCAAGTATTGAGCTCTGTAAGCCCAACCCTCATGCTTCTCCTTGGGTCTCATCTCCCATTGATGAGGTTGTAGAGCTCCACTTATCGAGGCTTTGGTAAGTGCAATGACAATATTCTTTCTGGTCAATTGTTTTGTCAGCCAGCACTTAAGGTATTTGACTGCTCAATTTTAAAGTGCCTATTTTATGTATCTGTGCATATCTGCCTTTGACAGCAGCTTTCCATATAATGTATGACTTTATCTTGCATGACAGCGTGATACCTTTTTGTTGGCACGACCAGCAGATTCTCGGCCAATGACATGTCGATTCTGCAATGCTTTTTGTCTTCAACTGTTTCACAGCAGCTGAAGCTGCACGTTGACTCCACAAGCATTGTCTATTCCGTACTTCGACTATGGCACACGTGGCATTCACAAGCAGTTTGCCTCGACCACAGCAAACTCTCTGGGAGAGCACTGGTAATTTTCGGGTTGCTTATCTCCTATCTCGTCGCCATTTGTAGCGTTTTCCCCAGCCTGGTTACCCACAAATGATTATGCCACACACCAATAGAGTACATGATTCTACAATAGATTAATATTACTGAAACAGACAATGTGTAGCTGTCGTTTCTTGTCTCTCCCTGTAGGAAATGTGTGTTCTCAAATGTGCTACTTTGTGCTGAATTGTGCGGTGTTTAATCCAATAATTGACTTATTGTTTTAAACAAGGGGGTTTTCATTTTGTGGTGGTGAGATGATGGCATGGAATCACATACTGTATTGATGTGTAATTCACATACGCTGTTTATGAATATACTATTAAAACTGTCTCTATAAGATTGTGGCACTGGATTCTTTAGACGTGATTGCATGTGAGATCAATCTAAGTGGTGTATGATGAAGTGCATGAAATGTATGTATGTGGCAATAGTTGCCTCCCAAGGTGAGTGATTTTTACTGTTGATAACAGTTCTCTGTTCCCTTGGCACATGGAGCCCTCTGTTTTGTACTGTTATCCAGAATTACTCCATTGTTTTCACCTCCTTTCAAGTCGCTTTTGGCAGACATACTTCTGGGTGCCAGGGTAATATTGGATTGTAGAGCTGCCAAGTTCTGCAGGTGACCATTTCTTTTTTTACTGAGTTAAGTTCAAGGTTTTTCTTTAGCATCTAGTTGTGTACTGTCACAAGGCAGCTGACAAGTTGAGAGGTCTGTAGGTACAACAATTATACAACTTATAGCTTGCCTCTGGGTATCATTTGCATCGTTGTAGCTGGGGAATGTAAAGGTTATTGAGAGAGTCTGACTGAGGTGCCAGATATGTTTAAAAGGCAAGCCTATATATCGTGCAGCCCCAAGGAATGCCTACCATACTGGTGGCTGGTGCATAGTTGCAGGGTGTTAATGTGATGGTAAGTGCTCTACAGATGAGGTAGGTTTTATTTGAGTTGATGAGGACTCCTTGAATTTGTGTGTTTTAGAAACTCCACTGCGTCAAATACTGCTAACCGATCCAGAAGGATCAATTACTCAACTCTGTTCTGGTCTCTGGTATTCTTAAAGGCGTCCAAGCTGCAGATTAGTGTTAAGTCTGCTTCTACCTGGTCTGAATCTTGTCTGTGTGTCAGAGAGGAGTTTGTTTTGGTCAAAATAATTAAGCTGGCGATCTGAGAGAAAGCTGCATTTTCAGTTAGTTTGCCTAGGAAGGGATAGTTTGATGGTTGTCTTTAGTCTGTGGGGTCTGAGTTACCGAACTCTGCTTCTGTGTTATGGGTTTAATGTTGGATGTTATGACTTCGATTGAACTCTCCCATTGACTGAGGAGTGCTGATGATGGTTCCGGCTGGTGTGGTAACAGAGGTTTCTTGAAGAGTGCACTTATATATTTTTGGAGAGAAAGTTCTACTGGAAATCACAATATGCCTATAGTTTTAAGCAGGTAACTGGTTTGTCGGGATTGCATGATAAACACAGGGAGCTATGGTGTTCCCATGTGCGCAACTCATCAGAATGAGGTACATACTAGGTTATGGAAAGAAGTGAGAATTTTAAAGAGTTAATTCCTTGGGCATTAGGCTTCTTAAATTTGATGCAAGAAACTATATTGTTTGGATTTCTTTGACAGAAGCGTTGTAAATTATGTACTGTCATTCTGGTTGCATGTTGTCTCAATTTTCTTTCAAGACTTCTAGGTTCCCTTTTGATACCACCACTTGGGTACATATTAAAATAGGCGATGACTGAAGAACCACACAAAAAATCTGCACCAACATAGTTCTATAACAGGGGTACGTTCTGGCCCCCTGTTTATTCAGCATCCACAAGGCCAACCTTGACAGTCACTTGGCCCAAGTGTTGAGCGACTCCCCCCCCCCCCCCCCCCATCCCCCCCCCACACACACACATCCCACACACACACCCCACCCCAAATCACGGTCCCCATCACTCTTCTCCCCCCTTCATTCATCCCCCACACCCCAGACTGGGCCAGGGGCTATTTGGAAGTCTTCAATATGTACACAATATCTTCTTGCTTAGCCAAACACCAATCTGCCTGCAGCTTCTGATAGATCAATTATGGGTATACACTAATTCTGTGGTTGGATCTTTATTTTGGTAAAACCAAGGTGGTCTGCTTCACGAGTCCGTAACAAACTACTGCCCAAATTTATCTGGGAGGCAAAGGTCAGCATCTTCATATTGGTGAAATCTTATAAGTACCTTTGCGTCCACATGAGTTTGCACTTCACCTTTAAAACATCTTTCATCCAGAAGAGCCATAGCAAACATTTTGTTTGTGTTCAAAACTTTAAGCAAAAGACCTGAAACACCTCGACACACCATCTTCTCCAGGTCATTGGCACAAAATGTATGCATTTGCTATCCTATGGTTCAAAATTGCTGAAAGGAAAAGATGCGGTGATCCGAAACACACCACAATCGAGCCTCTTAAAAAAACTCTTTGCAAGCCACAGTGTGTCTCTCAAGCCCAAATCAGGCTCAAGTTTGGCCTGCTACATTAGGGCCCAGCAAGGAATTGGCCCTTAGTAAAACTGTTTTGGAGGCTGAGATCGGCTGCATAGACTTCGCTTTCATATGTTGGCTCTAAATGGAATAAAGGAATGATAAAATGTATAAAGCGCATGAATACCCGGAGGAGTCTTGGCGCTATACAGAGCACAAAAGAGCAGACAAGAGCTAGATACTATTGGAGAGGATCATTGATTAAGTAGCCAGGTTTTGAGATTCTTCCTAAAAACAAAGTGAAGATGCTGTTTTCATTTTGAGTGGAAGGTGGTTCCAGCGAAGAGCAGTGATTCTGAAAAAACTTCTTCCCCCACAGGTGGTGTGTTTGACGAGAGCAACCTTTAAGAGTCTGGCTGAACATGAGCTCAGAGTTCTAACTGGAATGTACCAAACAATGTTTTTCTTAAATTAGGCTGTGGCTTTACCGTAGAGTGCTCTATAGATCAGGCAAAGTGCCTTCAAAGTAATACAATATCACACCTTCTGCCAATGCATTTGACTAATACATGACCTGACTGATTGAAATTTAGGACTTTTTAGAAGAAATCGTGAACCCACATTTTGAATAGTCTGTAGTTTCTTAAGTGGACCTTTTGGAAGGCTGACAGACTATTACAATAATCTAGTCCAGATAGAACTAAGGCGATAATCAGTCTACAGCTGATCAGCTGGAAGAAATTCTTCAACTTTTTTTTACCTTTCTAAGACAATGGAAGGAGGAGGAAGTAACCAAATTGACTTATGCTTTGTAATTTAACTCCCTACCCAACATGAACCCCAAGTGTTTTACTTTGGCTACTGGCACAGTAGCCATGCCCAAGTCTGAGGGCCACTAGTCAGGAGACCAGATGGACGGATTATTGCCAAACTGAATAACCTTTGTTTTTGAGGAATTAAATTGAAGAAAAGACCCCATGGCACTGTCATCCAACACTCAAAGCCCTGCGATTAGAGTATGCATGGCACATCACCATTGAATATACTGCTTTTAAATTGATCTCTAAGCGAGCAGCCAAGCTTTTATCACAAACCTTCGATAAGGCTGGATATGCTTGCAAACACGTGTCTGCAGTTTTGCCATTGTATGCGGTCTGGGGCTCACGGCAATATCTCCTCATTTCTTAGAGGTCAGGAAACTCGCTTTACTGCTCTTCTGCCTTGGTGTTTTCCCATCGAAGGACCTTGTCCCTTCCTGGAATCTGTCCTGGCCGAACAACCGGTGCCATTATGCGGATATACTAACGAAACTCTACTCCACCTACTGAGTGTGCGCGCCCGGCCCTGCTAAATAATAGGCAAAAACTCTTGCGACCAGTTCTGAGACCTCTGCAAGTTAGGTCCTGTCGCCCAGCTGTAATAGCCCTACGAAGCGGGAATCCAGTACAATTTTCATGCAAGGCAGTGAGGTTTCCCAACTATGCTGCCAAGAAGCTGGAAGGGCATGTAATGTGAACTGCAGGTTTTCTGAAAATGGACCTGTAATCCGTAAGATTCCTTTCATTAGCAATTTTCATATCACACTGCCGAAGCTCAATGTAGTTTCTCTCGGATCTTGAGGTGTTATTGTCACATCAATTTATTACGCACTTTATCCCTGGACAGGATTCTTATTCCAAGCACTTAATGGCTCAATGAGGCTTTTATCCTTTCACTGTCAATTAATGCATGAGATTGATACATTGCTGTCACATCAACGCATTATCACTTCATCCCTGGACTTGTTCACTATTCCTAGTACTTAATGCCTCGGAGGTTTTTATCCTTTCATTGATTGCTGATCTATGTCCAATAATATATATTGAAAATATTCCAATTCTTTATGGAACTATCCTGTTTCTATTAAGGTCAGTGGTATGTTGTTTTTGTGTTAATCGGTGCATCAGAAGCCTTTGTCTACCGTATGTGTAGCTTCTAGAATCATGTGGTATTCTGTGGTTAAACAGCAGCTAATTTGTTTTGTCTATAGTATGTTCAGTTTAAGTCTCTTGCATTGTCTTTCTTTCGTCAATAAGGTATTCTTACCAGCTCATGACTCTGTTCATTTGAGGAAGTTAAGGTGAAAGTGGATGGCATGATGAGAGCGTTGGGATATTGGGTTGTTACCCCTGATTGAGTATACTTTCCAACGTAAAAATAGCATTGAGAGTATGGGCTATTGAATGTGTGGGTCCTGTAACTAGCGTATGCTTGCCCAATGATTCAAGATTAGCATTGATCCGTGGCATACCATAAAATGCCGTTTCATCAAACCACACTTTGACATTCACATTGATACGTATATGTCGATCTATACAGTCTCTGCTACTGATAGTCATTCTAAGGGAAACAAAAAGGTGATAGGTGGATTGCTTAAATTAATCTCACCCACTGGTTATTACTCTAAGCTGCAGTCTAGTCCATTATTTATGCCCACCATTCCACCTTAGGCAGGAGCCAGTCATAGGCACACTCCCTCTGTGGATACTTTTCCAGCACCAGTTGAGGGGAGCCACTGGGCGGTTTCTGAGGATCAGGTTTGCACTCAAGCGCGTACAAAACGACCCGATAAAGCTCCGCTTGTTTTGTGAACCGCATGAAAGTAAGTCGTAAAATATTGAATGTCTGAAAGCTGACGATTTTACATCTGAAAAGTATGAAGTCCTACATCCCAGAGTGCATTTATATTCTCGTTAAAGTGCCTTGTGTCTAAAACTTTTTTGCTTTTGGCTGGGGCACACGTTACTCAATGGAGCCTAAATCAAGCTCGCTCTTCATCGCAGGATTAAATCCGAACTTCTTGTGGGCTGGAGCCATTTGAGTCTGTTTTTAGGTCTCGCCTAAGGCGAGATTATAGTAAGGCTTCGAAAAGTCTACCCAAACTGCGGATTAGGTAAAGTGCATGAGAGCCAGGCGCGTGCACATCGCCAGGCACATCGCACATCGCACACCACACCATTTGTCTGGGCCTCTGCATCAGACTTCAAAGGAAGTGGCTCCCCCGATTTTTTTTAAATTTATTTATTTTTTATCCCATTTTCATGTTCTAAAACTTTGCATGTATGAAACCCATGAAGTCACTGTTTCGTGTCCACACTCAATTACTCGCTCACTAATAAATGTGCTCTTGGGTGCTCGCTGCATATATCCCATACCGGCACCACCTAATAGCATCCCGGGGCTAGATCTGGTTCTCTCGCGAAGTCTGCTGCTGCTCTTTTCACTTTTCTAACAAAATACATCCGGCGCCACGCACGTCACTGCCGGCAGCGTGATAAACTCAAAGAAACGTTGTTGCTAAGGAAACCCTCGCTTTTCTGCTCACATTGACCTGCTTGTCATCCATTTGCTGCATCTGCTCTTATCTGTCTACACTAGGATAATCTCCTTCTGGTTCTGTAAGAGTAGAACGTTTTCCGGGATGAGCATGCCAAGTGATCACTCAACTGGAGGTGGCAGCGGTAACATCTTAAACCGGCAAACTGTTTGCGGCTAGGCGATCACTTCTAGAGTGGCCTCTTCCGGTGCAGCAAGACTGAGGCGGAATCTTCCGGTGTGAGTAGGCTGTCGTTTGAGGTAGTGTTGCTTTCCTAACCAATCACAGGATTCCTTGGACAATATGGCTACGCAGACCCTAGTAGTTGAGTACTTCGTTTTACCTGGCAGGCTACGCTACTTTATTTGTCACCTATAAATTGCATTATATTTCTTAAAAAGGACGTGGGCCTGTTTGTTGAAGTCCGGTAATGTGGGAAGCAGAGACCGTCTGATTTTTGTTTGTAGCACTACTTATTGGGATTAGGCACACTTAATGAGTAGGGAATCAAAGCGCTTTCTTCTCTTTGCACCCTTTTGCCACGTTGCCCTTTTCTTCTGATTCAGCATTTCTGTTCAACCCCATGCACACACGCACACACGCTTTCACCGGGCACAAACGCCACCAGCAGTCAGTGCATGCTTTCACCAGGCACACGCAACCACACTGTCAATGCACGCTTTCACCAGGCACACACCACCAGCAGTCAGTGCACGCGTTCACCAGGCACACACACACACACACACACACACACACACACACACACACACACACACACACACACACCAGTCGTCAGTGCACGCGTTCACCAGGCACACACACACACACCACCAGCTGTAAGTGCACTCTTTTACCAGGCACACACACCACCAGCCGTCAATGCACGCTTTCACTAGGCACACACACACCACCAGCCGTTAGTGCATGCTTTCACCAGGCACAGACACACCACCAGCCGTCAGTGCACGCTTTCACCAGGCACGCACACACACACACCACCAGCCGTCAGTGCACGCTTTCACTAGGCACACACCCACCAGCCGTCAGTGCACTCTTTCACTAGACACACACCCACCACCAGCCGTCAGTGCATGCTTTTACCAGGTACACATGCACCACCAGCACACGCTTTCACTAGGCACACACCACCAGCCGTCAGTGCACGCTTTCACCAGGTGCACACACACCACCAGCCGTCAGTGCATGCTTTCACCAGGCACAGACACAATCAGTCGTTCATGAATGCTTTCACCAGGCACACACACCACCAGCCGTCAGTGCACGCTTTCACCAGGCACGCACGCGCACACACCACCAGCCGTCAGTGCACGCTTTCACTAGGCACACACCCACCAGCCGTCAGTGCACTCTTTCACTAGACACACACCCACCACCAGCCGTCAGTGCATGCTTTTACCAGGTACACATGCACCACCAGCACACGCTTTCACTAGGCACACACCACCAGCCGTCAGTGCACGCTTTCACCAGGTGCACACACACACCACCAGCCGTCAGTGCACGCTTTCACTAGGCACACACACACCACCAGCCGTCAGTGCACGCTTTCACTAGGCGCGCACACACCACCAGCCGTCAGTGCATGCTTTCACCAGGCACAGACACAATCAGTCCTTCATGAATGCTTTCACCAGGCACAGACACCACTAGCCATCAGTGCACAATTTCTGCAAGCACACACACCACCAGCCATTAGTGCACACATCAATTGTTAAAGCATCCACATCAATTGTTAAAGCATCCACAATTAACTATTGTAGCAATCGCAGTATGGCGCACTTTACTATTAAACATATTCATCTAAAGCGCAGCAGGACACCATTGCTACAAAAATAAATACACATTTTTTTGGCCCACAATTTATAGACTTCTGTTGCAATTGGTGTTGCAATATCTAGCAATGCCAATAGCTCAAACTCTCTATAATCCTTTTCGGTCCAGGTCTCATTAACTCTCCTCTCATATTTTCTCCTCGGATATCTTTCTCTCCCCATGTCCCTCTCTTCGCCTCCCCTTTCACAGGCTCGCAGTCAAGAATCAAAATTATGTTTAGGGATGGCTCAACTGCTCAGCAAGTGAGCATTTCATTTAACACACTGAGCCATCCTGCTAGCAGAATAGTTTTGGAAGGCACGATATGGTCAGATGTCAAAGAACAGAACGCAACTTAGGTTTTTGTTTTGTGGTTGAATTTTTATACTCTAAGAAGTATGTTGAAAAAACCAAATTTTTTAAGATGGGGAAAATTGGGTTTTTATACGAATTTATGAGATTCTTGTTGCAAAAAGTACATTGAAAAACACAGATCCAGGCACTTAAAAAAATGTACAGGAATTCAGTTTGCAATATTCTTTGTGTACGTCCACCACTACCACGTCCACCACTACCACGTCCACCACTACCACGTCGCCCTCATTCTGTCGATCTGTCGCCCTCATTCTGTCGATCTGTCGCCCTCACTCTGTCGATCTGTCGCCCTCACTCTGTCGATCTGTCGCCCTCACTCTGTCGATCTGTCGCCCTCACTCTGTCGATCTGTCGCCCTCACTCTGTCGATCTGTCGCCCTCACTCTGTCGATCTGTCGCCCTCACTCTGTCGATCTGTCGCCCTCACTCTGTCGATCTGTCGCCCTCACTCTGTCGATCTGTCGCCCTCGCTCTGGGGCACCACTGCATCGCTCTGGGGCACCACTGCATCGCTCTGGGGCACCACTGCATCGCTCTGGGGCACCACTGCATCGCTCTGGGGCACCACTGCATCGCTCTGGGGCACCACTGCATCGCTCTGGGGCACCACTGCATCGCTCTGGGGCACCACTGCATCGCTCTGGGGCACCACTGCATCACTCTGTGCAACCATTCAACAACTGGTTCAAATGTTCTCTCAATGTTTCAAGCTTTATTACAAATGTCACGAAAAGATGTTAATATTTCACTTCTGTTCTTGGGTTTTAATCACAATAAAATACACTGAACATAATCTTCACCAAAGTTATTTACAAAAGTTTAAGCTATTGCCATTATGAATTAGAATAGCTTTTTTAAAGTATTAATTATTAACAAAAATAAGCCATTGTTGTTTGTAATATCAATACATCCAAGTCACGTAAATACAACACATATTGCATTACAAATGCTATAGGTGCCACATTTGCGCAAGTTAAAACTATTGGCATTGTAAATGGCAAAGCTATTAATTTCACTATTTTCAAAACCAACACCTAAATAAAAAATGTGTTATTTACAATACCAATAGCTCAAACTTTCCTAATGCGAGACCTATTGCATTGCAAATGCTTGTTTTAAGGCTCAGAGCTGCTGCAGACGCCTGCGTCAATCTTTCCAGCTCGCAGGGTTTACTCCTGCCCGCACAGCGTGGACGTGAGCAGAGGACAGGGTGGAAGAGTAGTGAAGAAAGAGCTGGAGGAAAAGGTATGGAGAGAAATCACGTGGAGGGCAAATGGGGAAAAAGAACGAGACAATCGATAGATGGGGGAAAGAGAGGAGGGGCGGAAAGGAAAGGCGCTAGTTCGAAATTGTTTGCCAGGGCAGCTTTCGGTTGCAAGTCCAGCCCTCCTGCTCTGGTCATGGGTCCCTGATTTTACTCTTGAATCCCTGACTCGTCGGCTCAAGCAGCCACCTCCAGTGTACACCGTCGTCCATAACTATGGTTGCCACCATTGTCGGGGGATAATAATGGTAATTTCTATTTACCTTCAGGTTCTGGGAGGGCCAGAACACAATATATAATGTCCGTCACTGTAAACTGCCCCCAGATTTCTTTTATATGAGGGCTACTCTGCCTCAGCTTTCCTTAATAGTAGTCTAGTAATAGTTTAGGCAACTGTAAATCCTTGAAATCCATTTTCATAGTGTGTGTGTGTGTGTATATCTATGTGTGTGTGTGTGTGTTATATATATATATATATATATATATATATATATATATATATATATATATATATATATATATATATATATATATATATATATATATATATATATTTTCTCTTCAAATTTACCCCCACATTTGGGGGTGGGGGGCAAAGATGTGGTTATTTTATTTTAAGCAGTCTTGGCATGAAATTACGTCAAAGTCGGTAAAATTCTTGTCAGGTGGCAGCCCTGTTCATTACTGGTCCCCTGTGGAGGAGGGGGCACTCCATGTAGGCACAAACCAGCGCCATAATGAAAGGGGCCTCGTGACAGCTCTAAACCAAAGGAGATGCCATATTGTAATTGTCGTTTTGCAGCCATTATTTTTAGTATTAAATACTATCATATTTACGGTAAAAACAGTATTGTAACATTATTGGCAATGGAGCCCATCACAAATGGTAGTTATAGACCAGGCTTCTCCAACAAGTAGCTCGTGAACTACTGGTAGCTCCAACTACCTGTGAGTAGCTCTCCTGTGTGCAGCCCAGTGAACTAAACTAGTAGCTTTTGTGTGGCTGAATTAATATATGTATACATGCCAAATTTGAAAAGCGTGCATTTGAAACAAAAATATGTATTTTCAGAATTCAAATGCTGAGGTTTGTAGAAAACAGATTGAATTTCCAAAATATATTTAAAGCTGATATTAGTAATTAAAACCAAAAGGTGTTGGGAAGACTATTAATTAAATTAGTAAATTTACTAGTGCTAGGGTCACTGCGGCATTGGCTATGCGGAGACATTCCACACAAAGCATTTTTTTAGATTACTGCTGGCCACCGTGCCTGATGCACTGCGGTAATCGCTGTTAGTAATCTTGCATATAATACGACTACATCTCTAATATTAGCTCAGGAGGGTTTTTGTTCGATACGAGTAGCTCTTTTTTTCAGAATATTGGGGATAGGATGTGGCTCAACGGCTAGAGCAGGCGACCGCTAAGCTTGGGAACTGGGTCAGAGTCTCGGCAGAGATGATCAACATCCTCTGATTCTGGGCAAATCACATAATCTTCCCATGCCTAACAAAACAAGTATTGGAAATGCAATAGGTCTCGCAGCATTAGAGTTAGTGCTTTTAGAATTGTTTATGGGTTTTTTTGTAAATCTTTAGCATTTTTGTTTCCTGTAGCCAATGCTAAAGAATTAAAAAAAAAAAGCCATAAACATTTCTAAAAGCTCTAACTCAAATGCTCCGAGACCTATTGCACTGTGTGAGGGTGAGGGGTTGAGGGTGAGTGAGGGTGAGGGTGGGTGAGGGTGAGAGAGGGTGAGGGTGCATCCCGCGCCTGTGTGTCCATGGAAATTCATTCTTTGTTATTAATGTTGTCGTAAAATCTGACAAATAGCCATCTTCATTGGGGGCCATTTCTCTTCGCAGGGGCAGTGCAGTCTGCGTGTGTGTTTTATCCCGTGCAGTCATTTCGTTGCTGTTTTTTTTAGGAATATGCCTTCTCTCGCCCCTAGTCAGCGCGCGCTTTCCCACCGTCCCTGATTTATGGCAGGGAGTCTGTCACTGCCGGGCTGCCATTGTTGTATGTTTGTGAGGGAGTTGTGGTGTTTATGGGTGCCCGAGATAAATCATTGCTCAACTCGAGAGGATGTGCTGGGAGACGGCTGCGCAGCGCTGGAAAGAAGGGGAGCCGGGCTCTGCCGCCGATAAGGTCGGCTTCTCCAGAGATGTCGGCGGAGCTGCACTGAAGCCGGGGGTCCCTTCTTGCCACATCTGGAGTGGGAAGTTAAGGGACATTTGTTCATATTTGTTAAACTGGCGCCTTGTTGGCGTCCCCAGCCTGCTAGGAGCTGGGATGAAAAGGAGCTGCCTGCAGCCTGACATCACAGCATTCCTCTGCCCTGGGCAGCCTCGGGCGCCCAGCCGCGCTCCCCGGTGGAATATTAACAGGATGCGAGGCCGATCTGAGCCCAGGACTCGGAGGGGAGAAGGGGGTATACATGGGTGTGTGCGTGTGCCAGTGGCTGCGCGGGGGCACCACTGGCAGAGGTCTGTGCGGGTACAGAGCGGTGATTTCAACAGATTGTGGGCGATTTCTTTAACACCACAATTGTCTTTGTGTGGAATTACAAGTTGTCATTTAAGCACTAGGGTAGAACCTGGAAAGCCCTTAGGGTCTCGCAGCTTTCCGAGGTAGGCGAACTGCAATGACAAAAGTGCATGGCACAGGAGTGTTTACGTTCTCTTAGCTCCAAGCCTTTCACCGTAACACGGCGGGCAGGGGAGGGGGCGGAGAGGGGAGAGGTGCGACACGGCAGGCAGGCAGGGGAGGAGAGTAGGAGGAGGAGGGGGGAGGAGAGTAGGGGAGGCACGGCCTAGCGGCAGGCAGGCAGGGGAGGAGAGGAGGAGGGGGGAGGAGAGTAGGGGAGACACGGCCTAGCGGCCGTGCAATCAAGTAGTGAGGGGGCGGAGCTGGGGGAGGCTGTGAGAGAGAGTAGGCAAGGCAGGCGGCTGGGGGCATGTGCACGCGCATTTAAGCTCAATGCGCATGCGCATTGAGCTTAAATTTCTCGTGCACTGCAAGGAATCGCCACGATTCCTTGCAAGTTGGATAAAGAGTCGATGAGCCCCCATAGTCTCGCTTGCTCGATGCGCATGCGCATCGACAGGCGAGACCTAAAAATGAATGTGCTTCTAATGCAACTGTGCTCATGTGAGGCGCTCTGATACCCTAGCGTCGAGTTATAAAACGTTTAGCGTTGCGCTATATAAAACGGAAAAAAATATATGTGTATGTATGTGTGTGTGTGTGTGTGTGTATATATATAATCGGTAGATTGCACTGTGGGCGTGGAGGACTTCCTACTTTGCCCCCGCCGATATTATTTCCCGGACTTTGGAGGTGGCTGCGAGTTGGGGAGCGGAGAAGGCGGCTGATGTTCGGCATACCCCCTGGGGGCACTACAATTGGCTGGGACAGGACTTACCCCCGCAAGACACCAAGAAACGGCCAGGTATGGTGCATTCTGGGTCCTGTAGGCACCGCACTACAAGCAGCCTGCAGGAAGTGTCAGGCGATTGGTACTCACCTGGAGGGGCGGAGTCACGTGTCCAGCAGCAGGAGGAGGCACAGACATTTAAGTCAAGCAGGGGCCTGAACCGTGCACATACCCATGGCGCTGAGGAAGGCGAACTTTGAGCCGAAATGCATTCGCCACTGTGGGTGTTTTACCGAATAAAGAAGCCTTCATTGTTTCCCCAAGTGTGGCCTCTCTTCTTCCTTTGGAGGAGTTCTGGATGTTAATTCAGTGTGTTACCAGCAGTCGCGCTTTGAGAGGTCCGCGCAGCACACAGTTGGCCCTGGCAACGCTGGTCTTCGCTTTTGCGGAATTCTTGTTGTCCCTGGTAAGGGAAAGACCGGGGCCCACCACCGAACCTGGGAGGATATGGGGCGATGTAGCAATCGGTAGATTGCACTGTGGGCGTGGAGGACTTCCTACTTTGCCCCCGCCGATATTATTTCCCGGACTTTGGAGGTGGCTGCGAGTTGGGGAGCGGAGAAGGCGGCTGATGTTCGGCATACCCCCTGGGGGCACTACAATTGGCTGGGACAGGACTTACCCCCGCAAGACACCAAGAAACGGCCAGGTATGGTGCATTCTGGGTCCTGTAGGCACCGCACTACAAGCAGCCTGCAGGAAGTGTCAGGCGATTGGTACTCACCTGGAGGGGCGGAGTCACGTGTCCAGCAGCAGGAGGAGGCACAGACTTTTAAGTCAAGCAGGGGCCTGAACCGTGCACATACCCATGGCGCTGAGGAAGGCGAACTTTGAGCCGAAATGCATTCGCCACTGTGGGTGTTTTACCGAATAAAGAAGCCTTCATTGTTTCCCCAAGTGTGGCCTCTCTTCTTCCTTTGGAGGAGTTCTGGATATATATATATATATATATATATATATATATATATATATATATATATATATATATATATATATATATATATATATATATATATATTCATCACACAAAGGTTACCCCCAAGAAAGAGCCTCCAGGTAGGTGATTAAAGCATAGTCTTTAATGAAACACAGCAGCGCACATTAAACAAACGTGCTTTCAAAAGTTAATGGCACCCCTGCCATACGCGTTTCAGGTTTCCCCTTCGTCAGTGGCTGAAGGTGCTGCGAGAAACCAGGTCACATGTGCAACTCATTTAAATCAGTAAACCTGTCCCAGTGGGCGTCGCCGTTACTACAGCATTCTGGTTACCGTAGTTGCATATTCCAGTGAAGTGTTCCCCAGAGTCTCAGTGCTGCAAATTATCATCCGAGTGGATAGAAAACAAACGATTGTTCTTGGGCGCTGCAATGTATAGCGTGTTCCATTATGCTCTACCTCCCATTCGAGATGACTTGGAGTTCAAAAATCATCTAGGGTCCGCTGCAGCAGCGTGGCTTCCTCCGCGACTGGGCCAGTCGCTCAATATTCATCACACAAAGGTTACCCCCAAGGAAGAGCCTCCAGGTATATATGTATATATATATATATATGTATATGTATATATGTATATGTATATGTATATATGTATGTATATATTGTCGCTCCAGGTTGTCCACCTCTTGAGTAGCACACGAGCAGCAGCTTTATTTATGTGTAGGTGAGGGCGGGGATCTGCTTGTAGATATATGTATATATATGTATGTATATGTATATGTATGTATATATATATATATATATATATGTGTGTTTAAGGCCCCTGTCCATGACTCTCGCGTGGATTAAAACCCTAGGGTGTGGATGGATTTTAAAGGACAATAACTGGTATTATTGGCTGGCTGCAAGGTGAGTAAAAACAATTAGGATAAGAGTGACAGGCGGCCCACCCCAGTGGTCCTTATCCGGTCACCTTTCTGTTGTAAGCACTGCACCTCAAGGCCCACACCTATCAACAGCCCATCAAGTTTGTGCGTGTAATGATATTATGGTATTTAGTTTAACTCATGAGAATCCTTATACTGACAACGTTGCTGTTTCACATCTCACCGCACACCCACTCCTTTGATCTTTTCCTCAAAATTGCACTGCGTTCTGCAGTGTAAATGATATTTTCTCTGATTGCCAGAAAGCGCCGCAAGAGTTTTGACACTTCTTTCAGCTTTAAATCCAATTTTCTTGCAGCAAGCTGCTTGTTATTAGTTTCAGACTTTCTTTTTGTCTCGTGCTGCAGTATTCATCCCTTCCCTCAAAAAATCCTTCATGCTCATCACATGTCTTCTTGTGCACTGAAACAACTGGTGTCTATGCAGCAGATACTTTTTCTGGAGCCAAACTGTACAAGGAAGGAGCTATTGGCCCTTTTACCTTTTGAGTAGCGCCTATTTTGGCCAATGGGGGATTTGTTCCAAGACGTCTGCTTCCAACTGTGACGCTTGACGCTTTCTCTGATCCTTGTGCAATCGCTCGATCTCCTGGTGACAGGTTATATACATTTGCACCAGTGCAGCATATTTGCACACTGACACTTGATTAGTGTGAAAAATACTGTACAAGTTGACCAGTGCAAACATTTTTTAGACCTCTGCCATTGGAAGTGCACTTTTGGCACTGGTCCATTGGTGCAATTAATGCCTTGCACTTGTGCTGACATTTGTAATTGGACCATAGTGTGCCTGGGTAACATGACTATAATACGCAGTGCTCAGAGCAACGTAAGTGCATTGCTGGCTTATTAAGTGAAAATTGCCATCAAGACTCCATGTTTCTAGCACAGGAGTTTCAATCGACAACCAAATATATTCTGGGTGTTGTAGGCCTGGCTGGATCTGCTTTCAGGAAATCAGTTCGCCTAATACACCTGATGACAATAGGGTGTCACAGAAAAGACTAGATGCGTTGTGTGCTGATAACACAGAGCAAGGTGACGCCTCTAGCTCGTTGGCTTGGCTCTGAACAAATAGCCTGTTTGGTTTGTTAATTCGGTGATTTTTTTTTCCAGCAAATGCTGCTACCGAGGTAGAAGTGATTTAGTTGCATTGTCGCCCTGCTGCCTTTGATGTGCTCAGTGGAATGGTTTCCAGGGAAGGATGGTCTTCAACTCTTCGCACGGCCATAGAGTTGCCAAGTGAGGAAGTGCAGTGTTTTACATGGCACCTTGGGCAGCGGTGTTGGTACACATCAATATATCCTTTCCTACTATCGGTTATTGCAACTTCTACGAGCTGAGTAGATCCAAGTTAGTTTATAGCCTCCCCTTCGTGATGTAGCCTGCAGCTTGGCCGGATTGCCCTGGGCTCGGAGTCTGTGGCCACCTACTGGGCTGAGAGATGCCGGACATGCTCTGCCCTTGGGGTTCCTCTGAGTTTGTTTGAGGAACCACTGGACTCTTACTTGACGCTAGGACTGACAATGCATGGACCTCGCCTTACCCCCATATTCACCAGATCTGTGGTTTCACCTGTTCACTGAACTTCTATAAGCAAGACTGCTTGTAGTCCGACTGATATTTTAAGGTGGTCATAGGCTCCGGCTGGGTACTTGGTTAAACTAATAAAGGCATTTCCTAAAGTTTGTTTTGCGCACACCTACGGACTAACATATAGGCACCTGGGCAGTGCCTAATACAGCACAAAAAGCTCATTTTTGTCAGTATTGTAGGCATGGAAATACAGCTAACGTCGAGGTCACAATTGAAAACTAGGCCTCCCATCATTGGGTGTAATGCTTCTAGGGCTGCAGTATTGGCTGGCCTCTGGATGTTCCACTTTGCGTGCGGTACTCCAGGTGGTGTAGGTGGCTGGCATGTACTTCTTCCTCAGGAGAGCCCTTGTGATTCCTAGCTGCAGGCCACCACATACTTCCATGCATGACCATTGGCCAGATATTTCCATGCATATTTTTTGTTAATAGAACCAAATGCTTTTGATAGTGCTAATGTTCATTCGATTGGTTAGCTGGTGTTCTTGAAGTTGTGTTTTCTGCTTCGTTCATTAATGCTTCTTAAACATCAGGCAGGCAGCTGAGAAAAGGGCAGTATGCATCCGCGACTGACTCCTTGGTTTAATTTTTATTGGACTTATTTGGCTGTGTCCTGATCTGGCCCTCCTGTGATGGCCAAAGATGCTTCAACTTGACCTCGGGGTTGGTCAGGTCCCAGACTGGGCATTGGGGGCAAGAGGGGGGGCTTGGCCTCTGACATGTCTGGCCTCTGGGGGGCACCATTTTGTACTTGATGTGTGTCCTCTGTGCCTGCCACTTAATACAGGATATATTTGGTACCGATTTGTCTGAAGGCTCTAGTACGTTCTTTGAATGCATGCCATTTCTCCTGTATCTGCTCAAAGCCCTTACCTTCTGACTGTAACACAGAGCTCCATCGATTGAGGTGTCTGCCCACCTTAAGGTTAATTCGGGTTATGAGAGGTTGTTTGCTGACACCTGATAAAATGATTGCGCTCACACGCATGGAGTGCATCTTGTGGCGCCACTGTAGGTCGAGAGGGACCCAATTAGAGGTTTAACATGGAATGAATGTAGCTCGTGTAGTCATTAGGCAAATGGTTGCCACTGGCTCTTCCCTTGGGTCGTGCCCCTGGCACAGTCACCTTTTCTGGGCTTAAAACAGACCTGTGGCCCATGGGACACGAGAGGCCATGTCTCGAGTAGATGAGTAATGTTAATTGCTTTTCATGCTTTTCATGCTGCAATTCTATTGATTCAGAGATTTTGAGCAAGGAATTCTTTGACAGCCGAGGTCAAGGAATTCTGCTTTTTCCCTTGACACACAGCATCAAGTTTTCACCTTCTTTCACGTTAAAATAATTTTATTTTAATGAATGTCTCAGCACCACCATTTGTTGAGCAAAAGAGCTCCCTGTGTCCACTTGAGTGGCCATAGAAATGCCACCCGCGTGGGTTTGGAGTGTATGCACCTGTGCTCTGTTAGACTGTCAGGAAAATCGCAGTATGTTTCTGCAGGTTTTTATTTTTTATTTTAGCTCAGTGGCCACGTGTAAAGATGGCTGCCATGTAATTGTGCGAGTCCCTAAAGGGTTTTATTGAGGTACGGAGTGACAATCAAAGTGTACGCAATTTAGAGTGAATACTAAACTCTCACTGGACGCAGAAACACTGGCAGCATCTGGTTATAGTAGAAAGGACAGGCCCTTTGTGCCTGTCACCTTAAAGGGCAAGCAGTGGAGTGGTCTATGCTACTGAGAGGTCTCCCTAGGCCCGACTGTGGGTCCTTCCCTCTATCAGAGTATGAACAGTGTGTTTTCTCCCCATATATGAAGTAGGGTGACCATGGAACGTGTGTTGTGCTTTTCAGCATGGAGGCAAGGATCCATTTTGGGATTCCCGTGTGTGGATAGTAGACAAAATGGAGTTTAAAGATTAGCCTATCCAGCGAGAGATGTGATTTGGAGGATGGCCTGGCACCTTAGAATTGAGCCAGGGTCCAGGGAATGGACGTTGTAATACAATTACTCTAAGTGCAGAATTGCTCCCTCACGCTTTCGCCCTCACTCCTGAGGGGCTGCTGCAGGTATTTTTTGTGACCGGAGTAGTGAGAATGCCTCTCCTTCATTTGTGTCTTTGTTTCCAACTCCCAGACTCTCCAGCGCCATCCAATGTGCCTTCTGATTATGAATGAAAAAGGTCAACGGCTTTAATGGCCTCATTAAAACTTGCCCATCACCACGAAAGCTCAACGTAACGTACAAACAAGTGGGACTTTGCAATCCATATATGCATAAGCTAGCCAGGGATAAAACGGTGGGTAGTAACCCCAATCAGTCGTGGAAGGGATTTGCAGTGACCGTTGTCCAGGCTTCATGCACCAGTGTGGAGGAGATCATTTCTGAGTTAAAGGGGTGGTGCTGTTGACTGCCAGGTCTTTCTCGGGTGCAACAAAAGTCGAGGCAAGAACATGCTAGAAGCACCCAAGCCTTCCTGGATAAGGATCTTCTGGCTTGGCTGAATTACCCAGAGCACCGCCTGCCTGCCTCACTCATGGGTTCAGCAGCCCAGGTACCTACCTGGTGACATTGGCAGAGCATGGCACTTGGCTGAATTCAGCTGGAAATGCTGCCTGACACGGTCTCCACGGTGGAAGCTAACTACTGTGCAAGAGCGGTCTAGCAGCGGCTGCTCCCCCGCTAAGGTGGAGCACCTCCACACTGCTCTTAGAGCAGTGGAAAAAGGAAAAATAAAATTATACTTATCATTTTATGTTGTCGTAATGAGGCCGGTTTACAGGGCGGGCTGAGCTGTCATCACAGTCAGCAATGGAGGATTGGTTGGGGCACTTTAGTGCGCATGACGGTTTGGCCGTCCCCTGTTGCATTGCACTGCCTGTGTTAAACATGACGCTCAGACAAATCACAATTCTACTGCCATGGTGACAGCAGTGTCATGATTGGCGTAGGGGAGGCTGTGTGTTTTAGGGTGGGAGGTACTACAGAGTGGAGCCTGGCAACTAAATGTGTAATTAATGGGGACTGAGCGGGTGGCACAGAATATGCCGCTACCAATCGGAGTACGAGATTGGCAGAGAGAGTGCTGCTCATTTCTTCCATAAGTCAGTTGCTACACTTTGAACTCCCGACTTTTCCCTCTGTTTTATCACTTTGTCTTCTCCCATGGGATTTAAAGACGTTATGTAGGCACTTTTTTACAAGTCAGTCGTCGCCCCAGTCAGATTTCCCTATTATGCGTCTTTCACAGGGCACTTTGATGCCAAGGAACATTGTGGATTTGTGTTGTTGGACTTGCAAATTCCCCATTTCCAAATCTTTCTTTGAGCAGAAAAATATCAGTAGCTCATCAGCCCAAAATATATATCGTCTTTTAGCCAAAATACCGTTTTAAAAAACTGCAATAACTTTAGTTTGTTGTAAACCGCATTGCAGGTTTGTCCCACTTTCCCACCCGTAGCCCTACCTTGCAGCCTGTGTATTATACTGCGGGTCTAGGGAAAGTGCAAGGAGTATCCGTGGTGGGGTGGGACCATCGCTATTCCCCTCCTATTTATTATCCGTTATGCCACCACCTGGACTAAAGGAAGCCAGACCAGTACCAGGGATATCGTAGAGATAGCCGGGGGCTGCTACCCATGCCAACCCCAAATGGACCTCCATTTGGCGCAAAATGGCTGCCAGAGCAGGGGCCTGGATCAACAGACTCCTGACAGTTATGATGGATGGCTCCATTTTGACCTTCCGTGGGGGCCGACTGGCCCGGAAGCTTCCCTGCTGGCCGCGACCTTGTGTGCGCTTCTGACAGGGGGGTACGGCCCTAACATGGAATAAGCAACTGCCTGAGCTATCAATTCGAGAGTGAATCCGCTACGTTAAATTGTCCTAATAGACGGTTGTGATGAGACATCCATCATGCTTTGCTTGTCAGGTGGGGCTGGATGGGGTGCAGGTGCTCGTCAGGATGTTGTGGTGATATCACTGCACTCAAGAGGGTGGTGTCCTCCAGGATTAAGTATCTCTGATTTTAGAGCATTGCGCCTTGCATCCCGTTGTCAAGGAGCTGAGTGCGTCTTAAAGGAGGCGCTTTGGTGGAACGTGTCCCCTCGAGGGCCGCTAATTAAGAGACGTCAAAAATCCTGTCGCTGGGTGGAAAAAAAAGCTCCGACGACGAGTTGTTTATGCCTCTCCAATGTATATATTTGTCGGTTTCTTTTAAAATGAAGCCTGCCTCTTCTTTTGAGCGCACACGAGATGTTTTCATCAAAGCGGAGGGTTCTTTTCAGATCCCAAATTAAATGGCTCTGAGCAGTGCTAGGCTCACAGAACAGACGTGCCTGCTGTAGTGATTGCATAATGCTGTTGTACGCAGCTTGCTGCGCGAGGGCTTGGCTGCGGGCCAGCCTCGCTCGCATCTGTACTGCCTCGTGTCATCCAGCGCAGCCGGCTCTGCAGGAAGGCGGGGTTGCGCGCCTGCGCAGTGATGCCACCACGGAGCGGTCCATTACGCTGATTTTTGAGACTTTTTAGTGTATTTTATCCTAATTGCATTTATATAGCGCTTACTACCCCTGACGAGGCGTTGAAGCACTTTTACGGTGAGTAGCACGCTACTCTGGAAACCTTAAAGGATTAGTGGTGAACTTGTATAGGAGTTGAACTAATGGCTAGGGCGGTCGACTCGAATCTGGGGAACTGGGTTTGAGTCTCGGCAATGACGCTGGACATCCAGTGATTCTGGACAAATCACGTAATCTCACACGCGTCCTCATGTAATGCAACTGGCAGTGCTTTAAATGGGCCGGTACTCACCGGTACTGAGTACCGGCACTTCCAAATTTTCTAGCCGTCAGTACCGGCACTTTTCTTAAGTTAGGGAGTGTACCAGTACCCTGATTAATGGCACGGCAGGCTCGGGTTCGGTATCTCGTCCAACGCAGGACAGATGCCGCTCGTTCAGGATCTCTCAATCGCACTGAGCCTGTAAATCAGACTTTTGCAGGGACGCTGCTGAAACCCAGAGGCGCCCCTCTATGTTAATTGCAGTTCATCAAGATAAATAATGCAGAGTGCGGGGGGAGGATCCAGGTCGTAGACCAAGATGGCCGCTCGGGCTCCCGGCTCCGTCTCCCACCACCATATCCAGCTTTCTAGCCGGCGCCCCAACTATGCTCCCGCACGGCCGAGATAAAGCGGCTCTGATCCATGCGCGCCCGAGTGTCCTGACGGCTTCTTGGCCGGAGATGTGTTGTCTCGAAGATTGCGGCCCGCCCCTGACATGGAACCGGGGTCTAGGGTGCTGAAGTGCCCGGCCTCAACCTCAATAACAACGGCAGGGTGTATGGCGGAAGTACCGTTCTGGCGAGATGGGGACTCGGATTTTCCAGATTTTGACGGCGATCCTCGTGCAATATTGCAGCAATGGTGATGTTTGAACCACCGCTTTCTGCGGACGCTCTAAGGAATACTCCACCCCCCAACCCCCCGTTGGTGGGTCCGTGACTGTATGCCCTGTGCCAACTGTATCAATCCTGACTGAGGTGAGTGTCTCCCAAAACCCCCATTGGGATTATTTGCCAGCTACCTGATGAGCGGCCTCTGGACACATTTCACCAAGTGAGGTGCACTCCGTGGTGGGAACGCCTTGCACGCAATGGTGCCTAAGAGGGTCTCGGAATCGATCCTGAATTGCTCTGCAGGGGCCACGAGAATGATGCGATCTGACACCCGGCGTGGATCGGCCTGGTATGATGAAGCCCCGCTTGATGCTGGGACTGGCGTTAATGGGGGAGAGAATATGGAACTGCGGTTGGGCGATATCATGGCAGCCATTGCGGACTTGCATTCATCTCTGCAACACAAGATGGAGACCGCGGGGAGGGCCCTGGATGCCGTCGTGCGCAGGGATCGTCTCGATGGAGCGGAATCCGCCCCGATGGACGGACCACTAGAGGCTGTGGGGCATGGGGCTTATTGGCGGACGGCTCATGAGTATCCCGAAGACTTTGTGATTTCGGGGCTCGATGGAGGCAACTTGTGTGCCCATGCCCGACAGGGGGACAGCAATGCTGCGCGGAGTCCGGCGCCTACAACGGAGACGGAAGATATTACGAAGGTACTACTCCCGGGAGCGTTAACCTGTTTCAACCATCAACCGATCTACAGCGGCGGGCAGCGGTGGCGTTACGACATATCTTTTGTACTTTGTTTTGGACTGGTGGTAAAGAGTGAGCGCCACCACTTGCGTTCCCTGGTGGCCCTCGGGCATGTTGATGACTACTTCCTTCGAACGACATTATTGTATACTACCGCACCCCAAGATGACATCCTCGTCCCAGTCTGGTATTTTGAATCCCTCACACCTGTGGCAGAGGGTCTGGGCTGCATCAGTACTTTGGACCGGGCGGGCCTGGGTTAAGAATCGTAGTGCTGTTTTTTGTGTGCGGCCAGTGCGGGACTTTTCACCTATGTCATTATGGCGCTAACAGTGGGCTGGCGAAGACTGAACCCACTCAAACTACATTTATTGTATTGCACTCAGTTTTCTGCATGGAGTGGGTATTCTTTGTGGTGGGGGAGGGGGGGTAGGTGTGGGCTGGGGGTCTGTCCTGGTGTCCTCCTCCGTTTTCTTTCTTCCCTCTTTTGGGTTCTTCTTTTAATTTAGTTGGGCGATAGCTCTCTTCCTCTCTTTTCAAAATTTCGGGTTCCATACAATGGGCGACAGGCACGCTGCTGAGGGGGAGGCCGTAGCCGTAGGCAGGGGTGCAGGGTGGGGGGTTAGGGGAGGGGTACTACTGTTTTTCTTTTCCTGTTCTAGGGCCCCTTTTTTCTCTTGTTTCTCTCGGCTTTCCCTCTATTCTTCCTCTTTTTCTTCTCTTTCGGGAAACCGAGTGGTAGGTTGCTCACCATGAGTTCTCATGGTTCAAATTGCAAGGGTGGACGTTTCTCTAAAGTTTTAAGTTACAGCGGGCATATACTGTATTGGTGGGCGAACTGTACTGTTTGTCTATCCTGGTTAATATGCACTAGCGCCAACGCCCTGCCTACATTAGTCCTGACTGTGAAGATCCTGATCAATGGTACCCCTTGCATTGGTATTATTTGACTGTACGGCATTAGATCCTGTTCTCTCCTTAACTTTTAAAAAGAAACTTTTCATCCTGGAACCGATATGGTACGGTCATTATCCCGAGCTACAATAGGGCATTTGGGAGGCGGAATGTTGCATGCTTATGGCTTTATTGATTTGCTTGCCCGTGATTGTAACTGCTTTACGTAACAATAAAGGTTTACCAAAAAAAAAAAATGCAGAGTGCATAAGTTTGACAAAGTTTTGATCTAAGGAATATACTGTGGCTCATTGAGCAAAATACATGTATAAACAGTCTGCCCACTGGAGGGCGTCATTTAGCTGAAATTTGGAAATATTCCAAAAATGTCCCGAACTGGAAGGATTGTGATAGAGAACTATTCCAACAACAATACTGAGCGTAAAACGTTTGTTTACAGATATAGTGAAACACTGGCCACGTTTTACCATTAGAAACAAAGCAATATGCACAGGTATTCAATTTATATGTTGAATGAGATCACTAAAATCAGCAATGTCACTTGTATAACACAATTGTTTTAAATGCACTAAATTATACACACAAGGTGGTGGAACCAACAACGCGAGGTGTTTTCCACATTTCACACTACATCACCCACAATACAAAGCGTGTAACCAAAAGGAAGTGATGTCATCATGTTGAAATTGTATTTTTTCAACGCTAGAAGGCATCGCTTTGTGTACCCGTGAGCAAGGTCTTTGTAAGACTGAAACGCTTTGGGCTGTGCTGTGTTGCCCCAGCTATTTTTTCCAGGACATTTAACATAATTGGACACTGTTTATATCCGGGAGTGCTTTTGGAACTTCTCCTGTTGGGAAAAATCGTGTATTTACAAACTGCTTGGCTCTGCCGTATCCAAAACTGCACCGCCACAGAGCGACAATTTCCAGGAAAGCGAGCCAACTCGAGGTGTATATATATATATATATATATGTGTGTGTGTGTGTGTGTGTGTGTGTGTGTGTGTGTGTGTGTGTGTGTGTGTGTGTGTGTGTGTGTGTGTGTGTGTCACTATCCTTGTGGGGACTTGATCCACAAGGTAATGTCCTTTAAATTATAAAAAATGGCTTCAGGAACATCTGTGTCACTTTTTACAACTTTTAAAAAAATTGTCTTGTGGGGACCTGTGTTTCATTAAGTGTGTTTATATTTTTGCTCGCTCTGCCCCCGTAGACAGGATGCGGTACTGCAGCCTTAAACACACTTTGCATTTAAACACACTTTATTCACTAGGAATACAAGTTGGCAGCAGAAAGCACAGATATTTCAAAGGAAAAGCTGCAAAACCCAGGGTTAAAAAATATTTTTCATGCAAAGTAACATTTTCCCCATTTAATAAAGTAAAACTATATTTCCATGAAAATGTTTAATTCAGACTATTTGAGTTTAAACATTGTTAAACATTGTTACAAGCAATTTGGATTCGATTTGATTCCCAAATTACATCACTATTGCGGTATGATCCTTATCTGCAATTAAAGAATGATGGTGCAATAAAACATGATGCAATATAAACTGATCTGATCGTTTTTTACAAATTTGATTACATATTAATATGCACTTTGGAATACGTTTTTAAGATGATGGCTAGATGAGTGAAAGCCTAGAGTTGCATTGTGCTAGCAGCTATGCTCTCTCAGATGCCGAACTGCAGTAATGTAATGCCCACAGCAATGAGAAGTTTAATTTGAACAGAAAAAGCATGTTCTTAGAACATTAGTGACATTCTTAAAAAATATATTCAAATATTGCCATAAGTTGAAATGACATTTAATTGAATTGCTTGATTTTCAAACTGTTCCTAATGCTTTACAAATTAAATAAGCTTCATTCCCATAGATGGGTGAAGACCGGTCATATAACAAGCATTGGCAAAGCCAACAGGTGTCACCTACGAGACAGCTACTGGCTTTGACAGAGTTTTTTTGCCCTATTCTACAGCAGCGTGCCTGCTCTGCCTCATGGATGAAATTGAAATTATTTTTTTTAAGTACTATGATGCAGCCAAAACAGACCACATCATGACATTTATTTTTATTGCTGGAAGTAGGGTGGGGACGTGTGAGGGGTCAACACTATCAACGGGGGGGGGGGATAGAAAAATCACTGAAGCTGCCACTACTGATCACAGTATATAAAGAAGTTGTCAGAGCCTCCTTGGCCTTATACAATTATAAAATACAGACACTGCAATATATCAACCATAGTGAAGTAGGTGCAGAGGCACAGACTCCTGGTTCAACCTAATTAGTGGGTATGTTTTTTTAAAGCCAAAAAAGGGGAGGTGGGTAGGAGACCAAATCCCTAGCTTGCATTTGGGCTCAAAGTGCCCTTACTACTGCATTGGCACCCACACGTATTATAGTTTGGACTTAGTGCTTCAGCTAAGGTGAAAGGTTCTGCTGTAAAATGGGCACCCTCATGTTGATGTCCAATTCAATTTGCCCTTCCTGTTTAGTTTAAAGGAGTTTGTAAAGCGCCTGGTGACGCCTCCCGGCGTGTCCCCGCGCTGTGGAGAGAGCATATTAAAAGGAGAAAGAGAAACCATTCACAAAGTAAAGAGGAAAGTTTTCAACTTCTTTCTAAAAGAGGATTCATTAATCTCTAGCCTGGTATCCAGAGGCAGGAGGTTCCAGTGCCTTGCCGCTAAGGTGCGGAATGATCTGCCTCCCATTCTAGCTTTTTTGGGGCAGGCAGTTCTGAGCAGACCTATTCCTTTGGATCTGAGAGATCTGTTGGGTTCATACAAAGATGCCAGATCCGACATATAGGCCGGTGCTCTGTGATGGATTATCCTATGGCACCAAAGCATAGCTTTAAAAACAATCCTCTTACTAATAGGTAGCCAATGGAGGGCTGCCAGAGAGGGACGTGAAGGGGCTCTGCGGGGAAGCCTTAACACCAGGCGTGCTGCCGAATTTTGTAAAACCTGTAGTTTTACATGTAATTTTAGTACATTCCATTATTCAATTATTTAATTATTCCTGTGTATTTAAATATAGTTTGACTTCCAAGATCATACAAGTTTAACTACAACATACTTCAGTGGCAAAGGCTGTGCTCAACCACCTGCCTTATGAGTGAGAAGATCTTCAAGCAGAAGGGTGGAGAGGAAGTGGCGTTATGCTAGAGCTGCAAACTTCAAACTCCATTCTTGATGTTAGCTTGACATCCTGCGATTCTGGTCAAATCACTTAATCTCCCTGTGCCTATAGAAATTGTACACGCCTTAACTGGTGCTCATGTAAAGTGCTTCAAAGTGGAGTGACACAAGCACAGCACTGGTGAGAATGAGGCATTTACAGAAGTATTTGAGAAGTGGCTTCTGTTGCTTTAGCATTTATTAATTTATAAAGTTTTATATTTATTTATTTAAGCAATTTGTAGTGCGCGCAAATACCCGTGGGTGTCTTGGCGCTGTAGACAGGAGAGGCAGTAGTGAAGTGGTGTGCTGCTCAATGGTTAAAGAGCCAGCTCTTTATTAACTTCTTGAAAGCCGGCAGTGATGGACAGGATTTAATTTGCTGAGGGATGGTGTTCCAGAGTCTGGCCGGGGCAACAGTGAATCTTTTGTCTCCCCAGGATACCTTGTTTGTGCGGGGGATCGTGAGGAGATGGGCGGTTGAGGATCGCAGGTTTCTGCTAGGTAAGTGGACACAAAAGGCTTTCTTTAGAAAGTCCGGACCTGTGTTATGAATGGCCTTGAAGGCCATGCATAGGGCCGTGCATTTTATGCAACTTGTGATCGGAAGCCAGTGCAAGTTGCGCACCACCAAGGAGATGAATTTATACTTGGGGGTACCTGCATTAACCTTGCATTGGCATTCTGTACCATCTGTAGTTTATTAGTAATCTTTTTCTGGGCATTCAGGAGCAGGCCGTTGCAATAGTCAATTTTGGATATAACAAGGGTGCTAATCAGGGTTTTTCCTGCGCTTGGTGGAAGGAAGGGTAGCAGTTTCTTGATTATTCTAAGAGTGTTGAAGGAAGACGAGACAATGGCGTTGGCATGAGCTGAGAAAGTTAGTTTGTCATCAAACATGACGCCCAAGTTTCTTACTTTCGGTACTGGGGTGTTGGAGGGCCCAGGGCGGTAGGCCAGCAAGTGGGGGACCATGTTGGGTGTAGATTGCCAAAGATCATAAAGTCAGTTTTTTCAGAGTTTAACTTTAGGCAGTTTTTGGCCATCCAGGAGCTGATGGCGAGCATACCAGATTGAAAACTGGCTTCAATTGCTCCTCCATCATTGTTAATTGCGATCACCAGCTGTGTGTCATCGGCGTAAGATGCCAATCCCATCCCATGGGCTTTGATGACCTTGGCCAGGTCCGACACATAGATATTAAACAGTGTCAGAGTCCAGGATGATCCTTGTGGAACACCACATGGGAGCGTAAAAGACGGGGAGTTGTATTCGCCGAGACTCACTAGCTGAGTGCGGTTGGCCAAGAACAACTCCAGTAAATCTTTGGCTTTGAGTTTAATGCCCATATTTGAGACACGGTCGATCAGGGTGATATGATCGACCGTGTCGAAAGCTGCTGACAAATCCATCAGTATCAGAACTGCTGTTCCACCTTGGTCTCAGGTGGCTCTAATCTCCTCTGCAGCTTTGATAAGGGCGGTTTCTGTGCCATGGCCTTACCTGAAGCCAAATTGTGTTTAATCCAGGAGATTGTTTTCTTCGATGAAGTGAGCTAGCTGTATGTTCAAAAATTTTTCAAACATTTTTGCTGGAAAGGGGAGGCTTGTAATGGGTCCGTAATTTTTTGTGTCCAGTGGGTCGGGATGCTGTTTCTTCAGCAGAGGATTGATGGTAGCTGATTGTTTGGTAGTGATATGTGAAGGTGTGGTAGAGTGGTTTAGAAATGTCTGGATTGTGTCCAAAATAACTTTATTAAGTTGCCAGACACATTAAAAACAAGGTGTAGGAAGGAAGCTAAATAAATTGTTCAGCTAGTTCCCATTCAGTGGGGTCAAAGGGTTTCTGCCATCATGGTGTAAATTACCTGGCATTCATCAGGACCTAAGAACTATACCTCGGCAGTATGGGCGCGCTAAGGCCCACCCTGACCTGAGGACGTGAAAGTGAAAAATACGTGTTAAAAATGTGCACCACATTTATGTTCAGCCTGACTACAAAAATTCACTGCTTTGTCATGATGACATATTCATACACAGAAGCCAAGCCATTTGGAAAATTTGACTCCTACGATGGCACTTTAAATTTCACCTTGTATAAACACTGCCAATTATTTACCTACGTTACTGTTTGCAAAGTGACTCAGACTGACACACAATCAGGCTGCCCACAGCCAGACACACAACTTTCCACCTTAGTGCAAAGGTGTCTGTGTCATGTCTGGCATAGATGTTTTTGCTGGAAGGCTACCCTTCCAGTGCAAAATCTTTGCCTAGACAAACTTTAAAAATGTTCCCACTTTAGATGTGTGCTGCACTATAAAGATTTGGAGAAATAAAAGCATTCCTCTTATTTACCCCTTCCTCCAAGATGCATTATTTGTTTGGGCAAACTGTCTAATATTGATAGCAGATAGGGTTTTACATCTAAAACCATCCCCATATACTACCCATGGCACGCTCCCTTGATGCAAAGTGATGCAAACCATTGCATTGAGTTACTTACAGGCAAAATTCCATGACAATCACTTTTATTTTATTTTTTTAGTTTCAAAAACCTTTATTGCAGGTAGATACTGTTGAATTCAGCATAGTTTACAAAAGGGAGAGAGTACCCCACTAGCACCAGGGAACAGGGTACAGTGACAAACAGTCAAAGGGAAATCCCTGGGTGAACACTGATTAAAGAGCTTGTTGTGTTCCCACACAAGTTCTATCCACTCATACACATACTATAGTTCTAGAGTCTTCTAATGATAGTGAAAGGGATCAATTTCCACACTAAAAGTGAACATTCACAGTCTTTTTTTTATTTTAAAACGTGAGGACTACCCTCACTCCACAGTCAATTAAAATTTCAAAGAACACTCTTTGAACATATACAGTAAAATAAACAGTTAATTACAATTCATTACATGCATAGAAATAAACAGCATCCAATACATTGAATTTATACAGAAGAAAAACTACAGTTCTAGCATATAAAAATACATTTGGATCCTTACACAAAAAAACCCTAACCAACTGTGGCCTTGATGTTCTCTCACCACTCTTTTTTTCTAGATCCAATGGCCTTTTTCTATATAAGCGGTGCAGTACACAGTATCATCAATACATGAGTATCTGTTACTCCCTCGGCCCTACTTGGATTTTACACAGTGAAAAATGCGTTGACGCGTTTCGGTGTTCTATCACTGGATGTTGTAACACCTTCCTCAGGACTTGCCGTTTCTTTGGGGTCACCGGCTTCAAGGACTATTGTTAACAACCTCTGTGTAAATACATAGAGAAGAAACATGGTATCACTATTTTGGGGCGGTATGTCACATCATCCTAGTTCTATATTCTGCCACATTTGGCTGTTCCTCTTTCTCCCTCACTTAAATCAACACCTCCCACCTCTCTTATGTTTCATAGGTGTGTAGTGTCGACCTCACCACCCTCATTGGGGTCTGTTTTGCACACCCTAGTGACACCTTGGATGAGGTATTTGAAGTTTGGGGACCACCTTCTCCCCAGGCAGGATATTGCTTTATACATCATGCTAGTTCTAATTGTCTTTATATCATTGATCGTACAGTTTCCAGTTTTTGTGGACAACCAAGCCCTCCGTCTCCTTTTTAGTGTGGAAATGGGGACAGCCATCGGGGACCTCATTTATTCATGCTTGCCTCCCTAGAATGCCCCTGCGTACCTTCCCTCACCCCTTCACCCTCTTACCCCAAGGTTGTTGCTCGATACACTCGGGTATGTGACTGTCGGGGAGGTCCCCTCATATCGATGACTGTTGGTCTAGGTGTCGGTTTTTCCTCCTAAGGGGGGACATATGGATATACTAGATATCTACCGTTATTGTTTGTCTAGCCTAAAAGGGCCGGTATGTGTCCTATATTTACCTTTTAGGGTGATTCCTGATGTATAGGTAGATTTTTCTGCTGTACAATTAAGTATGGCGTGGTCCACTCGTCTGGTTTATATGCATATTTATCTGTATGAGCAAGGGGGGCCATAGTTAGAGTATTACTACTATAGCGCAGACAGGCTTCGTTTAGTATCACCTGATGTGGTAGATATAATGCTTCATCCTATCCCTCCTCCTCTTACCTTAAAAAGGTTAAAATTCCTCATGAATGGGCATATATCCGCGTAGTTTAGCTCATGAACTGGATATGTTCTGTGGACAAAGAAAGATGTATATGTTTGTCTGTATCCTCCTGTGAGAAGTCCCCTATTAGGCCCTATTGGACCCCTCTTTAGTGTTTTCCCTTTTGGCACTGTTTTATTTACCATCTATTCTTATTATTATTCTTATCTCCCCTAAATGTGGACCCTGATTGCTATCTCTTGTTTTTACTTAAAATCTGAGCTCATGTTCCCACCAGACTGTAAGAGGGGGGACATTACCAATCTCTTATTCTCTTGCTCTATTTTTGCGAATTTGTGCCTGGGGCGTGGAGATGTACTCATCACCCTATTCTCTTTGAAAGACACCCCCATCAGACTATTGGTTTCTTGTTTGGAAGAAAATTACTTTACTCTTCCTTTCATGCTTAATTCAATGCTAGGGGGACTAGGAGCCCGCTCCCTAGTTTTCCCTCATTCTACCGCGGCTTTCCGCTCTATTGAGGCCATCCCCTGGGATACTATAATCACCTTCCACCTCCTCTTACCTTTCTGGTTTTGCGCCCGCGCATCTGCCTCGTTCTTTCCTGGTATGAACGAGCAAGCGGGGCGCGCTGTATTTAAACTAAATTCGACACGCCAATTGCTTTCAGCTGTTTGTCGCGCATGCGTGTAACTCACGCTTGCGTCCCTCGAAAGCGGCGCCATTTTTGAGTGGTGTTTAAATCACTCTATGTCAGTTAGGCGTGATATGCCTTTCTCATTCTGGGCTCTTAGATGTAAATGTTTTTCTTTTATATTGTTAAATACAACTACCCTTAACCACGCTAGATGCTATCAGATGTTCGTCGTGAGTGCGGGTAACTCACGCTTTTCGTACCTCGAACACGGCGCCATCTTTGAGTGGTGTTTGTATCATTCAGAATCAGTTAAGTGTAGTATGTCTTACACATTCGGGACTCTAGATTGTAACTATTAATCTTTTATATTCTAACTCGCCATTATGATTGTTTTATACCCCCTATGTTATATACTCGGTATGTATCATTTAAAATCACAGGATATTCCTATCTGTCGCAACTATGCGAAACAGACCCCAATGAGGGTGGTGAGGTCGACACTACACACCTATGAAGCATAAGAGAGGTGGGAGGTGTTGATTTAAGTGAGGGAGAAAGAGGAACAGCCAAATGTGGCAGAATATACCGCCCCAAAATAGTGATACCATGTTTCTTCTCTATGTATTTACACAGAGGTTGTTAACAATAGTCCTTGATGCCGGTGACCCCAAAGAAACGGCAAGTCCTGAGGAAGGTGTTACAACATCCAGTGATAGAATACCGAAATGCGTCGACGCATTTTTCACTGTGTAAAATCCAAGTAGGGCCGAGGGAGTAACAGATACTCATGTATTGATGATACTGTGTACTGCACCGCTTATATAGAAAAAGGCCATTGGATCTAGAAAAAAGAGTGGTGAGAGAACATCAAGGCCACAGTTGGTTAGGGGTTTTTTTTGTGTAAGGATCCAAATGTATTTTTATATGCTATAACTGTATTAACTGTTTCAATTTTATTTTTTCTTCTGTATAAATTCAATGTATTGTATGCTGTTTATTTCTATGCATGTAATGAATTGTAATTAACTGTTTATTTTACTGTATATGTTCAAATGGATCCCTTTCACTATCATTAGAAGACTCGAGCTATAGTATGTGTATGAGTGGATAGAACTTGTGTGGGAACACAACAAGCTCTTTAATCAGTGTTCATCCAGGGATTTCCCTTTGACTTAATTCAGCATAGTGCCTACAACCCTGTTCAGGCCATTAGTGTAAAGAAATAGCAAGTATAGCAGTATAAAAGTACACAGCAAGTTGCCGGCCGCGTCAAATGAAACATTGCACCAAGGATTGACTAAGGTGTGGGAAAGCCCAAAAGCCATAAGTGACTTAACCCCTTCCATGCTGGGCCGATTTTCCTCGTGTGCTAGGCTTTTAAAGAATGAATGACTTTATGACGGCCCCCAGCCGTCATCAGCACACGAGCACTGTAATGCATGACGGATGGGGGCCGTCATCCGCATGGAAGGGGTTAATAAGCACATGTTGACACTAGATGATTTCAAGTCGAGAGTTTCAAGGCCCCAGATAGAGACAACTAGTGTGTGGGATCAGGAAGTATGGACATTGCGCCTCAGGGCCAGCAAACGTCAGGCAACCCATAAAGGCTGTAAACCCCCCTGCTGTGCCCAGTAGGCGAAATGCATATGAATGCCGGGAAGGGCACTGCCATGACAGCTGTAGTAGAAAGAAGAGAACAACAAATAACAATAACTGTACTGGTTGTGACATGTCATGTGATGGTTTGAGAATCACATATTACGCAGGTGGAGGGAGGAGGAGGGGGCCGACCATGGTGGGGAGAGCAGCTAGCAAACCCAATACGACTGAGCTGCCATCATGCTGGGGTCCAAGCATCCTTATTATTATTATTATTATTATTATTATTATGTTTCTTATATAGCGCCTGAATCAACCCCCGAAAGGGGTATCTCTGCGCTTGCCTTGGGAACCCGTCCTGGCTTTTCCCTGTGAGATAGCCCCTACAGGGCATCCCCAAGGTGAAAGCCAGGCATCCCGCCGCGGGGGGCCGTTGTGGAGATTAAGCAAGCTTAATGCCCAGAGTTGCAGAGTGTGAACCCATGATTAGGTCAGGCACCGAAGCGAGAATTATCGAGTCCATGGACATTTGAGCTCAAGACTCTGCCGCGTCAGGAATTGAACCCTGGTCCCGGGTATGACCTCTGCTTCAGGGTCTGCCTGCTCTAACCAGTGAGCCACACTTCTCCATCGCTTGGAAAGAGTTGCAGGGCTCTAAGCTTCGGGGGGCTAAAGCAAGTGGATTCAATGCGCATAAGATAAGAGAGCAAAGGCTGCGAACGCGCTGGAATTTCTTTTCAGTATTTGCTATGTTGTGTAAGAGCCTTTCCATAGCCAGCGCATGCCCCACCTGAACAAACCACTGAGCTATGAATGGGTTTGAGGACTGCCTCCATGTGCATGCTATGAGTTGTCGCGATACCAGAAGTAGATGGCTTATGAGGGCCCAATCCGCCCCAGTCATTGCCGCTAGATTAGGGGGACAGATGCCCAGGATCACCACGTGTTGCAGTGGCAGGATCGGGTAGCCCACTACCCCTTTAATGTGGCCCAGAACTTCCATCAAGAAAGGGGCTATCACGTGGCAGGACCACCAGATGTGATAGAGAGTGCCTTCCGCCGACCCACACCTCCAGCATAGGTTGAAGATGGAACGATACATGGTGGCCAGCCGGGTGGGCGTATAATATCATTGGAGCATCAGCTTGTAGGCGGTTTCACGTGAGGAAAGGCTGCAGTAGGTCTTAGAGATATCTTGCCACAGTTTATCCCACTGTTTGGGAGTGAGTCCTTCCGGAGTAGCGGCCTGCCATGCAGTGTGATATCGATGGGGGCGCAATGGGGTTGAATGTTGTAACATCCAGTATGTCTTGGATATAAGGCCTTTTGAGTCCTCAAAGGCTCTCACCAATTTTTTGAACAGGGTGAAGGGACGTGTCACCGCAGCATGTACCTCTGGAACGGAAAGCCAATGGTGTGGTTGCATATATTGATAGTGGGCTGGTGCGATAGCGCACAGTCAGTCCTACATTCGTCGAAGGCCTTGAGGACGTCCCCTGTGAATAAGGCACCAATCGTTCGACACTAACCATCATTCCAAGTGCGGAGCACCTGCTTTGGCAAGCCTGGGCTTGCCAAACTCAGGGTTTCGTGCAATAGAAGTATGTGGAGACTGGAGCGTGGTAAGGCCCTTTTTGAACGCTATTTTGTCCCATATATCAAGGACTGTCTTTGTTGGCGCCGCGACATATGCACTCCGGGGACGGTTGTGCTTAGGCAACCAAGCTCATGCGCCCACTCGCATTCCCACTTAGAGACTCTTACACTCACTCACAGACCCAGCCGGGCACTCATGCACCCACTCACTGACCTGCTGAGGGACTTAAACACCCAGTGCCAGAGCAATTCAGAGACTAATGCAACCAGTTTAAGAGCTAGTCAAAGACTCATACACCCACTCAGAGACTTACTGAGAGACTTGCGCACCGTCTAACAGACCCACTCAGAGACTCATGTACTCACTCACAGACCCACTCAGAGACTGATGCACCCACTCACAAACCCACTCAGGGAGTAATGCACCCAACCACAAGCCCATACAGAGACTTATGCACCCCCTCAGATACTCACTCACAGACTCATGCACCCAATCGCATTCCCACAGAGAGACTAATGCATTGTCAGAGATGCTTTTGGGGTCTTACCACCGGAGCAGCAGCTGAATTCTGAAGCTCATTGGAATATCAGATGATAAACTAATGTTCACCTGGAGCAAATCCACAGAAAGGAGACTATCCAATACATGGTACTTACATGGGAGGCGGTATCATGAAAGGGGGGAAGTAGCCACAGAGGACAGAGCCATCCTTTAGATTATACTTGCAGAGCAGAGAGTATTGACTTTAGTTTATCTCCAGACAAGTTATGAGTGGTTGTGCATGATGGAGCACATTTGAGAGCTCTAGAGTTGGAGTTAAGACAGTGGGAGCTTCTCATAGTCCCTGTCGGTGGCTCATAAGTGTATTCAGACCACATACTCATCTAATTATTGGAAGATCTACTGAGTGCACAGATGAATGATGATATTTTCTCTCAAAGTAATCAATGTCCGTTATACAGTCCCTTTTTATATTTAATCTTTTACTTCATTTACATTTCGTAAGAGTAGATGAAGTTTCCAGAGGGCATATTTTTATATTTGTTTTCATGCAACATGTGATTCATGTATACTGCATACTGTGAACTGTATCACCTCTAGGTGTCTGGGTACATTTGAGTTACGTTATGTATATGTACTCCTAACTGTACCTAGTTGCAGATACCGCTACCTGTACATTTGTACCTATACTTCAGCATCCACAACCACATTTGGTACTGCTAATCTTGCTAATAACGGGCTTCTCCTTTTCTCCCAGTATAGATACCCTTAGTTTACACTATGTCATCTATCCTATTTTATCCAAAGATCGCTACCTTTCTCTGCAACTTAGTATGTCTACTCAAACCATAGTACTTCTATCACTGCTTAAACCCTATTACTTCAACACCTACCTTAACATCTAAATCTGCCAATACCCCAGTGTTATAACACTGCCACTAACCTAGTATTCCACTCCTACCAATACCCTAGTATCTCTATCCATACACCACAGTACCACTACCCCATACTACATTAAAGTAACTACATTCTTGCCTATGCCTCTAGGTCGGCTTTCACCTTGTAGCTCTACTTGAGCTGTGCCCTTAGTATATTTCTACACCCCCTCCATTACGCCAGCTGAACTGTCCAGTGTTTCTTTATTGGATTTTCTTAAATACTTTGTGGACTTGGGTTCCTCATTTCATCAAAAAGGAGATTAACTACCTTTGGTGTCATCAGGCTTTGTCCTCTATTTTGTTTTTGCTCCATACCATTATTAATGTTAATGTACAGTTGATGTAGCAGGCCTCCTTCTCTGTACATTGGGCAAATACCACTGAATGTTGAGCTCAATCATTAACACAGATCATATTCCTGTACAGCCAAGGAAAATCTTGTTGTCTTCCTATGCCTTGGTTCTCTTTTCTGTTGAGTGGCTGCACGTAGAAATAGGCAATATATCTATTTTACATTCTATGTTTCCTGTTGTGCCATATCCGCTTCTTCTAAATCCTCTCTCTCACTCTCTCTCTGTGTTCTTCAAACATCCCTCTTTTCCAAGTGTATGTGCGGACAGGCAAATAATTACTTGTCACCCCATACATGCCACAACTATTGGTTTTATCTATGCTTGTTTACTTTTAGAAATGGAGAATATATTGGTCATTTTATGGTATTTGTGTGAATCGAGCTACATTTCCACTGGGGCAAACGAGCACCGTGTAAAGTTGCTAACTTGTTTAGCTATTCAGTGATGTGCATCAAGATGAAAGAAATGTTGTTGGCATGTAAGTGAATCAAAAGTGGTTAACAATATAAATGTGAGAAGACTGCCACGACTTATAATAGTAATGTTTAGCTTACAAAAAAAGTAAATAGCATGAAGAATATTGTCATGCACTAAAATTATACAAGTTGCATAAACGCACATGATTTTTTAAACAGGGAAAGCCAGGAATTTAAACCATGCCATGGCAAATTACATTTAATCCTGCAAAATATTGTCTTCATTCTATTTAAAAGCCAACAAAAAAGTATGTGTAAAAAAAGATATTGTACAAAAAGCCCCAAACTATTCATTAGCGCTGTTACCAGAAAGGAACCCAGCAGCAGGGCCTCTGCCTCAGGATGGCCTCTCCCAGAATGTAAATGCGCGATCACGCATCAGAAAAGGGCAATCAGCATAACAAGAGACCTGTGGCTGGCACACCTAAGCGCATGAAAACTCCCAGAGTGGGGGTTGGGCTGTCCTGCAAGGAATGCACCTTGAAAGGAAGCCTACAGGAAAGCAGCATTGAATGTGACTCTTTATTCCCTGACAGAAGCAAGTGCCGGCCAAGGCGCACGGAAGAGAGGCACTCCGTGACCTCGGCCTCGAGCTCAGAGCAATGCCATAATCACAGACAGAAAATTAAAATATAGCATTTGTAAGTGCTCTACAAAATTCTGTGTGCAAAAGCACATACTTTTTCTTTTAATTATTGCGTTGTAAAAGCCTGTCTAGGATGCAGGTGGCTCAGAATTTGCGAACTGTCTAAGGGGATACTTATGAGACACTTTTGCAGACTCAGCAGTGGGAGGTACTTTTTTTAATGTTTTAAAACAAAGCTTCATTGATTGATTTAAAACAGAGCACTGGGTTACAAATACAGGCAAGTAGTGAGCAGGAGATAAACGAAAGCAACAAAAAGAACCGCAAACAAAGAAATACAGGGAGAGCAAGAGACAGGAAAAATAAACAATGGGAAGACCAATAACATTAGAGAAGTCCGAGAAATGAGGTAAACATGCAGATAGTAAAAACATGATCTGCCTAGGAGAGAGGACTGCGCAAGTTGAAAGCTAGGGACCTCTGAAATAAATAGAGACGCGTATAGCCTTGTTACATGATTTGTTCAGTTTATGCAATGGATTGCATAAGTAATAAATATGTTTATTATCATTAATACAAAACCTTTTCGCACTACAACATGGAGAGAAATATCCTTTTATGAAAGTAATGCGTCACTGGAATGCCATAAAAGTACTTTTTAATTAAACCCATAAGGTTTTTTGTATTGGTTGTATACCTAAAGGGATTGCTCATGCTTCTCTAACACATATTAAAGAGGTACCGTATGATTTTCGAGTGCAGAATTCTCACATATATGAAACAGGTACAGTGCTATGAACATCGGTGGCACCTTTTTTACATATAGTTGAGAGGCTCATTTTTTCACACAGAAGACATAGATCAGGACACTCACAGGTGTAGAACAGGCACAGCATCGACAACAGGTGTCCAAGCTTTCCTCGTACACATAGAACATGTTGAAGCACATGTAGTGCTGAAAGCTTGCCTCATGCACATACAGAACAAGTATAGCATATGCAGCAGTTCAAACGCCTCTTTCACACACAAACACAAAACACTTGTTCCCTGCTTTCACAGAAAATGCATTAAGTACAGTATAGTTGTGTAGGTAGTGGGACCCTTCTGGCGAGCTCTCATTCTCCTCGTTTGAGTCTTAGTCATTCCCACATTTCATTAAAGTGCAAAGCAAAATTTGGAATTTTGTCTACACTATATTTATGGAAAGTCATATTAGCCAATGGCTAAATGTATATTATTTTTACCGATTTTAAATACAATTGCTAGGAATATGTGAAGCCTTTCATGACATTTTTTATGTTTCAGTATGTATTGAGAAGGGCATACTGAAAGCTTCTGGAACAATGCTGCAATGCAGTACAAATTCTGATTCACGGTTCACTGAACTGCATGGCATAAAAAGGCACGTTATGCATATAGATACACACAGGCCCAGATTTACAGAACTTTCCGGTCCAGGGAAGACATGGCTTGGCAGTTCGGGCTGGACGGTTCCCATGAGGCACAGGGTCAGACTGATTTGCATATGGCCATGTCTGAACTGGGGTGGCAGAGTGGGCTAAAGAACGGTGATGGATTAAACCCAGATCTGTTGACTGGGTGTCAGTGTTTGATTGGTTCAGATGCTCCGTCCATCACCACCCCCTTTTGTACAGATTTCCAGAACTGTCACACAATGCAGCACAGCACCCAAAGTTGTTGGACTGCATTGCGCTGCATGAGAAGGAGAGCAGGAAAGCACCAAATCTACTAACATATTTATGTTACTGTCCTACTCCCTCCCAGTGTTGGCGCACAATCAGGCTGCCACGTACACACCTTTGCATCATAGTCCAATGGTGTTGTGTGAGTCGAGCATAGATTTTGTGTACTGTAAGGATATCCTCCCAGTACAAAATACCATGCCTAGACAAACTTTAAAATGTTACCACTTTGGATGTGTGCAGTAGAGTGCAGCACATATGAAAAGTGGGAAATTAGGACAAATAAAAACATTTCAACTTTTTAACGCCTGCTTCAAAATGCAGTTTTTTGGTGCAAAACCCTGTCTATTATTGTTTGTAGGTATGATTTTGCATCAAAAACTATGGGTGGTTGAATGGAAATGCGCATGTACCACCCATGAAACACCCCCTTGATGCTGAATAATACGAAGCAGCCCCCTGCGCTGCTTTGTGTTACTTTGAGGCAACTTTCCCATGCAAAACAGGTATTGTGCTGGAAAGTAATCCCCCACAAATCATATTGTGCCGGTTTGTGTCACTTTTCTGTTCTGATGCAAATTCAGAGCAAACATTTGTACATCTGGGACAAAATATGTTTAAACTGTGCATCTAAAGTGAAATTATGCAGCACAATCTATGGCATTGTTTCCATCATTTTTGTCATTTTAACATACCCTGATATAAATAGGATTCCACAGTAGAAAATGAAAGTAAAGTACATGTTAGGCAAATGAGGATCAACATTTTATTTACTAAGGATATAGTATGTTTGTCGTGCACGTGTGTACCAGAACACCAATGTATTACTCTGAACATCACATATATGTTTTAAATCTGGTCTTCAATATAAGATAAACCCGCTTTCACACTTTTGGGCACCAAGAAGCATTTCCTTCAATTAGGAAACAGGCTTGATGAACTTACAGTACATCATTTATTTAGTTGTGTGCCTCAAGGGAGCACATTTAAATTGAAGACATTTAATTTTAAAAGAGAAATGTGCCATGTTCAAAGATCCTTATTAAACCGGCTAGCCCTACTGAAAAAAAATCTGTTTTTACAGTAGAATAGCACAGGTAATGTAAACAAGAATTTCCTGCCACATAAAACCTAAAAATTTCATGACAAAGAAAAATGCGCCTTCTTCTAGACATCTGTGGAGTTAATAGCTGAAGTCCAGACTTCATTGGTAATTGAAGTCAGCACTTTAGCGAGACAGGTAAGAGATGCAAATGCACTTTTGCGCATTACAAAAGTGCCTTTAACATCGCAATAGACTCCTGTGCTCTTAAGCCTAGAAGTTTACCACCTTCTCAGACTGGGGGATGGGGCTTGCACCTGACAACAACATTCCCGGGTCCCTGGGAGGCGGCATAGGATGACATTGACTTGAAACCCTGATAGCAACAAGAATGGGGTTGAGGAGCTCAAACAAAGGCTGTCTCTAACACAGATTCGACCCCCCAGCAATTTTATAATAGCCACACTTAAGCAAAGTGTTTGATTTCAGGTAATTGCTTATTTTAACATGCACTTTCTTATATTTTTAATTACCAAATTTCAGCTTTTTCGTGACTTTGGCAGGGGGAAAAGGTTCAGTGTGCCGTAGAGCCCTGCACAAGGCAAAAAAGCTTAAAGTTACTGTATTGCGTTTTCTTAAGCTGAGCGCAGCTTCCACAATTGACAATAAAAATAGCGAGATTTGGCCAACAAATGACGGGACAAGGAATATACATATAAGACAGAGACCACATAGAGACATGAAAGAAATTGGATGTTGGGGAGTGCGATATGACGAGGGTGAAAACATCTGAAGTGTATGGAACTGGATGAGAGCGCAAAGGAAATAAAAAGATTAGAGCAAGTAGGGAGAGGAAGGGCTCAAGCAGGGAGAGAATACCAGGAATGGCACAAGAAATATGTAAGGAGGTTCGAATAAGGAGATTTGGGGTTGATATTTGAAGGGGACGAGGCCTGCAGTCCAACATTTGTAAACACCCAAGAGGCAGATTGGAGTTTTAAGAATGAGATGTATTGGCTAACGGAACTGTATATTGAGGGCCTAATTATGAGAAGTATGTTCCAGGGAGTTGAGAAATACTCCACCAGAATTACCATTCCCAGCTAGTAATTTCTCCACTGTACTACTCTATTCTGAGTGAAAAATTGGAATCAGACGGGGTGGTATCTCCACAGGGATAACATTCCACTTAACTTGTAATTGACCCAATAGTGGCTTTTTTAGTTGAGAGAGAAAAAATCGAGAGTGAGAATGTCCCTAAAGATATAATATATCATCAGTTTAAATATAAGGAATTGTTCTCTTTGAAATGGTGAGAGCTGTGAATTAGGTAAAAAAAATCTCAAGTAAGTTAAAACCTGGACTGGATTTGGGAAGAGTTTGTATGACCTAGGAAAGGGGTAAATTAGATATCATTGCCTTCCCTTTAAGATTTCCATCATTCATAATTTGTTTTGGCTATGTATATATTTATTCGTATGCACGTGTGTGATAATGTACAAGGTCGATGACAAGGTGACAAGCATAAAATCAACAACTCCTAGAAGAGACAGCAGGGTTGTGAGCAGTTAAAGCAGTGTGATGTAGTGTTTTGTAAAGAGGCAAGTCTTCAACTCTTTTCTAATTTGAAGCAGCGTTGGTGCGTGTCTTTAACACACCATCTCTAAGTGGTATTGAAACACAAGTTTAATCACACACTATCTCCGTTGTGACTTGATCTTCCTGATAATCACACACTATCTCTGTGGGGACCTGGACATTACAATAATCACACAACATCTCTGCTGGTACTTGAAAATGACATAACACACAATCTAAAAGAGACTTGGCTATGAGTATCATTAACACACTATTTCTAATGGGACCTGAACACAGGTTTAATCACACACTATCTCTGTGTGGACATGGGCATCACTATAATCACACACTATCTTTGCGAGCACCTAGGCAGTGGCACCTTTTATGGTTTATTTCCCCACAAAAACGTCTAATTGCCTTTCTCTGTTCCTGAAAAGAGAATTTACTAACCCCTTTGAGTAAGCCTAGTTGTAGACACAACATACACCGATGTACAACATTTGGGATACTCAAAAATGTTTGTTAACATTGTGAAAGACTTCTGCATTAAGGGGGCTCATTTTGACATGTTTATTCATATGAAAAGTACAGCTGTATGTCAGCCAAAGTGAAATTATCTACTCTTACACAATGAGCATAACAGCTCTGTTTAGGAGCTCAATTTGAACAACTCATCAGCGCTGTTGAAGACTCTTATACTTAACATGAGCAACTCTGATAATGTGCTTTTTTCTATGAACAAAGTAGTGTTTAAGAACTCCTGTATTACACCCCAAACATAAAACTTGACTCCCAAATCGATTTCTCAACTTTTTAAAAGTCTTCCATGTTTTTGAGGCACATTTTGAGAATGTTTCTTTTCCCATTTAAAGGCTATTGTACCACACTACTGAATATGCTTTTTCCACTCGAGCACTAAGTGACAACTAGCCTTACTCTCAAAAACACAGTTGTATGTTCCACTTACAGACTTTGGGCCACATGCATCATCGGGACATTTGGCGATTCCTTATTTGCGAAAAATAGGGAATCGCAAAGGAATCGCAAAATGGGATGCATTAATTTATTCGCATATTTTTTGCGATTCGGTGAAAATCGCATTTTTTACCGAATCGCAAGGATTATGCGAATTCTAAATTGCGATTTCGCAATTCCCATTGATTCCTATGGGCCTTTCAATGGGAAGGTATTGACATTTTGCGAATTTCTATTTGAGATTCGCACAATGTTCATGCATTACATGGGTGCAGGGGGGGTCCAAATGACCCCCCCTGCACCCCTGAAATGCATTTTTAAGTGCATGTTTCACACACACATGTCCTAAGGACATGTGTGTCTGTAACATTACAGTGTTTAAAATGCAATTTTGAGCATTTTTAAACTTTTTCGCAAATTACCACGAGGTTCAACCTCGTGGTAATTTGCACCCCCTAATTGCGAATTTGCAATTTAAAATGCAATCATGCATTGCTTTTGAGGAATCGCAAATTTGCGATTCCTTAAAATCAATCGCATTTTTGGAATTCGCTAAAAATAGCGATTTTCAAAAAAATGTTTGATGCATCCAAAAAAGATATTTAGGAATCGCAAACGGCCGAATTTACCGATTCGCACCGTTTGCAACTCCTAAATACCTTGATGCATGTGGCCCTTTGTGCTCCCAAACACAGAAAATGTTATAACTTAGTTAAACAAGGTTTATGTTTGAGCATACACTAATTTAAGGAGTGTAGCTTGAAGTAGCCCCAACTGCAGCTGGAAGAAACACTTGGGAGAAGGAAGAACTTTGGCAGGAGAGGCCCATTCTATTCTTGAATTCTAGTCACAAAAATAACAAAGTTGTGCCCATTATTAATAAACCAACAGGGCCAAAAAGAATCAGTGTGGGCAGTTTGTTACAATCAGAAATACACTTTTATCTTGCATATGGAGACTAGTCTATTAGGTGGTGGCTAGAAAAAGAATGAGAACTCAGACATTTACGGGCATATTATCTAGGGACGGTGATAAATAACGCAAAGCGTGCTTAGCGCTTTTTTATTTATCGCCATCCATCGCTGGAATTAATCGCCCTCGTAGTGTGTTATTAACAACACGTTTCTCCAGGGCGATAAAAATTCCAGCAATTGCGGGGAAATCACCATTTTGCAGGGAACATCGCTGGTTTTCCAGCGATGTTCCCTGCTAAACGGCGATAACCTTGCTAATACGACCCTGTAGTCGTTTACGTATAATCCACCCCAATGTCAGGGATAGGTAAGTCTGCATTTTAGCAGACGTTAGTTTTTGGCGAAAACAGCAGTTTTCTCCAAAAACTAACTTCTGCTTAAATGCTGGGGCAGCCTGGAAAATATCGCAATGCGCACATCAGCGATATTTGCAAGGATGTAATGCCCAGTGACACCCACTTTGCTTCTCATTAGAGATACAAAGCAAGGCGTCGGTAACAAGGCTGATAACATGCGCTAATGCATGTTAGCACTGCCTTGTTAATAGGGCGTATACATTATCTCCACTTTTTTTGGCTGTTAAAGCCAAAAAAGCGGAGATAAGGCCCTTGATAATATGCCCAAAGTTTTCTAGGGACATGTAGACCTTCATTGATGAACATATTTTAAATCCGGTGTTGCTGTATTTGAAATGGGATTATTAGATTAGTAGGATAATTCCAGTCTAACTACAGTAGGTGCTTGAATACCACTATTATCAGATCACATCACATCCATCATTTCATGTGCATTTTTAAAGTACAAGTTCATGCCTGGAGGTAACTTAGTGCTAAATAATAGTTGATTTTTGTTACCCAAGTCAATGGTACTCATTTTTTCAACAGTGGTAAGATGAAAGTCTAAGTGGAAGCACCAGGATGTATTCATGTTAGGAGACAGTGGTGGGGGGAAGAGGAAGGGAGGATTAGAAAATACATAAAAAAGAAAAGGTACCTGCTGGTCGCCGTTGCCAGTCGCCACCTCTCCTCGCAGGAACAGGAAGCATCTAGGCTTCCAGACTCCTCTGACCAATCACAATGCTGTTGATAGCAGCGCACCACAGATACCCGACCCCAACAACCTACAATGCATCTTGCTCAACACCCGTTCGGTCCATATGCACGCCATTGACCTATGGAATCTACTAGACACCATCTCTCCGGACGTCGCCTTCCTAACAGAAACATGGATGAACGCCTCTTCTGCCCCAGACATCACCATTGCCATCCCTGAAGATTATAAGATCATACGCAAGGACCGCACCGGCCACACAGGAGGAGGAATCGCTATCGTCCATAAGAAATCAATTCGCATCTCAACCAGCTCAGACGTCAATCTCGCCAACTCCGAACACCTCCACTTCCAGATCCACATCGACCCCAAGACCACACTCAGAGGCACCCTCCTTTACAGACCTCCAGGACCCCGCGCTCAATTTAGTGAGGACATCACGGACTTCATCACTCCACACGCGCTCCCCTCCAAAGATTACATCCTTCTGGGAGACCTCAACTTTCACCTTGAAAAGCACAACGACCGCAACTCCACCACCCTTTTGGACAACCTCGCCAACCTCGGACTTAAACAACTTGTCACTTCCCCCACCCACATCGCAGGTCATACACTCGACCCTATCTTCACCTCCAGCAATCATGTCTCCTTCAGTCACACCACAAATCTCCTTTGGACTGACCACAGCTGCGTCCACTTTACCTACAACAAACCCAAACCGAACAACCACCCCCAACCAACTCTGCAAAGAAACTGGAACAAAATCACCATCGACCAGATCTCCTCATCGCTTCTTCTTAACCCCCCTGCCCACTCCTCAAATCCCGATCAAGCCGCCTCCAACCTCACCCTATGGTTATCCAACAGCGCCAACATCCTAGCACCACTGAAAAAACGACAAAACAAACTCGGCAGCAAGAAGGCCTCTTGGTTCAACGATGATCTTAAGAAATCCAAGAAACTCTGCCGCTCCCTTGAGAAGGCCTGGAAAAAAGATCCAACCACCAGCACCAAGGTAGCCTTCAAAAACGCCACCCGCTCACACAACCAACTGATCCGAAAAGCCAAGAAAGCCGCTTTCAAGGACCGACTAGATAACAACGCCCACAACAGCAAAGAACTATTCAATATCGTCAAGGAATTTACCAATCCCACGGCCAACTCCAAAGACATCACCCCCTCCCAAGCCCTCTGCGACTCCCTAGCCTCATTCTTCCACAACAAAATCGCAGACATCCACAACAGCTTCGACAACCAACCCGTAGACCAACCCACCCAACCCCTTGCAGGACCCCCACCTCCCTTGAACACCCTCAACGACTGGAACCCAATCTCCACTGAGGACACCATCCGCCTGATGAACTCCATCCACTCAGGATCCCCAACTGACCCATGCCCTCACCACATCTTCAACAAAGCAAACTCCATCATAGCACCACACCTCCGAGATGTCATCAACTGCTCGTTCAACTCCGCCACCTTCCCGGAAAGCTGGAAACATGCCGAACTCAGCGCCCTTCTGAAGAAACCCACAGCTGACCCCACCGAACTCAAAAACTACCGCCCCATCTCGCTCCTTCCATTCCCGGCCAAAGTCATCGAGAAAGCGGTCAACAACCAGCTTGCCGCCTTCCTTGAAACAAACAAATCCCTCGACTCCTCACAATCCGGCTTCCGAGCCAAACACAGCACTGAAACCGCCCTCATCGCAGCAACAGACGACATTCGAACCCTCCTAGACAATGGAGACACAGTCGCCCTCATCCTCCTTGACCTCTCCGCAGCCTTCGACACAGTCTGCCACAGCACCCTTCTACAGCGCCTCAAAAACATCGGAATACAAGGAAAAGCATTGGAATGGATCACCTCGTTCCTCACCGGAAGAACCCAGAGAGTCCGCCTCCCACCATTCATATCAGAGGCCACTGAAGTCATCTGCGGCGTACCCCAAGGATCCTCACTCAGTCCCACCCTCTTCAACGTATACATGAGCCCCCTCGCGGCCATCGCACGCCAACACAACCTCAACATCATCTCCTACGCGGATGACACTCAACTGATCCTTTCACTCACTAACGACCCTAGCACCGCCAAAACTAACCTTCACGAAGGAATGAAAGAAGTTGCCGAATGGATGAAACACAGCCGTCTGAAACTGAACTCAGATAAAACAGAAGTCCTTATCTTAGGCACCTCCCCCTCTGCCTGGGACGACTCTTGGTGGCCAGAAGCCCTTGGAAAAGCACCCATCCCGACGGACCATGCACGGAACCTGGGCGTCATCCTGGATTCCTCACTTTCAATGAATAGACAAGTCAACGCCGTCTCTTCATCCTGCTTCAACATTCTTCGCATGCTCAAAAAAACATTTCGTTGGATCCCCACCGAAACTAGGAAAACGGTCACCCACGCTCTGGTCACGAGCCGACTGGACTACGGAAACACCCTCTACGCCGGTACTTCCGCCAAACTCCAGAAAAAACTCCAACGAATCCAGAAGGCTTCAGCCAGGCTCATATTAGACATCCCGCGCAAAGAACACATCTCTGGCCACCTGAAAAATCTCCACTGGCTCCCCGTCAATAAGAGGATCACTTTCCGGCTCCTAACCCACGCACACAAAGCACTCTACGAAATCGGACCAGAATGCCTCAACACACGACTGTCCTTCTACACCCCCTCACGCCAGCTACGATCATCCAACCAAGCCCTGGCCACTGTACCTCGCATCAACAAAACCACCATGGGAGGTAGATCCTTTTCCTACCTGGCAGCTAAAACCTGGAACTCACTTTCCACTCACCTTCGCCTTACTCAGAACCACCTAGCATTCAGAAAGCAACTTAAAACGTGGATATTTGACCAGTAATTCCCCACCCCTCCTCAAGCGCCTTGAGACCCTCTGGGTATGTAGCGCGCTATATACATTTTCTGACTTGACTTGACTTGACTTGTGATTGGTCTGAGCACCATGGTTTGGCACTCCGAGAGGGAAAGGAGGCCTCGGCATGTTCTCCAGCCAGGTAGTAATGCAGCTTTGGTTGAGAACATGCAAAGTGCACACAACTGTTTGGTTGGCCAGAGATGTCCGGCCACACAGTCATGTGCACTTTAGGTGCTGCAGTAAGCACTCCTCCTCCCCGACGTCAGGGGGGCCCAGCCCCAACCACCTTAACCTGGCTGCAACCTTGTTTAACTTGGATCTTTTTGCATGGTCATCCCAGGTCTTTTTGCCTTCCTCATGTATTTTGTCTGACCTGTTTTTGTTGGTTTTATCACTCTGGGCACCTTACCACTGCTGATCAGTGATAACGTGCATGTGCTCTCTCTTGTAAACTTAGTAAGATTGGTCTACACCCTTTTGCCATATTAAATTATCTTGTAAGTCCCTTGTACAGCGTATACCCAGGGTCCGTAAATTAAATGCTACTAGTTACTAGTGGGCTTGCAGCGCTGCTTGTGCCCCCTACTGAAGTAGCTTTTTAAACCTGTCTCAGGCCTCTGCAGGACCTGCATGCGCAGTTCACTGACCTGGCATGTGAAATGGCTTACACATCTCAAACTCCCCTTTTACTACATATAAGTCAACCCTAAGTTAGGTACTAGCTCGCCCGCAGGGTGCTGTGTAGGTAAAAGGTAGGACATATACCTTAACTATGTGGCATGTCATGGTAGTGACAAACAGCCTATTTAGTTTCTCACTGCAGTGAGGATGCCCTATCCTAGGGTTGCATTGGGGATTTCCTGATATGTTCTTCAGTGGTAATTCCTGACATGAGAGCGGTAGAGTGACCATGTTTGATATGTTTGGAATAGTAGTAATAAATCCTGCTAATAGCACATTTTTTATTACTATTTTAGAAACGCCACTTTTAGAAGTGGGCATTTCTGTGTGCTTATGAGTCTTTGTGCCCTGCCTGGATCTGAATTGACAGTCTGGTTTTGACTGACAGGAGAGATGGGATGTGCATTCACTCTCGCCAGTTACAAGGGTGGTTGAGGTGTATCCTGCATTTCCTTGGGGACTCTAGGCTGAATAGACCTTGGCTGAATTTAGAGTAGCGGGAGGAGTTTTCCTTGCACCTGAATAGGCCTGGTCTGCATTTGTAGTTGTGGGAGGAGTTGCACCTGACTTGGGCTGTGCCTTTCTTCTACAATGCGGTCTCTGCCCATTTTGGTGTGTCTGGGGCCAGGGGTTACAATCTGATTGGGGGTGTTCTGCACTTCTAATATGTTGTTGAAGTGCCCCTAGAACAAAGACTATGGCACTATAAATACAGGGACTGTGACCCCATAAAAATAAGAAGACACTGCATGTGGATCATGCCCAAAGGACTGCTGTGTGCCAGGAGGAACCGCCATTTGGGACTACCTGCTTGTGGGACTAACCTGCTGCCTTCTGGGTGGCTGAATGGACTGCCACTCTGCTAAAGGGACCCTGCGTGCTGGTGCGTCTGAGCCCTGTTCTTTGCTCCTGTATCTCCAGGGACGAGATAGTGCTGGCCTCCCTGTTTGCTAATTGTGCATGGTAAGCTCTTTCAATTCTGTTGCCCAAGGAGTGGGAGCACTTTGTACTCACCCGAAGAGGAGAGTTTTTTTTGCCCTGCAGCGAGGGCAGCTTCGCCCTCTCCTCTGGGGCCTAAACAACAGAAGGGGAGAGTTGAACAAAACGAAGCGCTCTCCCTCTCCTACTGTATTGCCGGCTTTGTTTATGTGGGCCTGCAGCCGGCGTTCTGCTACGTGGCCCCGGACTGCAAGGCCGCGTCCAAACTGCAGGGAATCTCGGACCCGGAGTTCCTTCTGACGTCAGAAGAAAGCAGGGCCCAGCCGCACCTGGAAGGGACAGGAGCCTTGTGGTCTCCATTCAGCCTCTTCCACATCGGGCCAACGCAAGCCCCTAGCTGGATACCCGGCCTGGGTGCGGGCATTGCTAAGGAAGGCAAAAGACTCCCAGCCACACCTGGCCACCTGCAGTGAAACATGAAGAGCTTCGCACCCATGCCACACTAGGGAGCTGCACCGAGAGCATTGAGCTCCCCTTGCCATCCGGCCGTGTTGTGATGAAGAGTGCAGGCTGGCGGACCCATCACGCTAGATATCACGAACACCCATGGATGGTTTGCTTTCGCCAACATACAGACCTCCCACTGGGCTAATCTGCAGGGGTGAGATTTGTTGGTGTTTTCCTACCCAGTAGGGTGCCCCAGTACTTCCCACCGTTCCCCTGCTTCCATGGAAACCGGTGCAGTGTTTCCTTGCAGAGAATGCAGGCCGGTGTCCCTATTACGTGTTTGCCCTGTCGTGCAGGCGGGACACCTTTTGCTGTTTTCTTGTTCTGTAGGGAGTCTTAGTAATTCCTGTAATATTCCCTGTATCTACTGAAACCAGTGAAGTGTTTCTGTGTAGAAGTAACAAGGGGGAATGTGCAGGCGAAGTGGTTGGCTGTTAACAAAACTGGAAGCACCTATCCTAAACATTGCATTGTCAGACTGGTGAAACTGGCTCTTGCGGCAACATGTACACCTAAGTCTTGCTACAAGGCAGTCTAATAACTGAGCCTTCATAAGGGGTGAAAGAAAAGGGGTAAAAAGGTTTTGTCTGCATAAATGTCTTAGCCAACACAATAAAGTAGATCATATCGCTAAGGGAGGTGGTGTAAAGCAAGAAAAGGAGATGACCAAAGTCAGAACCTTGGTGGACACCAGCTGGTAGTTGGGTTGGGGGGGAGTGAGATGATTTGATGGATTGCCAGTCCACAGAGACAGTCCCGCAAAATAGGTAGGAGAACCAGTGCTTAGGGGCCTTGGGATGTCAAGTAAGGTAGGTGGTTAATGCTGTCAAATGTTGCAGATAGTCTAGGACTATAGATGGCTCTGAGGACGTTGCAGTATGCTGGTTTTATGAAGTTAGCTATGTGAACGAGGGAAATTTCAGTAGAGTGGAGGGCTCAGAATCCCACCTGGAACACATGGAACAGGTTGTAAGAATTGAAGGTGCTTGAAGATGAGATATTAGATTTTTGGGAAAAGAAGGGCAGTAGAGAAATTGGATGGGGGCAGGGTTTGCTGTTTTTTGAAAGGGATCTCCAACATCGTTTTAAAGTATGAGGGGTAGGTGTCAAATAGGAGAGAGTGAGGAATATGGATGTCAGGTTGTCAGACAGTCGTACTCTAGAGGTTTGAGAAGGAGGTTTTATGTTTGTTTACAGTTTCGGAGAAAGGTTCAGTGGTTTGTACAGGCAAAGTCACCAAGCGTGGAAAGAGGAAAAGTTAGTAGTGAGGCTAGGGTTCATCTGATGGTGATTTTTAACGAGAAACTGGTTGCAAAGTCTGGTGCAGAGAGTAAAGATGCAGACATAGCTGTTCTAGGAGGAGCAAGAAGATCGTTAAGTGTGTGTCTTTCTGATTTTGGAAGGAGACAGACCTAGCATTGTTAAGCATTCTAAACAGCTTGCCCAGGGTTTCTTAGTATGTATGTAGGTTTCCATTAGTCATGTTTATCTGCCATCTACAGAGGAGTGTTCTTTGTGCTGCAGGCTGGGATGTGCCTTTCCGTGGCGGCACGCCACCACGGAAAGGCAGGCAGTTTTTAACATTGGGGGCCCATAGCGGGCAGGCAAGCTAGTGATAAATCCTGCTTATTGGTGAAAACAGAGTTAGAAAAAACACTTTTAGAAGTGGGTATTTCTGTGTGCTTATGAGTTTTTGCGCCTGCCTGATGTGTATTGACCATTTGGTTTTGACTGACAGAGAAGGGATGTGCATTCACTCTAGTCCCTAGGGTAGTTGAGGTGTGTCCTGCCCTGCGTGGGTGACTCAGTGCTAGGCTGAATAGACCTTTCCTGAATTTAGAGTGGCAGGGGGAGTTTTCCTTGCACCTGAATAGGCCTGGTCTTCATTTGGTGTGGTGGGAGGAGTTGCACATGCACCTGAATAGGTCTGTGCCTACCTTCCACAATAATGGCTCCACCCCCTGTGGTGTGTCTGGGGCCAAGGCTTTCAATATGAACGGCAGTGTTGTGCACTTCTAATATGTGGTTGAAGTTCCCTCAGAACAAAGACTTTGGCACTATAAATACAGGGGCTATGACCCCATAAAAATGTAAAGACACTATGTGGGGCACGTACCCAATGACTGCTGTGTGCCAGGAGGAACCGCCGTTTGTGAATACCTTCTTGTGAAACTAACCTGCTGCCTGCTGGGTGGCTGAAGTGACTGCCTCTCTGCTAAGGGACCTTCCATGCTAGCCAGCCTGTGCCCTGTTCTCTGCCCCAGTGTCTCCAGGGACGAGGTAGTGCTTGCCTCCCTGTTTGCTAATAGCGAGTGGTAAGCGTTTTCAATTCTGTTGCCCAAGGAGTTGGCTGTGCTAACCCCATACAGGAGCGCTTTTACCCTGCAGCATGGGCAGCACAGCTCCCTCATCTAGGGCCTGAACATTGAGAAGGAGGAGGTGAACGGAACAAAACGCCCTCCCTCTCGTATTGCTTGCCTTTGTTTATGTGGGCCAGCAGCCGGGGCTCTGCTACATGGCTGCGAGGCCATGCCCAGGAATATCAGCCCGGGAGTTCCCTTGGATGTCAGAAGATGTGGCCCAGCTGCACCCGGAAGTGACCAGAGCCTCACGTGTCCATTCAGATGCTTCCACACACAGCCGATGTGAGACTCTAGGTGGCCGACATGAGCCCCTGGGTGCGGGCATTGCTAAGGAAGGCAAGAGCCTCCCAGCTGCACCAGGCCGCTTGCAGCGAAACATGAAGAGATTCGTACCCATGCCACACTACGGAGCTGTACCGGAGGCATTTGGCTCCCTTGGCTTCTGGCCCCGTTGTTGTGAATAGTGGGGGCAGGTGGACCCATCACGCTAGATAGTGCGAGCACCCAGGGATAGTGTGCTCGCACTAACAAACAGACCTCCCACTGGGCTGATCTCCAGGAGTAAGATCCTTTGGTGTTTCGTTACCCCGCAGATCACCCCTGTACTTCCGTCATTCCCCTGCTTCCATGGAAACCGGTAGTGTTTCCTTGCAGAGAGTGCAGGCCAGTGGCCCTATCACACTGGTGAGCGCAAGCACCCATAGACCGTGTTCTCTCCCCGTCGTGCAGGCAGGAGATCTTTTGGCGTTTTCTTGCTCCGTAGGGCGTCTCTGTAATTCCTGGCATTTTCATGTAGAAGGAGGCAGGGGGATGTAGAGGGGATGTAGTTGGGTGTTAACAAAGCTGGAAGCAACTATCTTAAAAGATTGCCCTGTCAGACTGGCGACACCGGCTCAAGCGGAAACATGTTTAACTAATCGTTATTGTCTTGATTGCACTAACTGTAATGTTAGGCCTTATGTTTTCAGTGTGGTGTTCACTTATAAGTATTTACTAAAGTTCACTAGCATTGTTAATTATGCCAATTATCCAATTGGCAAAAGTGCTGTATGACTTTATGTGATGTCATGTCAAAGTGCCTAGTGGCACAGTGATTTATGTGATTGTGGTCTAACTTTTTAAAAATAAATAATACAAAAGATATTTTTATGTAACCTTGTGTGCAGTCACTTTTTATGGTGTGCCTAAAGTGTCACTGTTGTGTGAGTGCGTTGTGCAAACGCTTTAGACATAGCCTCTGGGATAAGCCTGACTGCTCTGCCAGGGGTTGTCTTTGATGTGTTACTATCTTACCCTTACTAGACTGATGGGTTCTGCCCTACCATACCTGCATACCCTAGCCAACCAGAAACAACATGTCAAACAACTGGAATACTAAAAATAAAATGATAATACGGTTCATTATTATCAATTCCTTTTTTCCATTGCCCTGCTTTAAAGCAGTGGGGCGACGCTCTTCCACCTTAGTGGAGCAGCTGCCACTGTTGAAGTGGCTACATTGGTTTGCTAAACCACTAGATTATGACTATCTGTTTAAGTCTTCATAAAACCTATAATCACAGACATCACTGTGGAGACATACTATCTCTGTGGGGACTTGAACAAGTCCATAATCACACACTATCTCAGTGGGGTAATGGATATCGATATAATCAATCAAACACTACCTTTGTGGGGAATTGAACCAGACTGTCATCACACACTATTTCTGCGGGGACTGTGGTAACGCTTTAATCACACACCAACTCTGTGAGGACCTGGATATTTCTATAATTACACACTATCACTGTGGGGAGCTTGACATCTCTATAATTATAGACTATCTCTGTGGGGACCTAGAACCCCTATAATCACACACTATCTCTGTGGGGACCTGCCATCCCCATAAACACACACTATCTCTGTGGGGACCTGGGCATCAATATAACCAATCAAACGCTATCTTTGAGTAATTGAACATAACTATCATCACACAAATCTTTATGGGGATCTGCCATCCCTATAAACACACAGTATTTCTATGGGGACCTGCCATCCCCATAAACAGACACTATCTCTGTGGGGACCTGCCATCCATATAAACACACACTATCTCTGTGGGGACCCGGTTTCCCTGTAGTCACACACTATCTCTGTGAGGACCTGGGCATCCCTATAATCACACACTATCTCTGTGGGGACCTGGGCATCCTTATAATCACACACTATCTCTGTGGGGACCTGGACATCACTATAATCACACACTATATCTGTGGGGACCTGGGCATCAATATAATCAATCAAGCGCTATCTTTTAGTAATTGAACATGAATTTCATCACACATATCTCTATGGGGACCTGGCATGTCTATAATTACACTCTATCTCTGTGGGGACGGGGGTTCATATACTTTAACTTTGTGGGACTTGAATATGACTGTCATCACATACTATCTCTTCAGGGACATCAACATGTATATCATAACAGACTGACTTTAGAGGGACTGGAACTTTACATGCATCACACACTTTCTCTATAGGTCAATAATCACCATCTTAGTGGGCCTCCCTAATCATGCACTATCGCTTTGGGGACCTAAGCTTCAGTATAATCACAACATATCTCAACATCACTTGAACATGACTGTAACTACACACTACCTGAGCAGGCACCTAGGCATCATTATAATCACATACTACCTCTGCAGGAGCCTCGGCATGACTGTTATAACAATGATGCTGAGGTGCTTGCTGTTATAACACTCCCTATGTGGGGCCCTGAACATGACTGTAATCACATACTATCTCTGCTGAGATGTAACATAAAAATAATCACACACTATCTCTGCGGGGACTTGAACATGAATATAATCACACCTTTTGTCAACGGGGTCTTGAGAGTGACTATAATTAAGCGCTATACGAATTCTGAATGAATGTCAGAATAACTCATCGTACACTTTCTCTACAACACTTGAACAACACTATCATAATAATCTCTATGTGGGACTTTAATATGGTTATAATCACACACTATATCTGTGGGGGTCCGGGCATTCCTATAGTAACACACGATCTCAGTGGGGACTGGAACATGACTATTATCACACACTATCTCTGTGGGGACTTGAACATTACTATGACCACACACTATCTCTGTGGGGACTTGAACATTACTATGATCACACACTATCTCTGTGGGGACTTGAACATTACTATGATCACACACTATCTCTGTGGGGACTTGAACGTGAATATGATCACACTATCTCTGTGGGGACTTGAACATTACTATGATCACACACTATCTATGTGGGGACTTGAACGTGAATATGATCACACACTATCTCTGTGGGGACTTGAACATGGCTATAATACCACACTATCTCTGTGGAGACCTGGGCATTCATATAATCACAAACTATCTCTGTGGAACATGTGCATTACTGTAATAGTGTTATTTCTGCATGAACTGCAGCATGACTATCATCGTACACCAAAACCACAATATCTGTAGGGACTTGGGCATCAATCTAATCATGCAATATCTCTGTGGGGGCTTGAAAATTATCATCATCATACACTTACTCTGTCAGCTCTAGAATATTATTATAATATCATGCCATCTCTTTGGGGACTATTAATGCACAGCCATATGTAGATGGTGCCAATTGGTGAGGTTGATGAAAGACAACTAGGTGGTCAGATGGCAACTTGGTTTTGCCATCTGACCCCATTGCAGGATCTTAAGCCTCTAAATTAATTTAACTATGTGTTGTTTTCATATTCCTTAATGTTTGTGTGCACTCAGTAATAGGCTAAACATCCGTGAATCCCTGTCCATGCACTTTATATATAAGATCATTTTCTACTGTAAAATGCATTATTAGACAAATCTCTGTTCTAGGTGCACCTAGGACATAGTGACCTATTCAAATTTGACTAAAGTATCATGTTGTGTATGTATGGCACTGAAAAATAGCATTTATCTATTAGATAATGAGTGTATTCAATCAGAAATGAGAATTATTGAGTAGGTCCCCACAAGGATGGTAACACATGTCCAAGTCCCCACAATGATGGTTCTGTGCGCGTGACTAAATAACAACATATTTGTAAAATTGATGCAGGATCCTGTATTATGAATTTTTTCTTAACATTTTTCTGTTATTGGTATATTTTTAAAACATTGGGAAGGGTTAGTCCCCACAAGGCTGGTGAAAACACATAGTCCCCACAAGGATGGTAACGTGTGTGTGTGTGTGTGTGTGTGTGTGTGTGTGTGTGTGTGTGTGTGTGTGTGTGTGTGTGTGTGTGTGTGTGTGTGTGTGTGTGTGTGTGTGTGTGTGTGTGTGTGTGTGTGTGTGTGTGTGTGTGTGTGTGTGTGTGTGTGGGTTTGTGTTACTATCCTTGTGGGGACTTGGGTGTGATAACACACTCACGCTGTGGGGACTTGATTGCACTGTGGGGACCTGAACCCAGGTCCCCACAAGGTAATGTCCTTTAAATGATAAAAAATGGCTTCAGGAACATCTGTGTCAATTTTTACAACTTTTAAAAAAATTGTCTTGTGGGGACCTGTGTTTCAGAAAGTGTGTTTATATTTTTGCTCCCTCTGCCCCCATAGACAGGAGGCGGTACTGCAGTCTTAAACACACTTTGCATTTAAACACACTTTGTTCACCAGGAACACAAGTTAGCAGCAGAAAGCACACAGATATTTCAAAACCCGGGGTTAAAACATATTTTTCATGCAAAGTAAAATTTTCCCCATTTAATAAAGTAAAACTTTATTTACATGAAAGTTTTGCATTCAGACTATTTGAGTTTAAAAATTGTTAAATATTGTTACGAGCAATTTGGATACAATTTGAATCCCAGATTACATAACTATTGTGGTATGATCCTCAGCTGCAATTAAAGAATGATGGTGCATTAAAACATGATACAATATAAACTGATCTGATCGTTTATTACAAATTTGATTACATATTAATATGCACTTTGGAATACGTTCTTAAGATGATGGCTAGATGAGTGAGTGCCTAGAGTTGCATTGTGTTAACAGCTATGATCTCTCAGAGGCCGAACTGCAGTAATGTCATGCCCACAGCAATGGGAAGTTGAATTTTAACAGAAAAAGAATGTTCTTAGAACATTAGTGACATTCCTAAAAAATATATTCAAATATTGCCATAAGTTGAAATTACATTTAATTGAATTGCTTAATGTTCAAACTGTTCCTAATGCTTTACAAATTAAATCAGCTTCATTCCCATAGAGGGGTGAAGAACAGTCATATAACAAGCATTGGCAAAGCCAACAGGTATCACCTACGAGACAGCTACTGGCTTTGACAGGGTTTTTTTGCCCTGTTGTATAGCAGCATGCCTGCTCTGCCTCATGGATGAAATTTAAATAAAAACACTTTTTAAAGCACTATGATGCAACCAAAACACACCACAAAATGACATTTATTTTTATTGCTGGCAGTAGGGTGGGGCGTGTGAGGGGTCAACACTATCAACGGAGGGGTGGGGAAAACAAAAATCATTTACGCTGCCACTAGTGATCACAGTATATAAAGAAGTTGTCAGAGCCTCCTTGGCCTTATTCAATTACAAAATGCAGACTCTGATATATATTACCCGTAGTGAAGTAGGTGAAAGGCACAGAGTCCTAGTTCACCCTAATTAGTGGGTATGTTTTAAAAGCCAAAAAAGGGGAGGTGTATAGGAGACCAAATCCCTAGCTT